>NC_135259.1:21288473-21890973 GCF_964204865.1 Styela clava
CTAGACCAGTAAATTAACAACTTTATGAAAGAGCCGCATTATCTCCATTGTGTGATTTCTGTCATGAAAAGTGACATTGCGGCCAGGCAAGCAAAGCACGGTCAGCTTTGAATTTCGTGTCAACCGCCAATAGCAATTACTGTAACTAAATACCATTAATACATAGATAATGAAAATTTGAGAAGTTTTTGTTGATAAATAAAAAACGTTTTGTTTCGTCACTATAGAAACATTGTGATACAATAATCTGATATCGGCGTGTCAAATATATTCGTCATGGTAATAAATCATTATGACAGCAGAATGAGACGTTTTTATTGAAATCTGTTTTTTCAACCAAATAACTACGTCAAAGTTGGTGAGACAGAGGCGTAGGATTTAATAAATGTTGGGAAAGAAGTTCAGTAAGTTACATACATTAAGTATTTATTTGGTTCTGCATAATTCCAGGGAAAGCTTATTTTACTTTGATAAATATAAAACGAGAATATTGGGCAGAGACCGGAGACTTATCGATCGAAAGTTAGGGGATCCCAAAACAGCGCTCTTACTTCATAGTGACACCTTGTGACCCATCACTAATTAATTAATAACTCGCTAATTATACGACATAATTCATCCAAAATCAATAGGCTTCTGATCCGAGATATGATGAATGCATATGCAAAATTTGGAGCGGATTCATCCTTGCTTTCGTGAGATATCGCGTGTAACAGACAAACAAACAAACAGACAAATACCTATCAACATACTTACCGATCTTAAGATCGATAAGTAACGAGAGAGCAATGTCCACACATATAGAGACAAAAATCCCATGACTTAACATGGCACAGGTGGCCTATAGCAGTGATTCCCAGCTTTATATTTCAAGCTACTCACGTACTAAATGGCATGTAGTGCTTTTATGGCCGCAAAATTACTAATACTAATCAATCATTAGCACATAACATTTATTTCAACAGAAATTAATTCAAAGTTACACTATGGAGAAAGCTGCTTGCCATCAGCGAGTTTCTGAAATCGGGACATGGCTTCACTTATGTGAAATAAGAGCCGCCAAGTTTTTACGCTGTGATACTCTACACATAGTCAATCACTATTGAGCAATAGAACAATACCTAATATAAAAAAAATTGAATTCACCAGAAATCGAAATCCATTAAATTTTCGTTGAAAAAACAAGGCGACCCCAAAATAACATAAGTTGGGAAACATAGGCCAATAGGTCTAATCCAGTGAGATGCAATTTACTGGTTTCGACTGCGTCTTAAAACTATTTTTATACTTAAATCTGACCAAGCTTTTTCTCTAATTTCCCCGAAGTATATTTTGAGATCTTTTGTAGAAAGCCTTCGCCAAAAATACACCCACGCCTTTGCTCAAAATAACAAAATTATTTAATCTTCTAATTAACCAGTTAGGGTGAGGAATGCAGACCTATTTTGGCTGTTGATGGGCACTGGATGCTTTCAGTTACTTTTTTCCGTTTTTTTTTTTTTCATTGCCTTTGCTGCTGTCGTGGTTTCTTTCATATTCCGCTGAAAATTCAGAGTTTCAAATGATTCCTAAGATCCTAACTCTAACTAGATAATTCTTATTTTTTTTTTAATTTTAAAACGTGTCGGCGGTATTTTTCTCAAATTTTCCATTTTGTATTAGTTGCGGGGCTTTATTACAAAAGATCCATATTTTGTTACTTTCTCATAAAATGGAATTTTGAGTGCTTTATGAAGAAAATGCATCGCCGTCCCGTCTTTCGATCGTGATCGCATTGTTTACTTAAAACCATAAATAAACAAACCACTATTGTGAAAAAACGTGATAAAATAATTAAACCCAGACATTCCCTCGGCCGCAGAAGATCGAAGTATAAAACTACGCTTGTTTTGTGAGGGCCATCCTTGATAGACTCTAAAACCATATACCAAATTGTTGCTCGCTAAACGTGACTCGCTGACGTCATCGCACAAACATTTAACTCAATTTTTGCCAATTCCGTCCATTTCCGTGTTTTTCCAATTATAAAATTTGGAAAATTTTAAGCCTAGCTTAACCATGGCCCGTACATTTTTTAACGCCATCAGTTCCGTTTTGGGGTGAATTTTTAGAGAATATGTCTAAAAATAATTTGGAATCAGTAAAAATTTCGTTTTGCGACCAACAAATCTAAATGTTCGCTTGAATAGTTTGTCTCTAACGCTGAAGCGACAATTCAATTCTCATATTTACATACAACATTCAAAACATCAACGATTGCTGTAATTCATTTGCCGTATTTTAATTAATAAATGAAGACTCGCGAGCTCAATTTAATCAAATTTCTGTTCGAGAAAATTTGAAAGCATATTTTATTGTTTCATTATTTCTCATCATAACAATAGTGTTACGAATAAAAATAATTTTAGTTTATTTATCATCCCACTCTCGACTTTTTCATTCGTCTCTCTATATTTTCTTTATTATTTCACAACATCGCGTCATCATCCCACTCTCAATTTTTATTCTCTTTTATTAACTTTCCACTCGACTCCTAGAAATTCCAAAAAATCTCTGCGATCGCACAAACATATAAAGTTATAATCAAACATACAAGGCCCAACCATAATTATATGTGTATTTATTAGGCCCATGCTGTTCAGCGCCAGTTTGATTGAACTGCTGACGAGCGTTCACGAAATGCCTAAGGCTAAGGCGAAAAGTATTTTTGCTTTTTAAAAGTTGTTATTGTGTAGAGTTATGACTGGTGTTTCGATTTTCGTTTGTAACCAAATTAGAAATTATACGAATGTCTAGACCAGTGTTTCCCAGCCGGAGAGGAAATTAAAATATTTTTGAGGAGGAAAACTTACTTTGAACTTGCGTTATTAATTATGAATATAGTATCATTGCATTGCACATATTCATCCGTTTGTAACCAAATTAGAGAAAAAACTTGAACAACTGTCTAGAACAGTATTTCCCAACCTGAGGAAATTTGGGTGCTTCAGAAGTATGTGTACCAATATGGAGGTAACTAATTTTGTTCGCCTACTTTACATCAATTTGTATAAATAGACGGGAGCCTATGGAAAGGGAGTATATTCACTTGGCTAACACAGACAGTCCACAAACTCGTAATAGAACTAAAATAAGGGAAATCTGAATAAAATTATGGTCCAACCTGGTACACATACTACAGGGGTACCAAAATTTAAACATTTGATGAGAAAATTTGACTTTATATTTGCGTGTAGTGTTACTAATTATTTATACTTATTTAGTATTATTTAATCTTCGTATTTCCATGCAGTATTACTGATATTTTTACCTATCAGTATTAGTGTTATGCATATATATTCAATCCAAACTGTACATATTGCTAGCAAATCTTCCATTGAAGATTGGATACCAAATAAATACCGAGTTTTTATGCGTGGTGGGGGGAGGGGAGGAACAAAGAGTTTACAAAGGGCCAAGGGAGGATGCATCAAAAAAATGTTGGAAACCACCGGTTTGTCTAGACATCCAAGTTTTGCGTGTTGAGCTATGAGGCGGTAAATATAGATCGGTCTAATTTGGCGTATCTGGTTGAGGCTATGGTTTTAGCTTATTCAGCCAATTTACCAGCCTTCTGCGTAATATGGTTTAATATTGTTGTGTTTCAAAGTTTTGCAGTGCGCTTTCAAATCGCGTTGTATTTTACGAATCAATTTCGCTTGTATTTCATATTTAGTTTTGGGAGAGGAAAGCCGAGAAGACGACTTAATAACGAAACTAACCATGAGTTTTCGTTAGGTCACCTGTCCGTATTGCGTATGGGAATCGTTAACCAGTTGATCGTCCAGATATTACGTGGGCAAACTACGGCCCGCGGGCTAAATCCTGCCCGTTGTATAATTCAGTCTAGTCCGCCTGATGATACGACAACCAAACTATAAAACCAAATTTTGATTTTTTAGCTAAAAAAAGCTCAAGGAATTTGTTGAGTAAAAATAACATGATCTCTTTCAACGAAATAGTAAGTATATTTGTGAGCTTTCGTTAGATCATGGTCTAACTTCTTCAAACAATACAAGATATAACTTAATAACAGCAATAATGCTGTTATTATTATTGCTGTTATTAAGTTATACTTTATGCCATGCTTTAGGCCGCTCGTAGATATTGTTCATAAAATGTAATTTGTACGTCACACTTACATTGCCCGGCAGTCTAGGTGAGCAAATTGTTGGCCCGTGTCCCAAAATCCTCGCCCTGTCCAGATGCAGGGACTTGGTTGCGTTGTGTTCGGTTCCATTACATTTGAACCCACGTACATTTGAACCCATGACAATTGCACCTGTATGCTATTGCACCTATGGAATTTTTTTTTTTCACGGAAAGTTAAACCCATACTAACCCTAACCCATGGGTTTTAGCACCCGCATATAGATTGAACCCGCGTATATACGCATGGGTTCAAATGTACGGTCACCGTTGTGTTCGAATACACTCTGCTAATAAATATAACCAATTTTTTCATCAGAGTTTATATGAACAGAACAGTATAGAAATTGAATTATTTTTATGTCTGAAGACTCAAGCTTTATTAAGATCCTCTGAAAGCCGATGCCACCGACTCCACAAATCACGATCTTCAGAGTTTACGGTGCATGGTATGTAATATTGAATTTATCATACTTTATCAGGAATATTAAAATTAAATTTTTTTCTCAGCAATTAATTTGAAGCGTGTTCCGCGTCATAATATAGATTAAATCTGTATTGTGACGTATTCTTTATTTTTATTTAAATATTCTCTCAGAGCGAGGTTACATGAACTCGCTAGAAATATTATTGGATTGAACTTTTCTTTGAAAGCAAAGTTATTAAGAATTTTTACCGAGGCCGATACCAGATATGAATTGGCGCGAAACTAGCTATGATTTGCACTATGCTAGAGTTAGGAAATTAATTGAAACAGTTTAAGAGTTCAAGCCCACTATTATTAGGAGATTTATTGGCCATGGATTCCACTAATCTGAAGTTAAGCATTGGCAAAAACATTCAAGTATTCTTTGCAATAAATTGTATTTATCGTTACTGGAATTCGATTAAAAGCCTATTGGTGAATACACTACTGTATAACTGCTTTCCTGGCAATATAGATTTACCTATTTCAAGTCTGTTATCTAATGTTTGTATATTTTATGGGCGCTCCAGGTAACTAACTTTATTCGCCCACCTCACATCAAGTTATGTGATGGGACTGGAACCTATGTGCAGGGGGTATATTCACTTAACTAACACAAACAGATCCCGAACTCGTAATAGAACCAAAATAAGGAAAATCGGAATATAGTTATGGCCTAACATGGTACACATCCTACGGGGTATCGTTTTATCATTATATTGTTTTAAAAAGGGCGATAAAACCAGACAAACGTGACTTATGTCAAGTGTTATATACACGATGATTAAATAAATTTTTAATGATGTCATAATCTACTAATGTTATCATACCTGAACCTGGATTGTTCGATAATAACAATTGTCTAGTTTCGAAAAGATTACTAAGAAACGTGGGAGGAAAATATTTGTAATTGTCCTAAATCACGATTTTCATCTGCGAACGCTATTGTTCTGCCTAGCAAACGTAATAATTGTCGAACAATGGCGCCAGATTCTATTGTCTTTTCCTAATGGGAACTGTTTTTTTGCGTCATAAATGAATATTCATGAAAATCGTCCTTGCACTTTTTACCTAAAGAAATTTTATTGCGTGATATGAAAACATGCATAAACAAACTCAATGATTAAATAAACATATCAAACATATACGCAATAATCTACGGCTCCAACTGGCAATTTATCGAATTCATTCTTTGAGGTAGATTAAACTCGAATCATATAAAGCCCAGCCATTCACTTTAGACGATGGTTAATAGTATATAGCACATTATATTTGAAAAAACATATATACATATATATATACACAATACAGTCAGTGTTGAAGAGTTTCACGGTTCAGAACCTTGTTTGGAGTTGGAAAGCTATATAGAAACTCCTATAAAGAGTTCATAATATGGCTCATCTTTTCTCTACATTATACTGCGTCTGCATAATGTATACAGAGACTTTCCCGAGTGAAACGCGTTTAAAAAAATTGCTTGTTAGATGACATTGTGATAAGCAATTTCTTACATCGGTTTTAAACGTGTTTGCAAAACTTCTCAAATGAACAACTGAACAACTTGTATTTAGTAAAATCTTTATAGCTCTTCGCACTTTATTCGTCTTTCATAACATTGCTCAGTGATCAATCACTTTTATTTCTTAGTAACTTTGCTCAGAGAATATTCTGTATGTTCCTGAGTAAGCGCGCATGACCTGACCTTGATCGAATGTCTATAAAAAAAATTTGAAAGAGATTCAAATATTTTTGCGGCTGTGATTCAATCATGCTTTCAACAATATTTTCGATCCGTGAATCTAATCATCAAGAAATTGGCAATTTTAGGCCTTATTTTTGGTAAAATGAGTATCAAAAATAAATAAAACGGAAATATTTTCACGGAATCCGTAAAATCATTGATAACGTGCAAAACGTCATTGGAATTTTCGCACAATCATTCGAGCGATTCTGATATTTAATCGGCGTCGTGATTTTTGTCATCTTGTGTCATTGTCGTATTATGAAATCATAATTGATAATTAATTTGCATATGACATTGCAAAGGGCGGGGTTTTTCTTGAACACGAAGTGAACATGTTTTGTAGGGCGCTACAAAACTCTTCTACACTCAGTTCTCTGGACTGGACCGGAAATATTTCGATGAGGCATCGCCTTCACAATTTATTTCACCCTAGGCGCAGTGAGGGAATATAATTTGAACGTGAGATGCGTAATCAGTGACATTAACACAGTTAAACTACCGTTTCAGTCACAAGACCGTTTTGCAGTGTATTTTTCTAATTGGCTCTTGTTACCGTTTATATAGTGTCCATGTTGTTGTAAGGGCGTAAAGTCTCTCTGATAGACCTTATAGATCACTAGTTTCCGATTGGGAATTAAAATGGAAATGTACCCATATTGAATGTTGCGATGTGATCTTCAATCGGCGTCGTGATTTTCGTCATTTTGTGTCATTGTCGTATTATGAAATCATAATTCATAATTAATTCGCAGATGACATTGCAAAATACACAGGCGGGGTATTTTCTTATTTTTTTTTTCTGAATTTTTGTTGTTACCGTTTCTAGTGTCTATGTTGTTGTTAGGATTGCCCTAATGAACCTACGACGTAGCTTATAAATTAACGATTGTTAGTCAAAATGGAAATGCTCTCCTAATGCACCACCATTATAACATTATATAGTTTTAGTGGCTCTTGGTATTACAGTGGTCGCTCGTGACTTTATACCCAGAGATGAGTCTCCTTTACTTCTGAGTGAGTGCCCGTACCTTCGCTCAGATATCATTTACTTCCGAGTGAGTGCGGACAATGCGCCATCAAAATTCTACATAGTTTTAGTAACCTCCGACACCTCTGTTACGATATGAGTCTCGTTTACACAAATAAACACAAACATAATAAAACGAAGAAAATGTGCAACAAAATGAAAAAGGGCAGAAATTTGACTCTAACAATTTGTGTTACAACTCAAAATCTCAGTCATATATGAAATATAAATTTAATCGACTTGAAACTTGGTATATTTTATTTTTTTATTCAGAAAATTTCCAAAATAATAATAAAATTTATGTTCACCCATTGATCCGTTGATTGTTAGTTCCTATTTGATAAAACATATTTTTAGAGTAAATTTTTTCATATTGAAATAGTTCCCGGCAAACGGTTTTGTTATGATCATACTTAGTTATTCCTACATCGTTTTCACGAATTCATTTTCCCAGTAATCAAAAAATTTTATAACGAAGAATTTTGGGGAGGACTAAAATATTTTGCATATTAGATAAAAATAAGAGAACAGACCCGTCATACCTCGCCATTTTAAGAATAATTTCATTCATACAAAATGGCGGCCATAGTTAATTAACTTGAAATTGTGTATTGTGGGTCAGAGCAATGGTTTTTAACCGGAGTTCCGGGGAACTCTAAGGTTCCGCCATTACAGCCCTGGAGTTCTGCGAATTTTTATTCAAATCCCTGAGTCCATATTGATACAGTATATTTATATTGTTTACTTTTATCAAACTCACTACATTTTAAAAATTCGTTCGTTTTGCCAGTATTTGGTTTGCTCACATATAGTTTATACAATTCTGGCAATAGAAGGCAATTAAACTGTTTCACATCGGTTTCTCAATTCTCTGAAATGCTTCATCAAAGTTCCGCTATAACTTTCATGCATTGTTTTCTCTTGGCACTTGAGTGGTTGCACTTCACTCAGAAACTCAGAAATGAGTATTCGCCACTTCTAATTGAGTGCACATGACTTTGCTCGGTACTTCTGAAGTATGCGCACCAATATGTCGCATAACCTGAACTCTAACCTGGTAGACAACCTTAGTTCAGGTTGTGCGCCATCTTGGTGGGCATACTTCAGGAGGTCCCTTTGCTCAAAGATGAGTCTTCTTTAATTTTGAGTGAGTGCTCATTACTTTGCTGCTCAGAGGTAAGTATCTTTTACTTCTGAGTGAGTGTCGTAACTTTGCTCAGAGATGAGTCTCTTTAACTTCTGAGTGAGTGCGAGTGACCTCGTTTGTAGCAAATGTTTCATGAAAACTTAATCTGAACCACGACCCCGAAAACCAGACAATGATGTGAGTAACATCTAATACTTTATTAGAGTTTTCATGGTTCGTATTACCTATCTCATTCGTCTATTCGAATAATGTTTCACTAAAGCTCGTAAGCCACCCACGGTAGAGGCGCAAGTTTTGGAAATCAGAAAGAAACGTCCAAAACAACGGCCGGAGCTCATGGAAAATTTGAAAAATTTTGAATTTGATAAAAAATGAAAAAAATAAATATTAACAATTTAAAATAAGTTGAAACCATGATTTTAAATACGACGCTTTTTCACGTTTTTTCTCCAACAAGGCCTGTACAAGCAGTCACGTAGAATTATTGTCTTAACAACAACAATAAATTAGCGAAGCAATTAATCTGACTATTTTCTTCCAATAATTAAAGGCTTTCATAGAAACGAAAAATAAAGGTGTGGTTTTCTGTATTAGACAATTTTCTATTTTTGCTGAAAACATGATATTACTCCGATATCGCACGTTTATCATGTTCAAAACATAAAGTAATGTTCGCCTTTGTATAAGACTTCCGCAATGTTTCTTACCAAACTGATATTAAACACGAACCTTTTTTTAGAATTTGTTGAAAAAATGGAATTTACTTTCATTTATTTCGTACGACGATTTTTTCCCGCCTCCCACTTCAAATAATAAATGACATATTCCATTTGTATATGAGTGTTTTACATCTCAGAACAAGGCATGAGACAAGCAGTCATGATATTTAGAAGAACCGGATTATCAACTGCTTGGCATTGCTTATTCAATTTATAGCACTCATGGTTTTGATATATTTGAAGCCAAGATTTTTAACTTGCGATATTAACATAGTCGGAACCAGTAATAAATCTTCTAAGAAGTAGCTCCCAAACTGGGGTTAATTACCCCCAAATAAGGTAAATTTTCAATTTTTACGGGATAATCCAGGCGCTCACTGTTTTAACAATTTTGTTTCTGTAAGTTCCGTACTTTTGACCAGTCTGCGGAAAAGATGAACATGCAATGCTGTCATCTAGTGATCTAGTCAATTAGCTCAGACATCAGGTCACGCGGTTAATATGGATATAATAACTATACTTAGCCGTACCGATTTTAGACTAAAATGCTGAGTTTGCGCAAATTTAACGACTCAAATTTAAATCGAAAGATGCAATAGGTGTTAGTGTTACCGCCATTTTTGGTAAATGAAAAATTGATAACGATATGAATACTGTATATTACTGTAAGAGGGTAATTGAGCTTTTGGTAATTCGATTTTGAGGGAAACGATGTTAAAAAGTTTCAGGACCACTGGGTTAGCATATTGCAATCACAATTTATAACATCCGGGTTATGTGGTATTTTTAGAATTATAAGTCGAGTTATTCTCCGACGGTCTTCTGTATTAGTTAATTTATTATGTTTACTTTACAAATTCACATTACCTCTCTTTAAACAAGGCTTTTTTAGACAATCAATCACTACTATTGATGAGAAGAACTAGGAATTTTACCCGTTCTGTATTGTATACTAGATATATATTCTGCCCAAGGTGACGTGACGAGTATGGAGTTTGAACTTTGCTTTTATTATTTAGAATTAAATTATAAAAACGTTTATAAACGTTTCGTGTAGATTGGCAGATGAGTAGAAACTCATTGAAATTACAGTTAATGGTATTATTTAATTGTCTATTTCCACTCAACCCATGACATCACATCGATATCGCACGTTTATCATGTTCAAAACATGTTCACCATTGTATAAGACTTTCGTAGTGTTTCCTATAAAACTAATATTAGACACGAATAGCTTTTTCTTAGAATTTGTCAAAAAAAAAAAAACGCGAAACAATGTAACCATTATAAAATACTTTTTTACGCTTTTTATTTCAAATAATAGACTTTTTACAAAATTGGGCGTAACTACGAAAGGGGTGTGCGGGTCGGAACAACAAATTAAATAAAAAATGTTGATTCGGCCAATTGGATTTTTTAGTTTTCTTTTACGTTTTCAAAGTGCAGCACTTAATTGTTTTTATTTTGTAGTACTGATCGAAACAATTTGCCATATTTTTCTTCATAAAAATAGACCTCATTTTGATTTAAATATTTTAAGTAATTAGTTGCACGCATACGAAATACGCAACGAAAATTGGGGAAAGACATCAAATAAAAATCGGTTTTCTGAAAAAATAATTGAGCAAGGCCCTATTCTAACATAGATTCCTATGTTGAAAGAGTGAAATGTATTAAAAACATTGAGCATGGCTCTATTTATATGTCCGGAGCACCCATTACATTAAGAAGTCACACTTAATTACAAGTATTCGATTCGATACGAAAAAAACGATTTGAATTTGAAATCATTAGGTGTTCGAAAATGCTCAGCTCTAATCAAAAGCAAACGATACATAGTTTGGCCAGCGTTTCGGATGTCTGTACAGATAAACTTCACCTGGTCGATGAAAATGAAAAGTGAACTGTTAAGGATTTTAATTTTTTATTGGTTTGCCTTGATGATGGTAAGAAACAGCGTAAGATTTTTAAGGGAGAATAATGAAATATCGTCATATATCAGTGGTTGCTTTACCGGGCCTTGTTCGGAGAGCAAGGCATGAAAAAAAAACATTAAACGTGGCCATATTTTGTCATGACCCTTTATTTTCTACAATTTTCTAATATCAAAGATTGATGACCTATCGCTAGATATGAGGCTATTTTTACAGGGCTTGCTCGGAGCAAATGCGTGAAGAAGCGTATTAATAAAAACATATAACATGGCCATATTTCGGAAAGAATTTCATCATCTCACATTATTTTCAACAATTTTTTCTAACATCGTAGAATGATGACTTGCGCATTCCTTTATCTAAGTACGTTGGTTTACTAATCCGCACTTGAATGAGACGCGCATTACTTCTGTCACGTTCAGATAAATAAAATACTTAATTTCTTTAAGTAGATTAAGATCTACATTTTACGGTTGATAATAATTGCCCAAAGTCGTGATGCCTCTCTCTTTTCATGTCTCGCGCGGTGATCTCGGTTTAACAAGTTCATGGTTATTTTGGAACGGCGGCGGTTTGGAACTTTATACCAGCATTTCTCAAACTGTGTTCTGCTAAACAGGGATTCATTGATTTTGCTACTAAATTGGTCGTCATGGCGATTTCTCTCGTATTTCGGTGACTCTGGGTCGTAAATTTGTCTCCAACGGGCGACAAACAGGCGGACAAGCCTTGCTATCAAAACAGGCCTCATGTCATTCTGGAAAGCATGGCGTGTTGATTAACCATTCAATATTGTTAACTGTCGGCCTAATATTTTAATTTTTAAGTTTACAGCAAACTTCTTAATTTTACCGTGGGCTGAATTTTTTGGAAACCGCGCCTCAATTTACCTTCTAATAGCTTGGTCTTCCGCGAGTATCGATGACGTTTGATGTGTTATTTTTTTTAAAAAAATTATTCCAATTTCTAAATTGCGTTCAACGTTTCGTTCTAAAACTCGAGATGCTCCCGAAGTATGTGAACCAAGATGGCGGACACCGAAACGTAGTATGTGTTCCAGGTTAGGGTTAGGCCATTATTACAGGTACCAATACTACGGGAGTCACTTTGCTTGTATCCGAACTCGTAATAGAACTAAAATATAAAATATTGGAATAAAATTATGGCTTTAACCCTAACCTGGTACACATACTACGTCCCGGTGTCCGCCATCCTGGTTCACATACTTCGGGAGTACCAAGCTTGAAGCTTTAAGAATCGTCCTCTACAAATTTCTTTGTTATCTGTTTTCAAAGTTGTCCTAACCGACTGTTCTCAAACAAACCTCCCAAGCCAGAAGCGAAAATAATTAAATTTTGTTCTCAATCTTGAATATAAAATTGTTTGCCGATTTTTTATATTTCGATTTCACCCACAAAGCCGACATCTGTCAGTTTAATCCATTATAACAGTAACTAATGAACTCTTACGTTTTATGTCCCACTTTCCAACAATCTATTTTTGTGTGCCACGTTTGCTGATTAAAAAGCCATTAATTAAATGAATAAATGCATTACAATGATTAGTTGAAAATATCTAACTGACTGGTCTCAGAAAATGTCTCAATCCTGAAATTATTGCTTTTGATTTAAATTAAATATTAAATTAATGAAGTGTGAGAAAATTATTTTGAGATTTGTAACACGTGATGCAGACATAGTAAGGTCCAACGTTTTGTATCCACTCGGCCCATTCCAAAAAAAAAATGTTAGCACCCCTTGCCCCCCTACACTGCAAAACATGGCTTTCCATTCATTGTTTTATGCGTCATTTTGAATAATAATATTTTTAATGGAAGTAAAAATCCATTACAGTCAAAGAAATAAGCTAATACAAAACTATTTACTTTAAATTAAGGTAATCAACTCAAATTGTACCTCGTAAAGGCGTTTTCTAGAGGCGTTTTATGGGGGAAAATATACCGTTTATGTTAATTGTGCGACCGGAGTCGCGAGAGACCTTGAGCGATCCTCGAGTAGCGACAATCACAACGCTGATAAGGGCTGATATAAAAAAAAAAACTGAACAAAGCACAACTACTGAATGCCAGTAGGAGCGACAGTAAACTTCTCAGAATTACTTTATGGCCCCCTGGGTCCAGTTTGAGAACCCCGACACCAGGATATGGAAATCATAAGCCAAATGAACTCAGAACTCTGCGATAAACTCATGAAGGTCACTAATATGTAAAGATTGCGTTACTGATACCACGCCCTAAATACGCCCGGTTTTAATCGTTCTCCGGTAATTGCCAAACCCTTGTTTCCTTGGAAAATGAATCGCTGACGTTTTAAGTGGAATTCATAGTGTGGAATGAGAAAATAGACTCTTTGTATGTCGTCAATATTTCTTGGAACGTATAGTCGTATGTGGTTATATATATACAACTACAGGGAGTCCTCGGGTTACGACGGTCGCGACTTACGCTGTTCCGAAGTTACAAACGCGCACTCCATAACGCTGTTTCGAGGTTACGAACGAACTTCATAAAAATATAAAAGATAATACTGTACTGTAATATCTAAGCCTTTAAACTGGATCTTTGTGATCAAGAAAATCAGTACTTTGGGCTCATTGGTTTTCGTCATTTACATCGTAAATGACGTGGACAATTGCGAACTATTACGATTATGAACGAATAATCACTAAGCTTCAGTCACATGGTACACAGTTTCAGTGATACTGTACGCCATTTTGGTTGTTCCGACTTACACTGAAATTCGGGTTACATCGCGTCTCAAGAACGGAACAACGTCGTAAGTCGAGGACTCCCTGTATATAGACCATTGCTTCTCAAACTTTGTTGAGTCACGCGCCCCACCTCAAAAATAACGAGCTAACAATAAACTAAAATAACAGATAATAAGATGAAAGTATGTTTATTCAAAAAACACGTTAAAAATACGTGGATGGGACGAGAATAATGAAGCAAATGAAATTTTTGAATGTAAATATTCAAATAAGCCCCCCCCCCCTCCTTAAAAATCTAATGACGCCCCCTTGTGAGGCGCGATCCACCGTTTAAGAACCACTGATACAGACAAACTTCATCACGTTCGGGCGGCACATCACGGGTTTAAACGCCATGGCCCCACCTCACCGAGTAAACATAAAAGCAACACAATCTTATTTGGAACACAGAGAAGTAAGGCACAGATAGGCATGTGTGGCAATTCTTAGGTTTTGTCGTGGTAGTGATTATTTTGGCCTAAATTTTAAAATGAACAAACGTAAAAACGTATCTCATGAGTACGGGAAAGAATACAAACTTAAACGAAGCATGAAGGGTAAGTGCTCCGCACACTGTGACTTCTGTAATTGTAACATTAGCCTGGAGGCCATAGGAAAGCCTATTTTGGGTTCCAGATCGATGGAATTCCTGGTTATAGGGCTTTCGGATCGTTTGTACAAAGCCTCCACCACTAATGAAAATAGGTGGGATTTGAAAAAAATACCCCCGCGGCGTTTTAAAATAACAAATATTCAGTTGGGGTTAGTGATGATTTGAAAATTTTAATTTCCAGTGCAGTCAGCATTACTATAGTTCTGACCTAATTACTATTTTTTAGCGGGTGTTTTTTGACAGGGGCTTTGTACAAACGATCCGATTTCATTTTCTATTGATTGCTTCGATGAAGTTTAGACTGTAATGAAACACAATTGGTAAGGAAAAAACGATATATAGTGGAGCAAAGTTTCCCCCATTTTCTCAAAACAGCCTTTTTCAAGTAATTCAAGATTTTTGTTGCACACCAAGGTCAGACTTTGTTACCAAAATATATTTGTGTTAGTGTGCAGCAAGACTCTTTAATCACTTTGAATAGTTATCTTTACCTTTCCTACAGCATCCTTGCAATATCTGCATAAGCATCCACCGACACGAAAGCATAGAGAAGGGATAAGTAGTTAGTCTCGCATAAAACAAATCGATAGATTTTGGGGTTTATTCCATCGAAATTGTAATTAGAAAATGTTACGCAAAATACGTAATTCAAAATTCCGCCATTTTGAATTCACCTTTTTAATTCAATATATTTGATTTTTTTATTACGGATTCTAGATACGGACAGATAAGATTCTGAAGATAAGAAGTAATTTGTTAGGAAATGAATTAATACGCAGTCTGATCTAAACATATGCCAGTTAAATCATGCAGCCACTTAAGCAAAAATTTTGCCCACTCAAACTGACGGGCCATTTGATTATGACGTAAAAGTTACATTCTATGAACAATATTTACAGTGTTGTAAGAGCAAAGGTGGAAAACAATAAACTTCGTACCAAAGGTAAATTTAACCGCAATCTCAACAAATTCCTTGAGCTATTTTTTAGGTAAAACATCAAAATTTGGTTTTAGTTGGACTGTGGCAGCATCAGGCTGGCCAGATTGAACCGCCGGATTTGGCCCACAGGTAGTACATTGACAATGTCAGTATTAGACTCATCATTAGAATTCAATCAGTGTGTCGGCTTAGTTTTCTGTTATTGAAATTTAATTTGCTACTCGGGCTGTGCATTTTTGAACATCTGATGATTGTGATGATTTCAGAATCGTATCTCGAATACTAGGAAGATTGGTAATTGTATGTCCCTTAATATTGTAATGTTTCTTTCAAGCACATAAATTACTGAAAACTTAATATCCGGCACTTTGACAGTTCACTGAGAGTTCACACACAATAAGAAACATAACTCACTAGCAAAAAAGAGTCAATGTTACAATTGCAATTCAAAAATATAGCTTCAACAAAAAAAAATGACGGACTCGATGACCGTACATTTGGACCCACTTACATTTTAAGCCCATGTGTATATCCGCGGGTTCAATCTATATGCGGGTGCTAGAACCCATGGGTTAGGGTTAGTATGGGTTCAAATATCCGTGAAGCAACAAAAAATTTCATAGGTGCGATAGTATGCCGGTGCAATTGTCGTGGGTTCAAATGTAAAGGAACCGTCGGACTCACCTCGACGATTGGCGAACGAAAAAAATCAAGATGGCGGCGATTTGAAGTTTATGACCGAACCAATTCGAATAATGTACTATTCGATTTGATACAGAATGCCCAGCCTTGTTTGTTACCTAGAGGAAAATTTTTCTATTTTAAATTTTTAGAACTCATAGTGTATACTTGATACAAATTTTTAATTCAGGTCCACTGGTAGGAGGGAGAGGGGGAACAAATACGGAGTAAAAAAGAAGTGGTTATCTGTATGGCGCCTGGTTCGGAGCGATGTAAGAAAAGAATATATTGTTTCACGCTTCTGGCATAAACCTTGAGCTACCAAGCATGTTCGGCTTATCTTTTTGTCCCGTTCATATGGAACCTGCAACCATATAAGCAAGGGCAATTTGTCCAAAATTGTTAGGAGTTTCGGGAGGGAGAATAGATCATGGAAGTTGAGAAAAAGAGCAGAAATGCGGAACAAAATATGTACATGTACAGGGGTTATTTGTGTGCCGCGCGGCTCGGAGAGATTCAAAAAATTGTTTCAACATTTTGAAATGAACCTTGCATAACCGCAGCGCAACAGATATAAGTTAGCTTAGTGTTGTACTATTCCAGGTCCTGCATCCGCGTAAACAAGCTCAATTAGTTGACAAAGACGAAGGAATGTCACGATTTACCAAACAGAATCATTGCGGTTCAGATTTGTTTCCGATTTCAGAAACGTTCGTGACTCAAGGTTAATTTGATAGAAAATAATGTTGTTCAAAGCGGAGGTATGAGCTTGAACGCGAGTTTTAGGGCTGTCAATGATGTTGTTCAAGCAAAGGGAAAAAGCGCGAACGCGAATTTTGAGGCATACAATACTGTTGTTCAAGCGGAGATACGAGCACGAACACGGGTTTCAAAGCAGACAATATTTTCCTCATTGGGCAGAGGTATGAGCGCGAACGCGAGTTTTAAAGCAGACAATAATTTTGTTCCATCAGATGTATGATAGCGAACGCAATTTTCAGGGCAGACAATATTTTTGTGCCGACATAGGCATGAGCGCAAGTTTTAGCACAGAAAATGTTATTCAAACGTACATACGAGATTAAGGGCAGTTAATAATGTAGAACAAGTAAAGGTATAAGCGCAAACGCAAGTTTCGTGAGTTTTAGGACAAAAAAGCATATTATTGAAAAACGAAAACGCGAGTTTTAAAATGGCAAATAAGACTTTTCAGCTCAAGTAGGTGTAGAGGCACGAGATTTATATTAAATACAATAATATTTTCTCGAAGGTATGAGCGCGATCACGAATCTTAATCGTCATTCATAAAGTTTACATTGTACCTAAACGCGAGATAATTTGTTCGTTGGTGTGTCTATTAAAGGAATGGAAAATTGAAATTCAATGGTTCATCAGCAATAGCGTAGCCAGCCCAAAATTTTGGAGCGGGAACAAATTTTTTTTGTTTAATGACGTAATAAGACGTTTACTCGTGCTTTTTGCTCCGAACAAGGCTAGAAAAAGGCAGCGACTGATATTCAGCAATTTCTCTCTGCAAACTTACTTTGCTGTCAGAGTTATCCAAGCTATATAAGCCCGCATTTTTATCTACCTCGGTTGATTCATTTGGTGAAAGGTTTATTGATAGCAAGCCGGGGAAATTCAGTTTTCAATAAATCGTTCAAGAATAGAGTAAAATGCTGTTGGAAAATCTGTATGGATTTATGTCTCACTGCAAATGCCGCAAAATTGCATTCAAACAGAAAATTGAAATTTTTTTTTTTGGAAAGTGGGGGGCTACGCCTATGAAAAAGCCCATTTTTTGTCCGATGAAAGAAACACAATTCTTGTGGCTACTATTGTCATCGAACACTAAAAAGTTGAAATTCCAAGGTTCATTAGATGTCTAGAAAAACGTTATTATTCCAACAACACCACAATCTAGCAGAAATAGCCATACGTGCAATTCGTGTCCAATAATTCCAATTTTGACTGTCGGAACTTGAATTAATTTACCCGACGGAACCGCCGCTATGTTTCATCTACATGATCGTGTATACACAAAACTAATTTGAGTGCTTTTTTGATAGGTTGGAATCACGAATGTCACGTTTCAGCAAACAAAATACTTGCGGAATAAATGAATGAACCTGAAATCATGTTTCAAAATCGTGTCTAGACCCTATGAGGAAATCTGTAAATATTACTTTAATTTAACTGTAATTTGGGATTGAATGGTAATGTGGAACGCAAATTTGATCCGACCTTTTTTGAAATTTTACCATTTAAGATGGCATTCCCTAACAAGGGAAGAAGTCCACAAGGTAGAAATTTTTTCTTATTGAGGAGAAAATATTACGTTGTACCAGTGGAGTCTTACTAATTTTTTTTACTTATCTAGTACTCTGTAATGCATATTCAAGGACATATTTTAAACATTTCAAACTTCCCAGAAGCCAGAGTGCGAATACCACTGTTTAATATGGTAATGTTAGTTCTTTGCTCAGTCGTCATTCTTTAATTGAACCCCCTATCGCCAAAAAACTCCATCCGACCTCGCAGAGCATTTTTTTTCAACAATAAATTTATCACATTCACTTATGGATCCTGAAAAGCAAAAATAATTGCGATATTGTGTTAAAACAGCTGTTAAACAAAGAACACATATTACGTCACACTGCAAAAGTGTTGATTACCGATGGTTAATCGTGTTGCGCAATCTGTGACGTCAGTCCCGTTTCTTTTTAGCCTTACCTCGTACATTAAACCGGGACACTGTTAAGCAACATAAGCCCATGCAGTCGTGTGTGGCCTAGCACCCGCTTTTATGAAGAAAACTGTAAACATTGAACAAATAAGAAAACGCGTATTTTTGTGAATTGGACAGAGTAAAACTTTTCGAAATAGGCAGTGCGAGGAATTTATTGAAAAAGGTTGGGAACCACTGATGTAACGACAACACAATATCTTATACAAGATTTCTATTATACTTCACTATTGAAAGGCAGGAAAAAAGGGAGCTGTAAGCAGGAGCACGGCACTTTAATCATCTCTTGATCTTAAAGCTTTTCTATTAATTACTCATCGATTTTAATCGGTAAGTATGTTGATAGGTATTTGTCTGTCTGTTAGATGCACGCGATATCTCACGAAAGCGAAATTGAATCTGCTCCAGATTTTGCATATGCATTCATCATATGTCGGACCAGAAGCCTATTGATTTTGGATAAACTATGTCGTATAATTAGCAAGTTATTAATTAATTAGTGATGGGACACAAGGTGTCACCATGAAGTAAGAACGCTTTTTGGGGGATCCCCTAACTTTCGATCGATAAGTCTTCGGTCTCTGACTGATATTCTCGTTTATTGTATTGTGGGTTAAAAAAAAGTAAAGCGACTCCAAACGCAATATTTGAAAACAAAGTGGACCGAACTTAAAACATTTGGGACGGCTGGGCCATAAAAAAAATTACAGTGATAAGGGCGGCAAGCAAAACGCGGGAAGATTTAAGCAGCGATAAGAGCAAAAATCATGTATTTCCACCTGTTTTTCAGAACAGAATCTAGATGTACTAGATATGTAATTGTATGTGACTTTTACACATAACACATAAATTACTCAAAACATAGATTTTATCCCTCAGTCAGTTTGCTGAGTTTTTTATACACAATAATAAATATTTTTCATCAATAACTCAATAGAAAGAAAAGAGTTGTGTCAAAAATGCACTTCAAAAACAAGGTTTCAATAAAAAAAATTGAGAAATTCATCTTGACTTTTAGCGGTCAAATAAAACAAGATGCGTGAATTCAAAATTTTTATTTTAACCGATTCGAATAATTCATTATTTGATCCGAATATTTGATTAAAAATGCCGAGCCCTGCTTTTCAGTAAATACTTTGGCTTATCAGTTTCAAATATAGGGTGTCCATAGAGGGAACTTTTTGATACCATATATTGTTTTCAAGAAAAAATACTTGAACAATTACTGATTAAAAAATAACAAACCTGGTTAAGATATATCGTGAACTGACCTCATAACAAAATTGAAATTGTAAGGGGACATTATGTACAACCTGTACTTTAGAAGTATCGAACCTTCAAAGATGGCGTCGAGAAAGATCTAGCTGTGAACAACTTTGACCCCAACTAAACTAGCAAATAATTGTGTTTTAAGAAAACCGCTTGATATTTCGGTCTTGGTTTGGGTCCATAAAATACAATCATACGTTCAGCGCAGGCAAACCTAAACTCTCGTCTTGATCTTGCAGGATCATCTTTTCAAGCTCAATCTCGATCGGAAGATTCAGTCCACGATTCCTGACATCAGCGCGACTCATACCGTCAACATTTGACTGCAGACGACGAAAAAGATAAACTGGTGGACAGTGAGCACGATGCCGTGAGTTTTAATTTATTTTTACTCGAGTCCAGACTTATTTTATTTATGTACTACTTAACTTAAAATTAATAATAAAATTCAACGTCAATACTAAATTGTCGAATTTTTAACAAAAGGGCAGAGAAAAAGAGTCTCTATGAATTTTAATTTATTGTCCAAGGCTACTCGCTTTCAGAATTGAATTATTTTTTTATGTACAATCTAACCGTTAGAATCAATAATCAATATAAATGATAACCTCTAGCATCAAAACTATGTCGTCAAAGTTTTAGTTAGTTGTCCAACCTAACGATGGAAGGAATCCTATTTCATGAAAAGTTTTCATTCCGATCATTCCTTATTTAAGTAGCTTGCCAAAAAAATAAAAATAAATTGTCAAACAGCTATTTCCTTTTACAAAGAATAACTTTTACAATTTTTTTTAAGACATGTTATATTTCATTTGTAGATGCTTCTAAAATGTCGCCCGCGCACCTCAGGGTATTGTCTTAACCAAGTCTAAACTCGTATAGAGGTTTAAATGGTAACTTGTGAGATATCGTTCGGATTCCACTTATATCAATACGCATTTTATTCGTGATCTCACTTGACCTTCAAAATTTCTGCCTTTCAGAAAGTGTGTGTACCAATATGGAGGAAACTAATTTTGTTCGCCTACTTCAAGTTAGGTAAACGGCCTATGGGCAGGAGGCATATTTACTTGGCTAATACAAACATTCCCCGAACGCCTACTAAAACTTAAATAAGGAAAATCGGAATAAAATTATGGCCTAACCCTAACCTGGTACATACACATACTACAGTAGTACCAAAATTTCTGTTTTTGTAGCGACCACCCTGTATTGTTTTAGCAAAGGTATGTTTCCCTATAAAGTTCAACGTATAGCATACCCAATATATTACACATTGTGGGCATGAATTTCGAACACAATTAGTCATCGCATTCGCTCACTAAGTGTTTTGACAATTTCAAAATGGCCGATCGAAATCTAATAAACAAAGTCATTACCCGATTAATAAACAGCGGTTATCACAAATATTTCAGCAATTTTATCGACCTCCATTTTGATTTATTTTGTGTAAGCAAATAAATAAGCTCTTGTGGATGTATGCAGGGGCGTAGCCATGATTATTCCAAGAGTAGGGTTGCCAAACGTCCTTTTTTCAAAGGACAATCCTTTATTTGAGATTTTTGTCCTTGTCCTTTTTAAGATGATAATTGTCCTTTATTTTTTCCAACGTCGTTTTGCCCGATAGTTATAGTACTGTGTTTGATATTGTTTCGTTCTTAAATCGCATCCGTTTATGTATTTGCAAGCTTTTAATTATTCTCTTTAATTTCGCTTTGGCACGGCTCTAATAGCCAAAGAAATACCAATTTTATTAACAATTCCAAGATTTGAGTGAATTCTAGTTCAATAACTAGAATATAACTAGAATTTTACCTAGAATATAATTGGTCTCTAAGATTTTGGATTATTTCTCAACTCTGCGATAACGTATTTGGAAAAAAGATTTGACTTTGATGAAAATTCAACATTTGGAAAATTATCTCTTTTGGATAATCTTTCTCCAAAATATCAGACACTTGTAATAATTGCAGAGCATTACATGAAGATTTTTCAATATATCTTTTTAGCTTGTATATAATTTGTATTTCATTGTTTTATATTGTTCTTTCCTGCAAGTTACAAAATAAATGATGACGGTAATCTATGTCCTTTATTGAGACTTTTCATAGTTGGCAACCCTATCCAAGAGTGATCTGGAATTTCTAATTGCCAAATTAGAACGTACCAGCTAGCAGGTCAGGGTTTCCGAATGGGTGTTCAAAAGTCTTGGGTGTCTAAAAAAGTTGCAAGTTACCAAAAATTGCTATGTTTGATACAGAAAAAGCTTTTTTTTTACATTTCAAACAAGGAGAGAGGCTTTCGACCCGCAAAACTATCCCCTATGTGCGTCCCTGGCTGTATGGTTATTTTCGAAGCCTTTAGGTAAATGTGGAAATAGCACTGCTAGAAACGATGCAGACGACCACTAACGCTCTAGAACAGTGGTGTTCAACCTTTTTGGTATCACAAAAAAAACAATGAAGCCTTTCAGAGACTCGAAGAACCCCTTGTACAATAGTTTCAATCGTCTGAATTGTAAAAATTGTATAAGCTATGAATATGAATGAAAGCGAACCTAATAATGACAACACGAAATGATCTTCAAAATGCAGCAAGTTCAATATTGTTGATCACATCTAAAACTACACAAGCGCTTTACCGGTTGAGATACATACGTTTTGATCTGCTTGTCTGACGGTTCAAAATCCCTAATTTTGAAGTAAAAATGTTCCAAATTGCTCGACGGTGTGGCGCATCGTGCTAAGCGTTAGGAATACGCTCGCCACCGCATCTCTGATTACCCTTCGTGGGATCGCAGGTTCGAATCCCATGCGGGGATGATCATGTGCGAGAGGATTACTGGACTCCTCGCCGCCGTAGGGTGGTTCACGTAACCGCTGGTCGGTTACAGCTTCCTCCACCACCAAGTCCATGCTTCCGAAAACAAATAACTGGCCAACTAATCCCATACCCGACATGGACTGGTAACCAGACGAGAGGCCATGGTTCGCCATATGATTAAGCCGTCTTATCGGCTTTCCTCTCCCCCGGGATAAATATGTAAATCCTATCCCATCCAAATTATTCCTAAATTTGAAAATTTACAATAACGAATATATAAATTTTGAATATGTTCAAAAATTCTATTCGTTTTGGACATCCCTGGCTAGAGAAAAACATAGAAATCGTTTATATTTATCCATTTATGTCTGACGCGAATTGTTTTATTTGATGTATCGGACGACAAAAAATGGTTACCGAGGAAACCAACTTCGTGAAGTTTTATCTAGTATGCAAATTGTATACCGGGAATTTTGCGTTCCAACCAGCTATGAGAAATCAGGGAGTTTGTTGAAAATAACAGATATCAGAAAGTATTCCATGTTCGGACAATTTTGTCAAACTATCAAGAATATGTTAGGCACAAAATGGCTGCTGATAAAATCCAACAAATATTTACAAATGATATTATTGTGAAGTTTCATCTTGTATGTAAATTACATGGCAAGAATATTCGGTTCCAATAAGCAATTAAAATTTAAGGAGTCTGTAGGAAATGACAGATCAAGAAAAATTCAAAAACAATTTTAAATTCTGATAGAATAGTTCAACCCGACCGGAAGAATTTGTTTTAATCACGGATATATTATGAATATCTGATCTATCGCGATGGCGTAGTGGTTAAAAAATTGGACTCAACTTTTTGATATCGCTGGATAAAATATTGGGTTCAAGAACCCCATACTCACCCCCTTACCCAGGTTACAAGAGAGCGATGCTCAAATACAAAGACACGAAAGGCAAAACGACTTAGTACGTGTATGCAATCTTTCACAGCAGACTACCGGTACCGCAGTCTTCGCGACTTCATATAGCAACGAACGCGAAAGCGGAACCGCCAAAATGTATCAATTTTTTATTCTGATGACATCATCGCACATAAACGAATCCCTCAGAACCCACAGTAATGTTTGAAAGAAATAAAAGCTATGATAGCCTTCCAGCGACAAATACAATTTTTTGCCACTAAAAATTCCAAAGCGATTGGACCAGTAATTAAAGAGAGAAGCGATTTCTTTTCACAACAGCAAGAAATACGAATAACAAGAACAACAGCATAATATCAAAACGATCGCCAGTATCGATTATGGCCAATAAATTATGGCCTAACGCTAACCTGGTACACACACTACGGGAGTACCGAGATTTTTACAGCTGTATGTCGATAGTGTTCAATTTTTCCAGACTCCGCATCTCTACTTGAAAAACGTTTCAATCAAAGCAAAACAAGGTCATTTGAATGTCACCTTATAACTTAGAAGGTCGTAGACGGACGTTTCCGCATAGCAACGAAATTTCTATGCAAATTCTTTTCCAAAGAACTTCAGCTTTGAAAAGTTCATTTCCGCTTAGCCGTGTTCCCCGAGTAGTAAATAATTTCAAACCTACCGCTATTTATCGAAATTTCTGATGCAAGGATGATAAACACTCTTATTTTAGAATTTCCTCAACACGAGGTTATTCGCCCAAAAGTAAATGAAAGCTACCCCGTGACGTCATCAATTTTTTTACGTCATACTTCGAAAGAAGAAATATAGTGAAATCATATAATTAAGACTTTTATATATAATGTCAAGTATTTGCATGCTCTGTGGTAATTACCCATGACTAAGCATTTTTGTAATCATGATTGATCAATTTTCTTTCCCCGTCTGGAAATAGATCTGACATTTTGCGAATCGTGTTTTAGCAGAAACTTGTTTCGACGGGTGATTTTTTAATAGAGCTTTTAAAAATAAATGTTAAAGTCACTTTAATTATTGAGTAACATGCCAACCCAGCGTTCTGTTCAGCGACTCAAATGGTTGTATCGCAAAGCTAGTAACCATTGGATGAGTCTTGATAATTGAACACGGAATCGACTTATGAATCATTTTGTTATTATTGTGATTATTGTTCTTGTTGGTATTTTCTTCTTGTTATTATGGAAAAAATTGCTTTTCTTGTTAACTAGTGAACCAATCACTTTTAAATTTAAGATTATTATAATAAGGTTATGGCTTTTATTTATTCCCGAGATTTTTCTGAATTCTATGAGATCTGATATTTTATCTATAATTCCTCCGTTTAATTTTTATCCATGGGAACACGTTCTATGGCAACGTGACGGCTATCTTACAAGTTTTTATGACACCGTGACGGCTGATACCGGTAGTATACTGCAATAGATTCCATACCCTATTACGTCGTTTTGGTCTTCGTGGCCATATATTTCGGCATCGCTCTCTTTCTGTTTTAAACACCTAGATATCATTTCTGGACACGAAATGTGTTAATGGAGCATTTTCTTAGATTCTTGTTGTTGTTTTTACTGTTATTGTTAAAACTGTCCAATTTACTTTTGAGTTCTGTAATGCCCGATATCATTGTGAATTTTTATCTTGTATGCAAATTATCTGACAAGAATTGTGCGGTTCCAAACAACCATTAAAATTTAAGGAGATTGTAGGAAAAGACAAATCGAGAAAAATTTGAAAACAATTCTAAATTCTGATAGAATAGTTCAATCCGATCGGAAAAGTTTGTTTTAATCACGGAAATATCATGAATAGTTTTATTAAGTAGCCATTTTGTTTCCAATATGTCAAAAAAAGGTACTCCCGAAGTATGTGAACCAAGATGGCGGACACCTAAACTCAATATGTTTACCAAGTTGGGGTTAGGCCATAATTTCAGGTACAAATACTATGGGAGTCACTTGGCTAGTCCCCAAACTCGTAATAGAACTAAAATATTGAAAATTGGAATAAAATTATGGCCTTTTCGCGACCCCCTGTCCCACGCCTCTTACGATCAAAGTCGGCATTGGTATGCAAGCGCACCGCTTATCTAGTTTTAATAATTGTGTTTCGAATTAAAGGTCTAAAAAGTACAATAAATAAAGTCATTTGTGTGAAATTGGTGTACTTTTTGCGACCCCTAAAATTCGTTTTGCATTCCCCTGTGGGGTCGCGATTTTTAGTTTGAAGAGGCCTGCTCTAAAGCTTTTCGTTGCCGGCACCGATACGTCACCATTTTGTCCATACATTTGATCATTGCTATCTTGTTTTGAAATGAGTTTATTATTTTTTTTGCCACACGCAGACTCCGAGTCTCTCAAAAAATAACGAACTGAACTTTTCACCCAGCTATAAGGCAGACGACGCGTTTTAAAATAGCCGCTCATTAGCCACTAATAATGAGGTTCACGTAAGCTCGTCTATATTTTAAATGATGGGCAAATTCCTGACATCTTGTTATTTTACCAATTAGCAACGGTTGTTGTTTTCCTGTCTGCAAAAGCAAAAATTTTTATATTCGAATGCTTGATCTGTTATTTTTTGCTGTTAGACCAGTGTTTCCCAACCTATGCGTTCAAAACTGTGTCGACTGAAAATTCTCTTAGATCACTTGTTTTTCAACAAAAAACCTAAAGAGTATTACTTATCGATTTTAATCGGTAAGTATGTTGATAGGTATTTGTCTTTCTGTCTGTTAGATGCACGCGATATTTCACGAAAACGAGATTGAATCTGCTCCAAATTTTGCATGTGCATTCGTCATATGTCGGACCCGAAGCCTATTGATTTTGGGTGAATTATGTATAATTAGCGAGTTATTAATAAATTATTGATGGGACACAAGGTGTCACTATGAAGTAAGAGCGCTGTTTTGGGGAATCGCCTAACTTTCGATCGATAAGTCTTCGGTCTCTGACCGATATACTTGTTGATTTTATTTTGTACTCAATTTTATTGTTTATTTTATATTTTGTTTTGGAGTGTTGCTGAATAGTAAATACTCGGTAAGTATCACAGCGTGAAAACATGTCAACATCTATTTCGCTTTAGTAAAGCCACGCCACGATTTTAAAAACTCGCTTATGGCAAATAAAGGGCAGCTTTATCAACTTTGAGTTGCTTTCTAGGAAAATAAATTTATTTTCTAAAATAGTTATTACTTATCGATCTTTAGATCGGTAAGTATGTTGATAGGTATTTGTCTGTCTGTCTGTCTGTTTGTCTGTCTGTTAGATGCACGCGATATCTCAAGAAGGCGTGGTTGAATCTGCTCTAAATTTTGCATATGCGTTCATCATATCTCGGACCAGAAGCCTATTCATTTTGGATGAAATATGTCGTATAATTAGCGAGTTATTAATTAATTAGTGATGGGACACGCGGTGTCACTATTGAGTCATAAACCGAAACCGCAGTTTCGATCGATAAGTCTTCGGTCTCCGACGGATATTCTCGTTTTATATTTGCCGGATAATTTTTCAACCATAAGAGCACGTTATCTAGTATTCGAGCATATTCTTGTGTCGCGAAAATTCACAAAATTTATTTTTCAAAAATTTGAGTGTTTCAAAAAAGGGTTGATATTACAGTGGCGTACAGTGGATTTAAACAAATCCACACACAAGTAATAATCGAAACAAAATGGCGTATGTGTCTCAAGCCTATGCAAAAGGCACAAATTGAATTGAAAACCACAAATGAATTCTCAATGCATATTTTCATTGCATTGCAACTCCTTTCTGATTCTGTAATTTGCGATACCAACACAGTTAAGTCTGAAGCTTTAACTTTTAATCAAGGATTCTCATTCTTTTATGCCCCGTGGCCGCTTTCCGGAGGCTTCAAGCACTTGTTGCTCCCTGTTCACTATTGCAAAAATACGAGTAGTGCAAGTGTTGTACACATTCTAGGCCTTTAATTACTTTTTGGCGTGGGTCAGTCATAGATAAATAGCCTTGGTTGCTGCGGGCAGGAGACTCAAAACTTAATAGGGTAAACTGTGAATAAAAACGGTTTATTTACGAAAGATAGGCTTACATTTATATAATAATAAGAAGCACAATGTAACAATCGGGGTCATTATGACGTTGTTTTTTTTATCAATATTTTCATCGGCGGGCCAGATGAAACACTTCGATGGATTGTCTGATGTGGTCCGCGTCCATAATTTGCCCACCCCTGTTTTAGGTCATTTTGACAAACCCTGGTAAGACTAATAGCAATGTAACAGTTGTTCCATTTCTGTTGCTTGCGAATTAGAAATGTATATATATTTATCTGCGTCTATATTACGTTACGACGGCTATCTCGACTATCAATTTTGGAGGGTTTTAACGCTCGTGGCCCCAATGTTTATCATTTCACAAGTACAGGTAATGCAATCACAGCGCACATTCTAGGCCAGGGTGGTCCAAGCCCAGGCCCGCGGGCCACATATGGCCCGCCGCTTCATTATCTGTGGCCCGCCGCTTCATTATCTGTGGCCCGCGTCACATTCGGAGAGTAATCAAAAAATCGCATTTCGTGTTGTTTCGTCATAAAATTATTCAGAAAAATCTTTTGACATATTGTCATCACTAATGTCACTGAATTAAATAGTGTTATGGCTAGCTGAAGCAACTAGCGAAGTTGAATGATGTGCTTGGCAGTCTAAATTGTTATCTGGCTTACTAACGTTTTGATCGGGAATATATGCTAACATAGGCATTATAGAAAACTAAAAATCGAATGCGGATTCTATTAGCCTAGAATGGCTAAGCCCAATAACTATGTGATTGTACAATAGAAGTGTTTGTTTTGTATTGCACTGTTCACCGACTCTTGACACTAGTGTGGCCCGCGAACAATGCAAATATAATTTTGTGGCCCGCGGAGCCGAAAACCTTGGACCACCCTGTTCTAGGCCATCTTAATTTACTTTGGTAAAGCTAATGGCGATGTTGCTGTTATTCCGTTTTTTGAACATGAGAGAAATATAAGTTATGCGTCTGTGATATGTTTACGACATCTATTTCTCAGTGTTGTGAAACTGTCGTAATACTTTGACTAGGTTTGACCATTATTTGCAGGTTATGCAGGGGTTCATACAAAGACTGACAGTACGCTCTAAACTTTTGGCACCGGCAGCCAGTTGAGAACCACTGTGCTAGATCATTACGCTACCTAAGTAATATCCTTATTGCGACTTCTTTCAGAGTCAAATACTGTAATTTTGAAATCATTTGGTGAAGTAGTCATGAAAATAGGCGTTTAATCCACTTCCAAATTAATTTAGCAAATGTTACATAGCATCGCCATTTTGTGTAATTCGGACGATTTAGTATTTCAACTTTGAAGTGTTTTGCATCGTTGTTGCCAACAAGTTTCCTAATGAATATTACCACCGTCGTTGTCCTAGGTTGTGCGACAACTTTGGTACGATCATGAGACTGTTGACGTTTCTAGCCGACCATCCCATTTTATTCAGGTACAAGAATAAAGCAGAGGCGAGGTTTTACTGCCCCTACTGCAAACAACAAATTACCATAAAATTGACAAATTACTTCCTGATCAAACAATCTGAACTTCCGTGACCCCTGAACTCTGTTCCTACTTTTGTCTTATCAATTTTATTGGACAGCGATCACATCTTAATGTATATATTACATAAGGATGTATTGAATATATTAGGCAACTTCGGCCAGCAAATTGCTGATTAATGCTCTTTTCGCACGATAAGCCGTGATAGCGTGCAGACGAGGTTTTGTAGTTCACGGAATTTCTATGTTAAACGCTACTTGACATGCGCGACGCATGCGCACTTGCAAATACTAGAACCACTAGAATGCAAAAAATTTTGAAGGGAAATTTTCACATTTGCGTAAAATAATCAATAACTTTCGATCGATTAATCATGGCCGTGTGTGATAAATGGGAAATCTTATACTAATTAGGATTGATTATAGTAAGACCAAGCATGTTCGGTTCTTGATTTTCTTAAAATTTGTGAATTAAAATGTCTAAGTTGCTTTCTATTTGAATACCGGGTCATACGGATGCGCGTATGTGTCTCAAGCCTATGCAAAAAATGTAAAATTTAGTTGTAACATTATAAAATTTGTGTAAATTTGTCAAAAATGCAAATAAATATGCAAAAAATGGTATAGAAAAACAACTTCGTGCGGTTACTGTCGGTTTGCTGAGTATTACGCAAATTATTGTAAAAATAGTGGCTCATTGTGGACTTTTTCATTTTTATTTTTGTGAGCCCTTATAAGGAATACTTTGAATTCGAGTACCAATCCCCATTCAAAGACATGTCTGGCGTAACAAATTGTATGTTTATAAGTGTAGAGAAACGCAAAATCGCGCTAAAGTATGATGAGGCTTATCCATAGAGTTTATTCGGATCATCATTAAATATGTTTAATATTTATGATTCTCATTTGCATTTCCAATTTTTATGTTTTCAAAATGACATGACCGAGAAAGCCGACAACACCCAGTAATACTCGTATAACGTATTCGTATCGCACCAAGATGGCGCACAACCTGAAGCCTAACCTGGTACACTAACTATATTCAGTTTGTGCGCCATTTTGGTGCACATACTTCTGAAGGTCCGCTGATACGGTATATTTTACAAGTTCAAATAAATGTATTGGGACATCCAGTACCCGTAGAGTAATATTTTATAACATATTCCCTGGAATTCCAGTCAATACGGTTAGGGAAATTGTCGCCCGATCTTGAAAAAAAAAAATTATCTCTTATAAGCAATGTTACTACCAGCCACTTTTGATACTGTCATAGAGTAAGTGTTAACGCAAATCCAATGTGGTAAAATTCCAGTCAGCACGGCCAGGGAAGCGGTTCGCCGACGGTAAATCTCGCGAATGGAACGAAAATGCGTTCAAAGGATTCCGCTCGTTTTAAAATGTCCATTTCCAGTTATATGGCCAGGAAATCAAACGGCTTACTGGCTTACTGGCGGTAAACGTTGAATTTTGCAATAAAAACGATGATTCGTAAGTCAAGTCACAAGCATTGCATCGCGAATTTTAATACGTCAAAAATCCAGTCGTAAAAATGCTTACTGGTGGTAAATTCCACAGAATCGAACGAGATACAGTCGCACAGAATATCTGTTGACAATAAATGTTCACATAATGAAGATAGATATACTGAAAAATTCCCAAGTGCGTGAAAGGATTTCGCTTGTTTTTGAATTTAATTCATATTTAAAATATCATTGTCCGTATATTGTTACGTCGTATTCATATCCGGACATTAACAATAAATCCTTATTTTTGCATTATGATGCAAGAATGATAAATTTGATTTTAAGTCTATGTATTATGTGCGCATAGTAATAATAATAATTATGAATAAAAATAAGCTGAGTAAGCCATTACATTCAAATTGGTCTGCTTCCGCCATCGATGGCTATTTACCCCAGGCGTTAGAAGAAAAGCCATTTTCTATATTTAATTAGAAATGCGATAAAATATTCGAATTTTGAAGTTAATGTATTAATATAATCCGAAAGATATAGCTGTATAAATATGCCATTTTTAGCCTGAGTTTTGTTGCAGTTTGAAGCGCGCGTTTGGGTCTGCCAAGCGATTCACAGCTTTTTTTAAATATTTTTAATATTTATAACATGAAAAAGCGGGTAATTTCACTATTTTTTTACAGTACAGTTATTCACGTGTTTTCATCACGATTATGACCGCATAGAATGATTTTTCTCTTGTGAAAAATCGCAATTTGTCAATTTGCTTCAGGCTACCCGCAGTTAGATTGCGGCGACCTCTCAATGCGTGTTTGGCAAAGCTATAGTTCGCGTGCTAAGCGGTAACAAGGTTGGCGTGGTGACAGCTATAAGTGTTTTATTTTGAAGGCACGAATTACATAGATAATTGTAAAAGTTAAGCTTATATGTGGTTTAAAAAAACTTGTTTTGCTTACTGTAGGTATGTATAAATCGTATTTTTAGATGAGAAAATTTTTAGCTACCGAAGCTGGCTGGCGGAAGTGGCGTCTTTATGGTTGCATGTTAGCGGTTTACCGTTGTTAAGTAACGAAATCGGTAGACTAACGTTAGATTATTGCTATTCCAGTAGGCTATATGGCGCTCCAGAAATGTATGTAGCCTACCAATATGGAGGAAACTAATTTTGTTCGCCTACTTTGCATCAAGTTGTATAAAGGGACTGAACCCTATGGGCAGGGGATATATTCACTTAGCTATCCCAGACAGCCTCCGAACTCGTAATAAAACTAAAATCGGAATAAAATTATGGCCAAACCCTAACCTGGTACATATACTACGGGAGTACCGTCTATATTATAAATGAGTTGACATAAAAATGCTTATCAGTAAGCAGGTGACAGAATGGATACTTGTGGGTGACTAACTCTGTAGCAAAGTAGGTAGCGAAATTTCAATCGTACGGTATTCATGTGTAGGCGTGAAGACCGAAACTAGTCTATAGATTATTTGGCGTTTGTAATAGGAAAATTATACTACTAGTTACTAGATCGAAAGTTCAATACGTTCGCGTATTATTGTTTGTTCATTTCTAGTCCAATCCTCGTTCAACCATGTTTGTTTTTTTCGTATGTTTATGTGTGTGCCGGTGACCGGGCACATGATATTTTTTATCAGGGGCATAGCCAGAAGAAATTTTCAAAGAGGGGGGGGTTCTAAATTTTTTTTATTTGCCAAGTTAGATCGAAACAGCTAGCGGGTTCAGTCGAACGCTGTAATACGCGTGTTCTTATTAGCCTTGGGTTCTAAAAAGCATTTTAAGCTACGAAAAATCGCTATATATCTATGATACAGAAAACTGATTTTATTTTTTTACATTTCAACAAAAGGGGGGGGGGCGTGACCCGCAAAACCACCCCCTGGCTACGCCATTGTTTTACATGTTTTAAACTCTTTTAAAGATTTTGCTCGCTTTCCAGAATTCTCCATTTTTAATCAGTGTGTATTCGGAGTTTTCAAAATGAACTATCTACCCTTGTTTTATTGCAGCCTGACTCGTCAGCTTTTGGCGTTCATCGCCAACATCAAATTTTAATTCTACGATATCGGTATATCATAGGCGCGAAGACCGAAACTAGTCTATCAATTAATTGGCGTTAGTAAGGGGGAATTTATAAAACGATACTACCTCATCCAAACCGTGGTCTATTGCAGCGCGATCTATCAGCTTTTGGTGTTGATCGCCATCATCAAATTGATCTGCCACGACAACTCGGCAATCACAAATGCCCAAATGATAATCACCAATCGTAAGTCTTTATACAGCGCTTCCTGTACTACCGTGTTTCCCTGAAACTAAGACAAACTAATAGGACAAAGTATGAAAACCGATATTCATTTACTTATAAAAAAAATTCGCGCAAGTTCTTATTTAAAGGAGAGGGCTTATATTGAAATAATTTTTTTGAATTCACGCTAGGTCTTATTTTCTTACTAGGTAATATTTTCGGGGAAACACAGTACCTGTTCCAATCCAATGTGGACATTTTGAATACTAAGCTTGTGTTTTCTATCATCCAACTAGTTACTTATTCTCGTAATCTACCTTGATCGGTATTCGTATAACGCGGTCAATGCCAAGTCATACCGGTGTGGCTCTACTTACTATTGAATATAGTAAATTTTATTTTTTAAATCTTTCAGTTACTTGAAATCAATATGGCGTACGCGGTAAAAAATAAAATATTGTTATAATTTTTAATTTGGGTTCAATATAGAGCAAAGAGGCCGCGGTTCCAGGTATCAGTATCGGCAGGTATCGCAAGTCATATTGAATATGCAAAAATTATATGCTTTGAATCTTTGTCGTCTAAGTTACTTGGAAACAATATGGCGTTTTTACCCGGATGATATCTTCCGATTTTAAAGCGAATTTCCAATCCTGAAGTCGAACTGTTTCAGTAAAATTTAGTGTTAATGGAACAAAGAAGTCTCGGTTCGCAGTCTTATCAACTTGGCTACCTTCGTATTTAATATTGAAAAATATTTATATTTTATGGAGCTTTCAAGTCTATCAGATACTTGAAAACAATATGGCGTTAATATCTGCTGTCATCTTTTTAGTGGAATGTTCAAGTCTTATATCGAATTCCATCGGCAACACTATGAATTCAAAATGTTTTGAAAAGGAACCAAATGAGTATATTCGAAATGGAACCGAATTGAGGACAAAAATTCTAGAAAAAAGTCTATTCCGATATAGAAACATACCCCACTTTAGCATATTTTTGAAAATTCGATTCGGTGACGGGAGTCAATTTTACTATTTTTGCTATTCTTTGAAAAATGTAGTAATAATTTAATCAACAAATTTAAGTCAAGTTATTCGGATATAAACACTCAGATCAAACGTCATCATTAGAACAATTTGGTAATAATTTTCGAAATCTACTAATTTCAAATTTTGTGAAAGAACTCTAGATCTAGCACAACAAGCTATTCAAACATTAAAATACCGAAACTCGACCAAAAGTCGTCTCAAAAATTGGTATTTTTCAAAACTTTTTGCTCAGATTAATCATATTTAATTGGTGGGTATTGATCTTTTAAATCCAAGCCAACGTTAGTAAGACTGATAGGTCATTTGTAGTTCAGGTCAGAATATTTCGCGGGTCCGCGTTGGAGATGAAGATTTAAATTCCTTGTGATTTTTCCTTTAATTAATGTAGCTCGACACAGACAGATATGTAGACTTCGTATCATGCGATAATACAAAACTCTTTCTGATGAAAATCAGATAAATTTTCTTTGAGTTATCCTCAAAAGAACAATGTCATTAGCTATACAAAATAAAAAATTTATTTCAGCGAAGAGGAGAAACCGGTAAGACGACGTAATCATACAGAGAATATAATTTCCATATGTGTTGAGGAAGAGGAAATAAGGTCTAAACAAAAATATTTCTTTTCTGATTACCAGTTCATGTCGGTTGTAGGAATAGTTAACTAGTTAACTATACGTTTCAAACACAGACACTATCAAAATAAAAGCCTTGGCTATATTCAAAATTTTGTAAATACTGGAAGCAAGACACATGAAAACCCACATTTGCCGGGAGAGAGGCCGTGGTTCGTCATAGGATTTAAGTCGTTCTATCGGCTTTTCTCTCTCTCGGTATAAATATGTAAATCCCATCCCTATTTTTGTTGCGATCTGAAGGCGGAGAAGTACGTCGTCTGAAAATTAGGTCGATTTCGTTTCCAACGCCACTAACCATCTAGCAAAATGGCTTCCTGTCAAAATTCAAAATGTCGGATTGTAATTCGAATTGTTGACGAATGTTAAATTATCAGTACAAGATCTATGAATTTGGGAGTTTGTTTTGTGATATTACGCTCACAGCTTTCAATAATCCGAAATGTATTTGCATATTAGTTTAGCAATATTGAAACGGCTTTACAAAAGACAATGCAGTCATGTTCACGAAATGGCAAACACAGATATTGTTAATCGTGATAAATTCTGTAAAAAACATTTTATTTTATCACAGCCTCGTTCATACAGTACATACAACACAAGCGTATTTTGAAAAGTGCGAATGTTAGAAGTTTTTCTTTGCATTTCTGAATGCGATTCTCTTAAGAGCGGAATTTGATAAGATCCGAATACCTCGTAATTGTAGAGCTTTTTCTGAAATTATCACTTTACGCCGACGGACAAATTTTTCCTTCTTTAAAAAAATGTTGTGCTCTCTCAGGGACTTATTTACTAATAATTTTAATGACCGCATTCTTGCTTATTGGACCTTAATTTTTTATACGCTGATATGCTGGTGTCAAAATTAGGGGTAGACCCTACTCGCTAGGTGGTGCTAATGTGTGTCATATGGAAAGGGAATGTGCCATTCTTTTAACTGAATCTAACATTTGCCAATACATCACATTAATTGACGAAAAATGGTCATTTCGTTCTCATCTCAAAATATATACATCACAGCACTCTCGTTCAGTATTGTTTTGAAAACAATGTAAGATCTAGAATGCCTTGTCTAATACGTATTATCCACTTTATTGTTTGTATCTTACGGTACTCCTGTGTGTATGACTAAGGCATGCATTATCAGTATCTCGTCAATGTCACAAAGTGGGATTGTCTCTTACACTTAAGTTATGTCATCAAATCTAATATTGGCAACTTTTCTTTATTTCCGTCCGTCTGAGTCGTCATTGTGAATAGTAATTTTGATTTCATACTGAATTATCTTTAATCTATCTGAATATGACTAGAGCCGCGTCTATTGTGCATATCCCCATTCCTTGGCAGTGTCAGATAGTCATTAAATCATTGTTCCATTGTTATCTATAACATACTAGGAAGTTCATATTGTCAGTTATTGTTAATTCTGGTTAATTTGTCATAAGAGAATATACCGATATAAAAGATAATCAAAAATACGTAGCACGAACATTTTTTTGATAAAGCTTTCATTAAAAAATAAGAACCACGTTGCTGTTTATGTATAAAATAATTGAGTCGTTGAATGTTATATCTAATGTGAGCAAAAATAGCTTTTTAATAAAAATTATGTACGATTTTCAAATTAAAATCACTCGGAATCTCGATTTTTGTTCTGTAACCCAGAGCGGAAGAGAGAGATGTTTCTCGAATGATTAACAAGTGGTAAAGAAAGGGATATGATTTCCGTATTTTGTTATAGACGCACGACTAGTCTGTTTTCTTTGATTTTGTTTATCTTTGATTAGGTTTGGATAAGTTAGGCTAACTTATTATGAACAGAATGAAAGAAAAACAGGTAAAATTGAATGACGGTGTGAATAAATGATAGTGACATGGGCATCTATAATGGAGTGATTTCGATATCAAAGTTTCCAAATAATTTCGGTCAATTTTATATTACTAACAATTGATAGTTTAAATAAGTTTTATTTTATGATAAATGAGAACTACAAGCACGATAAGAACCATTAATAAATGAAGACGAAATTTTTTTCAATTGTTGTTACTTTAAAATCGGGCGACAATTTTTTGGACACCTTATATAGGGTTTTATGTCGATCGTACTTCATCTTCGTGAGCTAACTATCAAAGTTAGGTTTTGTTATACGCCGTCGAAAATCGTCAGATACGAAAATTTTACAAATTGCTCTAAAGCCTATATTTTGAATCCGACGCTCTCACTAACTTCGTGTTATTAGCAATCATGTCTCTATTTACCTGGCGACTACGCGTACCATCGAAACCCCCATTGTGCGTTATTTTCTCATAATTGAAGATCGTGACGCCATTGTTCAGTCACTGAGCTCGATGACTAAACTGACGTCTACTGATATTTCGGTGTTGTCCGCTGTCTCGCATTCTAGTGCTTTCCCAGGCAGAAGTCAGCTGGCGGGTCTGTACTTTGTGATATTAGTCGCGCTGTTATGTACAGATAGTTCTGTTTATACACGGCAACTTTTTAAAGTTATCAGTTAACAATAATACCTTACTTTTTATTATATAGCTTCAGTAAGTGCCCGCTTTTTCAGTTTATACATTCTTCACATTTTCAGATAAGCCAAAATATAAATTACTTAATACTGTGAGTGATTAGGTGAGTGAACACGTACCACTTCTTCTTGGCAAAACCTTTCATCTTGTATACATTCAGTACGTTTTAAACCTTATCTAAAGTTTTATTTGCTCTCCTGATTTCATAATCAGTTTTTATTTATTTTTTTTACCAGTCATTTTATTGGTATGCTGATTATGGAGTCGAAATAAACTTATACTTATACACTCAGCCTGTCAACCCTGATACAAAAATCTAATATGATTAGGCCAATTCACCTCGTTTGTTTTGGGGCATAAATACCAGAAGGTATTAATGTAACAAACATGCTTATTTCTGTATTCTGTTTTTACCTCAAGTAAAACATTTACTTAGACTACTAGGTTAGAGCTATATGAGCATATTACTGTATTAGTCTTTAAAGCAAATCCAAATACAGCTGAAATTAGTTAGGATTAGAATATATCATTTAGCTTTTAAATCATTCAGCTATGTTGTTTGTTGCGAAGGACTTGTCAAAATAAATTACTGCACATACTGACATAGCTAGAAGACTTCACCTGTCTGCCTGTGGGTATCATAACTTGTTTTAATCTACTGATCTAGTCCATGTTGGTATGATTTGACCTTATCTTAACCAGGAACTACTAAAATGTGTCATGACATCTTTGTGTCATCTTTGCCAATTGTAAAGTCATTATTCTGGCAAGTTAAGCTTCAATGATTTTCAGTCATGAATAAATCTAATCTTAAGTGTATTAATTAAGTTAGCCTGTACATTTGATATTCTTCATAGATGTGTGAACCAGCCTACATTTACAACTAATTTAAATCTTAGAAAATGAAGAAATTATACCATGATTTCATAGTTTCCTACGCGATTAAGATGAGTAATTTCATAATTCAGAGTTCATTTCTTTTGCTCAACTCGAAATCCTGATATGAATGTCCCAGAAGTCAGTGCAGCTCTATTGCAATGTCTTAATCGAAGCTTTTAGCAAACTGCAACCCCTTGTTAATGTATTGTTGTCTAACTGGCTGAATTAAAGTATCTTGAATTGTAAGTGGTATTTTTATTGGGAGGGTTGTGCAATTATCGAAGATAGCCATAGACAGCTATGAACACTCTGCAACTGTGAGATAGAGTTTACTATGTATTGTATTGAATCTTGGTAGAGTTACGTATATGTAGTTGAAGCTTTAGAGGTTCGAAAGCCCCCCAATAGCTTTGTCTTTATAGTAAACACTTCCCCTATTGATTGTAGTGAAAATAGTACCACTCTATGAAATTTCAGAAATGACACAGGTGAGCTGAATATTCTAATCGAAAGTCAGAACAGGATATGCAGGATTTTTCAAAGATTGTTTCACTCCCACATGTTATTATAGTGCACAATTGCGACTAATTTAGCCTGAAATAAAAACAAAAACTAAGTTGATATGCAGTGGGGGAGTATCCTTGGAAGTTTTTGTTGTGACCTTCTGGAATTTCCAAAATGTAATCTAAATTTATAATATCAGTGAAATGAATATCAAAATCTTAGACCTTCTCTAAGGTTATTATAGCCTATGAATGGGCCATAGTTGATAGGATGTGAGACATGGATAAAATGTCATAGTAATTATCGTTATATCATGCTTGTCAGATGTGTGGTTTTGTCTTGTCAGATTATGATATGCCTGTTCGAAACTGCATGTTTTATTTTGTCTTTGAAAGGCAGACAGTTGACAACCGATGTGGGTTCATAGGATCGCATCACATATAAAGGTCAAGTATTTTATGGGCTGTTAGGTTCTATTTTAGGCATTTTCTGGCTTTAGCTGGGTTTTTTAAAATATCATTGGTGAGTATCATATTTTTGCAAACTAACCCCTATTTTTTTTTCTGTCGCTTTTCTCGTTCACTAATGGAAATTTTCATTGGTTAAAGATTGTATTTTTCAAAATTTTGGATATCCTACACATTATTCTATAACCATAGATGGCGAAAACTGAACTGAATCTGCTATTACGTCCCAAATAAATTTTCAATACTCATCAATTACCACATAAAAGTCAAGTTTGAGAATGGAAAGTTAAAATACAAACATTTTTCGATTGGTTTTTTAATTTCCCTACTGTTTACACAGATGCATTTTTGGCCAATCTATAAAATTAATTTGGAATGATAATTTTGTAAAATAAAACTATTATCATTTATTTCTGAAATCAAGAATTTGAAATATTCGATACACTAAATGTCAAATCAATTCGTATTGTCTTAGTCATACCTCTCCACAGAGGTGTAGCCAGTAATTTTGAAAACGGGGTTCTGAAATATCTAATTGCCAAGTTAGACCGTATCAGCTGGCGGGTCCGGCCAGAGTTTTGTGGGGCCAAAAGTGTTTCAAGCTATGGAAAATTGGTATGTAAAAAAATTATTTTTTTTTTTCATATTTTAAAAGGGGAGATTCCGGCCCACAAACTCCTTTTAGGAATGCCTCTCGCTTCTCTTTCACAATGGGATTGGTTATCTTTATGCGCTTTTTTGATTTCAATTTGTTGTTGTCATGAAATTTAGTATTACTGATATTTATTTAAATTTCAAACTTAATTAATTTCACACTTATCAGCACAAATTAAAATATTTTATATGTTGGCATGGTTTTAATCACTGTATGAAATTCAGACTTTCATATCCTAACAACTAATTTTATATCAGAAAGGATTCAATTTCAACTTTATTTAGATAACTCAAAAATCGGGGAAATATGGCACCAAAATTCAACTCAATGTTATATTTAACCTGTGTTTACTAGTTTGGCCGTGGTCTGCCACAGTAATAACACTAGTTTGAACTGAGCCTGGCCAAGTCTGACCTTTTTCTGCACTGATTTAGTGAGGTTATAATTTGCATATAAGTCTACAGATCTCTCATTTTACCTTCTTTCAGAGACGGCACACCAATTTTTCTTTGCTCTCTCATACTTGCGGCCTTTTTCTGGTTTTGAAGTAAATTTTACTAAATTCTATATATCTCAAGTCAGTTGGTTTATGACACAGCCAAGATAGGAGAGCACCAATGCGTTTCTTGTTCAGGCCAATTTATAAATAGAAACTTTTCTATCTCTTAGTAATGGTACTGTCAGTTTATAAATTCTAGAATAACAGGCAGAGAAATATACAGCCAGAAATCAAATATTTTTGACTTAATATAATATGTCTGTTACAAGTTTTTTTCCTAAATTCAAAAGTCATTTTGTTTGAATATAAAGATGGTCATAACAGCATAACAAAATCAGAGGAATGTAATATATATCAGATTTATATACAGTTGCTAGCTATCTGTAGTTATAGTATGATATCATATAAAGGTTCAGCAATTTCAAGATAGTTTTTTTGTCTGTATCTATTTTTTTTAGTTTGATTTGGTTCTCATAGAGCAGGACATACAACAGCTTCTAAAATTGTAAAATGTCTAAATAATGATCAATATAGTTTGAGATATTTTAGTCAATTTGAAAGATACAGAATGCACTTTGTTCTGAATTGTTTTTTCAATTATTTAATTTCTACAATATAATAATAATTTTTAGCTAAATTCACTATTGGTTTGAAAATGGCTTTGTTATTCATACCCACAGCACGAAGGCTTAGAAAAGGAGGCTTGGTCACAATAAAATGGCAGTAAAAGTGAAACTGAGTTTATTTTGGGAGTACTCACCCAGGGATGTAATATACCGGTAAATGAAATTCAAAATTATTGCTTTTCATATAATTTTTGAAAAATAAGTCCTTTAGAATATTCAGAATCAAAATGGTGGCAATGAGATTTAAAATAAAAAAATTTAGGAATATAAATATTTCTAGTGTATGTGTTCTAATTTTTGGGAGAGAAACTCATTATCTGAAAATTATGACTTGAATTTTTTTTTTAAGATTTTTAATGAATATAGTTAAAAGTTAATAAGTTTGTTGCTAGTTAAGGATGGTTGGAGTAGAACCACTAGAAACGAGTGGGGGAGAAAAACATTCCTCAGAAAAAATAGAAGACGGTGAAAAAGATACTCAAATAGGTGGAAACGCAGACAGCGGATACCACAGTTTTAGTTGTTCTTCAACTTGCTGTTGTCAGAAGGAAACTGCTAAAATGATTACAACATCTCTCGGACACGACGAAGATTTTTCACCCCCCACAATGGGGCAGGGATTTACTACTAAAGGATACCCCCCAAGGACGTTGTATCCAACTAGACCCATGGGTGATATAAACGTTATTTCTGAACGCGCTTACAATAGTTTACCAGACGCAAGTCTGTATTCCTCAAAGTTATTGGAAAAAGACTCGAAAAAAAGTAGGGAAGAGGAAGCAGTTGAACTGGCAGAAAAAATATCATTTTGTTTAAAACTTGGGTATACCCCGAATCAAGTTAAAACTATATTAAAAGAGATCGGGCACAATGCGTCTAAAAATGATATTCTTTCTGCGTTGGGAGATTACGCAAATTCAAGCACAGCCATCCTGGACACTGATACCTATGTGAGTACAATTTTTTTGACATAATGTTGGTGTTTGAAGGTGCCTTAAAAAAAAACTTTTCAAATAGTTTTATCAATAATTTTCTCTTTTAAGTTGTTAATAGCTCATTTTACAAAATTTAATATTTATCTCTACTCTGTATCTATCACTTAAAAAATCATATTGCTTCCGATATAATATTTTAATATTCTACATGGAATTTCAAACAACAGTTGAATTAAAAAAAATTAAAATACGGGAATAATATTTTTGTGACTAATATCAGGTTTTACTAAGCTTTTAATAAAAGAAAAATATTTATTTTGACCATCACGAACTTAGAGAATTTTCTAATTTTTAATATACAGTGGATAGTTTTTTGTCATTTTCATTTGAGCTGAATTATTTTAACAACACAAAAAAACAAATTTTATTTCATCCCAGACTGAAAGCGGCCAGATCTTAGACTCAAGCGGTCAAAGATCTTCTGAATTGGTTCCGCGCGGACCTTCGACCGTTGAAGATGACAATAAAGAAGATGAATCGAGTGCGAGCGACAACTTGCGACCGATTGTCATTGATGGCAGTAACGTAGCAATGAGGTGAGATAGATAAAATTTGCCAAAATATCGTCTAGTGACAAATTTGTTAAAATATATAGAGTTATTAAATATTCAAATAGTTATACGGGATAGGCCAATAGAGAGTAATTGAGAAAAATCACTTTCTATTTTTTTAAGTTACATTTAGCCCAACCTGGCTTTCAAAATTTGAAATTTGAAAAACTTATTCTAAATATATTTGAATTCACTGTTATTCTAAGGGCAGATAATAAAATTTTTTATAAAACTATTCATTTTTAGGCATAAATTATGAATTTTCTGAGATAGTCATTATTAAATTTTTTTTCACAATTTGTTTTATTTTAGTCATGGAAACAAAGAATATTTCTCATGCAAAGGAATTCAACTGACGGTGCAATATTTTCTTGATAGAGGGCATAGGGATATAACTGTTTTTGTACCCAAGTACAGAAAAGAGCAAACCAGACCTGACGCCCCAATAAAAGGTTGGTTTTCCATATCATATAATGCCATATTTTGCATATTAAAAACTTGTCGCAATCGGTATTTACAAACACGTCATTTTTGTGATCACCTGTTGCTTTTGCTCTGAAATCATTCTCTTCAGTTTTTTAGTGACTTTCTGTGACTTTGCTCTGAGCAAATTTCTCATAAAAAAAATCTGTTCTAATACCTTGTGGGATAATTAGGGACCATAACCTGTCAGCGAAGTAACTAATGGCCCTGGTCAGGTACTTATCATCGCATATTAAAGGTACAACACTTAGCAGGGAGGAGCCTATTGAATGACTGAAACTCTTTTTGTGATGAAAGTTTGAGAATCACAGTACAAGTATTTTGAATGTCCTGAATACTTATGATTTACATAGCATATGTTTAATAGACTAGTTGAAAAAAAAAAAATTATTACATGATTAGATATTGCTACTGTACCAAAGATAGCCTAATCTAAGATACCTATAGTTAAATAGTCAAAAGTTGAAAGGATGTATATTGAGGGTAAAATCTTTTTAAAAATAATTGAACTGTATGTCCTTTGTGCAATAATCTTTTCAATTTGAGATCTGCATTGAAAGGGTGGGCAAAATCCCTTTGAGAATATGAAAATAATAACCAGATGGGCAATATGAACTGCATGTCCTTTGTGACCGTTCACAATAATGTTTTCAATTCGAGCGCTGCATTTTTGTGCCTGGGGATCGATAACAACACCTCATTTGCATACTAGTTCTGAATAAGCTGTTAAAAATGCAAGCAATAATTTGAGGCATAGTCAAGCATGGCACTGGCATTGGTTATATAAAATATGTATAGTTTATGTTTGGACAGGACTTAAAATTTGATTTTGTCATTTGATAGGGCTGACAATAATTTATATCAAGAAGAAACCCTTTTTAAATATTTATTTCACTTACCGGTACATCTTTTATTTTGACTTTATTTTAAGATTTCAGTATTTATTTTCAGATTTCAGCCAATAAAACAATCATAATATAGAAATTCTATATTCATAATAACTCATATTTGGCTAGCAGGAATTGGTAGTTTATTTTGTCACTGTGCTGTAAATATGAACTGAACATACAAAATGTAAAAATGAAGGGTGGGTGATACCTCATGTTATGTTGTGGTTTACAGAGCCAGTGTTCTGTTACAGCTTTCTCAACCATCAAGTCTATGTATTGGATACAAATAACTGGTTAACTAATCCTGTATCCGACACGGACTTGTAACTGGACAAGAGACTGTGGTTGCCCTATTATGATTGAGCATCTTATCATTTTCCTACAGAAATAAATATGTAAATCTTGTCCTAAAATAGCCTAGTTGTATGAGGAACCACGAGCGATTGTCTAGCTATCATTCCCAGACAACTTATTTTCAAAAAGTGGGTCTTATTTATTTGTCTTTTTTGTTACTCTCTCAAACTTCCCGAGCACCCCATTTGAATATAGTATAACCAGTATCTTGTTTACTCTAGTGTTAGTCATGGCATGTTACCCCAGTGCCCCTGATTTGTATGGCATTTCACAGCAAACAACAATCCCTTAGTCCTGTTTTTTAAATAAATGACTCATTGCTTTATCAGGCATCCATCAATCATGTTTGCTCAATGATTTATGGTGTAGAAACTTTAGTATCAATTTGTGTAGGGTTACACTATTTTGTGAAATAAGAATTTAATGATAGCACTTTTGAAGGCTTTTTGGGTAATCAAAATTTCTTATACCTTAGTAAAATTTGTACTAGAATAAGATTTTTCTTTTATCAAGTTTTCAAAATAAAAAGAATTGAAAAATGGCAAAATAATGAAATATAATTTGTTTGGGACAATATTATGAGATGAATTTTTTGGACTAAAATAAAAATTAAATTTTTTTTTGAATATTTGAATTCCTATTTCAGTCAGTATCTTTATCTTGAAAATTCTATCAAATATTTCATTATTGAAGTTTGACCAAAGCAAGGTTTTGGGCTCCCATGATGAAGTATTGACTGAGGGCTGATATTTTCGTTATCTTGTTGAACTAATTTTTGAAACATGAATACTAGTTTCAGACCATTAATATTATCAGTCTACTATGTCGTAATACTCAAGGGAAGTTTCGAGATGGAACACAAAGTAATTAAATAAAAAGAGGAACACATTCTTCTGTGATGTAATAATACTTTATTGTCTTTATACACAGGCAAGCTTGGCCATTGGTAAATTACTCAATTTACATCTTTACATACAGCTAATGCTTGGTAATCAATATGCCTTTATTCTTTGTGTGATGCGGAGATTAATAAGATTTCTGTTTGCTTATGTCCTTGAAAGACTTGTGGTTCTGCTTTCGTCCCTGATCCCCTATAGGTGTACTAGTGAAGGTGGTACTATGGGGGTTGTAACTGGGTGTGTACATGGAATTTCTAGAAGGGTTTGAATGTCTATTTTGGAATTGCGCAATATGTTGAGGTTCCAATTTCATAAGTTTGCTCATTTTAAAAAATATTCAGTTTGGGTCTGTTTCTCTATAAATGGCCCTGTAATCAAATGATATTTCTGTTAAATAATGATATATTTTATTTCAATTATAACTATTTCTCTTCCTCTTATAATTTTATAATATATTTCTTATAATATACACATATTTCTTAGTTTAGTTTTCACTGCATTTAGGTAGTATTTGCATGTTAAATTGGCAAGCATATAGAATATGCTTAGTTTTTTTTTTCATTGAAATTCCATATGGGAAATATTATTGGATTTATTAGATCCTCTACCTCACAATATGAGGAAGTAATGCCTTTGTTTTTCATGTTTCATAATACTGTTACTTCACAATGCTGCCTCCTCTTGTCATTGTTTTCTCACAATGAGTTCCATTCACATGTTTCTCAGAAGCCTTCAGAAACGCAGCGTCAGTTTAAATTGAAATAAATGTGGAATTGAACTAAAATAAGTTGGAAAAGCACCCCCAGGGCAGAGCGTTGTGCATAATTAAAATCAGTGTTCCTATTGAATATTTCCTGATTCTAGTTGCCGAATGGAATAAATTTGTTTTTTAGAATTTTTTTTGTCAAAAAATCGTTTTGTCAAATTAGTTCAGTTTTCAAATTTTTTCATGAAACTCTCCAATAGGTATTCAGTAATTCTTCAATCTCAGTATACATCATGGTATTTGGTGTTGGTTATAGTTCCACTCAGAGATGAGAGTCTTCTTTATTATTAGCAAATTTTTCTATGGAAAAATGATTTAAATTTTTGTCTTACTGTTTGTTATAAATTTTTTTTGAGGGGGGTAAACTTCTACCCAAATAAATACCTTGTACCTATATTTTGTATAATTAACAAAAAGTTATACCACATTAAACATATTTATATATTTTTTTAATTGCTTTCAGATCAAGAGATCTTGACAAAACTTCATGCGGATAAAATCTTAGTCTGGACACCATCAAGACATGTCAGCGGCCGAAGAATAACCTGCTATGATGACCGATTTATTTTGAAATTAGCTGAGGTATGGTGCCTATCGAAAGCAACTTTACAATTGATTTCTGTCGCAATGAGAAGTTCTTTTTTTATGCAAATTTTGGCAAGACAGAAATGCATAAAAAAAATTAGTAATTTTTCGCTATAATTCATGGAATATAATTTTGTTTTGCAGATGACACAAGGAGTCATAGTCAGTAATGATAACTTCAGAGATCTGCAGAATGAAAAACCAGAATGGCGAGAGATTATTGAAAAGCGTCTCCTAATGTATTCATTTGTTAATGACAGGTATGGATAGTCATATTCAAATTGCTTTATATCAGGGTGGTTCACGTAACAGTTGGACGGCTAGGGCTTCCTCCACCATCAAGTCCATGTATCTGAAAACATATAACTTGCTAACTAATTCTATACTCGACATAAACTGGTAACCGAACGAGAGGCCGTGGTTCGCCAAATGATTAGGCAGTCTTATCAGCTTTCCTTTCCCCAAGATAGATATGTAAATCCTATCCTATCTTAGAATTCTGATTAGTAAATGACATAACTCAACAAGTACCGGTAAATTTGATATAAAACACAAAAAAAAACAGAAAAAAGATTAGTTTCAAATATCCATATTCTTTTATACTCTTGCTTTGAGCAAGGCTCTGTATAAGCGGTCACTGAAATGTAAAGACCTACTATCTTAGGAATCCTGAAAACCTGAAATGAATACATAATTAGGTCCAATGCCTTTACCACCAGGAATCAAACCTATTATTAACATTGTTAATAGCTTAATTTTTAATTATCTCCAACTTGAACTTATGTTTATATCGATTATTTATTTCTTTAGGTTTATGCCTCCTGATGATCCACTTGGGCGTAACGGTCCAAGCCTTGATAACTTTTTACGTCTCCGACCTCCGACGGAAGAGAAAAAACGGTGCCCTTATGGTAAGTACTTGTCTGATTTTAATATCGTCTTTACTTCTTTAAAAATTATAAGCTAAAGTTACAGGTTTTTGATTCTTGTCATGGCATCCCAGCTGCACCCATTACCCAATATATACTCTATATATCTTATACTTACTATATCAGCAATTTAGCAATAACATGGGCAACTGAATTAGACTCATTTCAATATTAATTTTTCGGTGCTCCCGAAGTATGCGAACCAAGATGGCGGACATCGGAACGTATCAGGTTAGGGTTAGGCGATAATTTTTTTCCAATTTTCCCCATTTTAGTCCTATTATCAGTTCGAAGACTAGCCAAGAGCCTCCCGTAGTATTTATATCTAAAATTATGGCCTAACCCTAACCTAGTACACATATTACATTCCGATGTCCGCCATCTTGGTTCGCATACTTCGGGAGCCCCAATTTTTCCCCTCCAAGTACCATATATAAGGTGTCCATAAAGTCTTAATTTTTTTTTAAATTGCAAAGGGAATTTATGGATATCATATATTGTTTTGGCCCTCACACAAGATGTATTAAATGAAGTGAAAATACCTGAACAATTACTGATTAAAAAGGAACAAACCTGATTAAGATATATTTTTGAGAATTGACTTCATAACAAAATTGAAATTGTAAAAGGACTTTATGGACACCCTGTATATCTTTGAATGCATACCTAGAGCTTAAGAAAAAATACCACACCACTAAATAATACATTTTAAATTTCTTTCAGCTGAAAAATGCACTTATGGTAAAAAGTGTAAATTTTTTCATCCGGAGTGCTCATTCCCGCAACGTTCTGTGAGTGAACAAATCAAAGAACGCTCGCCGAATAGCGCGTCAATTCAAAGACTAACTTATGACATTTTAAAAGACTCACAGAGGACTACAAGCCCACAGACAAATACCGGTGCTCAACTAAATAAGGTGTGTAGCTTTTTAAATTTAAAAACATAGAATTATCAATTTTCTACTTTATAAATATAAACTTTGCCATATTGCATAGCTCGCACCAAACCATATTTATTCTTATGCTCTTTCATTCCAATCAGTAGAAAGCACTAAATTGAATTGCGTAGGAAATGCCTCTTGAAACTTGTAGCTGATTTAATATCAGTCGATGCTTGTTTATTTTTAATGAATTCAGAAGTTTTGATTAATTTTATTTAAATAATTTAGGTCAGCAAGCCATCAGATTTAACTCCTAAAGGCCAGGAAGAAGGAGCTCGTGGGACCCCGTCACCATCATCTATGGGTGCTTGTGGGGGCTCATCATCAAGTAACCCCCATCAAACCCCATCTTTACCTAACATGACTGCTGTCACATCTGAAATGCAGGCAATAAAATTGGGGCCTTATAATGGTTACCCACAAAGTGGGGGTTACCCTACATACCCTTTCAACGAAAATAACTCCCATTCAACTGGTGCTGAACAGCAAAATGCAAACCCAATGCAGCCTGGAATAGGACATTTAGCCCCACCATCTTTGCACAGTCAGACGAGACGTAATGTTGCGTCTTCTGCTATTCATCAACAACACCCCCATTTGGCAACAATGAACATGCCCCATAGTTCACCCCCCGCTGTCATGTATGACAGAAGCTACCTGGGACAACAAACTGGAGCAATGGGGGGCTTCAACAACATGACTTACCCCAGTTTTCATCAGCAGCAAGTCCCCCCACTACCCCAATATCCTCCCCAACCCCCGTACCCTCAAAATCATGACGCTATGATGCAGTGGCACCAAGCTATGATGCAGCATCATATGCTGATGAGCCAGATGGGCAGTATGCAATCTCACGCCAACTCCCAACCTCACATGGGTTATCAATATGGGTTTCCCCAGTCACGGCTCCCTATGATGCCCCCTACAAGCCTTTCAAACCCAAATAATTTACCAAACTCTGGTAACCGCATGGTACCACATATGGGTGGGCGTGACCCCATTTATGAAAATGCTAACAGACAACCATACTCGTCCCCTGTACCCCTCAATCACCAACAAAACCTAATTCAAAGACAAGTACACCCCCATTTACCCCCAATACAACAAAACTCTGTCCCACAAGGACCTTCTTTTACCGATCCCTCGAACCCACGTTACAATTTATTTAAAAACTTATGCGGATTGTTCAATCGAAACACAGTGGAACGAGTCATGAAGCAGAACCCGAATGAAAACGATGCGAAAACCCTCGCTAAAATGTGCCTGGACATGGACAACTAATAAAAAAAAATGTCTAATCGAAATGGACAATATCGAGGGCTTCTCCATGACAGAGAACGCCTTATAAAAAGTCTTTCGTGCAAATACAAGACAGTACCCTCTCCCCGATGTAGAAAGTGCCGCATCTCGGTGACTTTACGCGGAGTGGAAAGCACTCCAGGTCCGCAGAAATATCACCATTGTCTGTGAATTTTTCTTCCGTAATGGGAATTATACATCGACAATTAAGCGACGTCTTTTGATGAAGAATTTCGTCAACTGAAAAGTATATGTTACCATATAAGGTGAGCGGAGAAGTATGGGAATATGAAATAGCCAAACCCGCCCGTAGTTTTGTACCGTACACCGTCGTGTTATGTTAGTTTTGTATGTGCTGGCTGTAAATTGTGATATTTTTATAAAGCGAGAGAATTATGTATGGTTTTATAGAGAATATTTTGGTATCTTACAAATTTTTATTATGGCGTTGATTTTAAAATTGGTAGTTGAATGCTATTCTTAAACAAATAAAATTGGTTCTAAATTTTTAAGAAAAAGGGCGAAATTTCCAATATATTTTTTAATTTTAAATCACAACAAAATTACGAAGAATAATTGTATGAATCATGCCACTCTCTATGTTAGAAATAAGTACTTTATTATTTATGTTTACTAGCAAGAAGTTCAACATAGATCATTGAAGCCTTATTTTACCTTGTTTTTTTATTAAAGTAGCAAAGTATTGTGTTGAAAAGCCGTAATTATTTCTTGTAATCCCCTTTAATAATAATTTTTTTAAGTCCAACTCCCTGTTTTGGTAAATTTTTACCGCTGAAAATTCGACACTTTTTTCGATAGTCCTCTGTTACTAAATTTTTATATGCCGCCGCCTTTGTATTTCTGACAATTTTGATATTAGGCTGTAAGGACAAAAATTTTTGACAATCCCCTCGGTCATTTTTATGCCGTCGCATTTTAATTCGAACAGCCTTATATCATTCAATTATTCAATTATTTTTTCCTGTTTTGGTTTTTAGGCTCGATTTTTTTTAATAACCCAATCCGCCCGTTGTCAATATTTTCACGTCGTATTGGCTCAATTCGCTATCTCGAAACTACCATTTCGGTAAATTGATTTTAACAGTATTATATTTTTTGACAAGGTTTCTGAATTTTTTAAACCGTCGCGTTTTTATTCGCATACATCACTAATTCGGGCTTGTGATTTACCAGTAAATTGTTTTTTAGTAAACACGATAGAGTTAAAAGATTTTGCATACAAAATTCAAACGTCCTGTGTAATGATTTTCTGTAACGCGGACGTTTACGAAATGACCTCATTATATCACCAGTAATACGCATAAATTTGAATACTGGTTTGCCACCGCGTTTAATCGATATGTCAAAATTAGATGCAAATTTCTGCTTTTTCACGTCCCTTATCTGAGCTACATGTTTGCTAAACGTAAGAGAACTACCATACTTAATACAGTAATAAACCTGGCTTATTTAGTCACATTTATCCCCGAAACACGCTTGAAAAAATATATTTCAATTGTGAAAATTTTGTTTGCAAAACTTATCGATTCAAATAAACCATTTTACTACAAACTTATTCAAATGAAAATAATTGCCTCTCAGTTTTTGTTGTTAATATTCAAAATTTCAATTTCGGTAAACACTTAACGTCCGCTACATGTAAATTATACATAAGATCTAGAATTACATGAGTTTCGTTTGCATTCAAGAAACGAAATAAATTCCCAAATTATCGTTTAGTTTGAATTATTAAGAGTACTTAATCTTGGTTGTGACGTGACAATTATTGTCTTCAGTTTCGGGAAAATGCCGTCTGCTAGTTTCATTTTTGTCACCGACGTTATTTTTTAATCACAGAAATATTTAAATTAGCTAATAAAATCCGGAGTTTTCTTTTAATTGAATATATAACCATTTTCTTGACTGAAGTCATTTGTCCAATCTTACGCGTATAATAGCCCTCGTTTTTCGGTTTCGCTTTTTGTAAAATCGTAACTTAACAACCCTTCGTTGGGTATTCAAGAATTTTGTCCAGTAATCAATTTCAAGCGACAGTAAAGATTTTATATGTTATGTAAAAATTAATGTTTGTGTGCGTTATTCCATTAGCGATTAATTCTATTTTTATATACCATAGGTCGAACATGTTACGTTATATTTGCATGCAGAAGCCTGTATTGCTAAATTGGCTTTCAGCTAATGTCAATCGAAATAAAACGGCACTTCGACTATATAATGGATTCTACTTATGTTCAAACCGCGTTTCTGTATTCTCGTGAGGCCTGTGTTCGTTCAATACGAGAGGAATGCGGACCATTATCTTTATGTCGAGAAAATTTGCATTTTACTTCGCTATATTCGTCGCCCGTCTCATTTGAATACTAGTTTTAGGGCCACACAGACCTGCGTTACGCGATAGACACTCGCTGTTACAAAATGAATTGAAATTTATCGCTTTTTACCGTAATTTGATACCGGAACCCTATATTAATATACTGCATGGATAACTCATTAAACGAGCAATGTCGACGAAGCTTCAATGCGGATCAAAAGTGCTTCAGATTTTACGTACACTCTCATGTCTTTTGAGATATGAAAAGTCGTATCTTTTCTGTTTGCATTTCGCATGTATTTTCCGGGAAAATTTCCTAATCCGATATCGTACATATTTCACGCTCCAACTGTTTGTTATTTCGATGTTCAAATTACCCACTTGAGCGCCGTATGTTAGCGTTTGGAAAATATGTAATTTCTGATGACATTTGCATTTGACCAATTTTAGCCATAAAACGCACCGTACTTTTGATTCATTCGTATGTGACGTCACACATCACGCCCTTTAAAATGAGTCTACCTACAAATTGTTAACTCAACAATATGGCTTTATGACATGTTCCACGATCCTATTGTTACGTCATAATACTTTAAAATGGAAATTATTAAGATGTACTAAGTCACGTCGAACTATTGGAAAGTACCTACATTTTAATTCTTGTCTGGCCGTGCATAAACAGCACGTAAATAATGTAATTTATGTGTATATCATGTATAATTGTACGATCATTCTCATGAATCAGCGTATATTTTAAATTGATGATTTTCATATCATATTTTGTTTCAAAAACCTCGGACGTCACCCGAAAAGGAAACTTTTAAAATTTCTAAAAATGACGTTTTCGGTATCGTTTAATTGGCAATAAGGACTCCTTACTATGAATCAATTTCGATCATAATTATGATGCCCCTATCTAGATGTCAGAACTCTAGTGTTTACGCGTTTTAAGATCTGAGATCCGAATTTTGATATTTTAATCATCTAAAATAAATAACTGTTTGGAAATATTAGTAAAATGGCATATTTTAAAGACTAAAATCGATAGTTCGCTTTTTAAAATTCACTAAATATATCTTCCTCAAGTTTCATTTGAACTAAGTGTTTTGATATAGGTACACATTCTCCATATAAATTACTAGGAAATATGTTTCGGTTGATCAATTTACTCGCTATAAACATATTAGGTCACCAATGAGTATAGAAAATGTTCAAATCTGTGTATGTGGTCGTACGAGGAACATTTCGCTCGGTTTCTATTGTATGCCGTTTGTAGTTTCCATTGTGGCAGCAGTGCTCAGTTTCATATTACGATAATTACTTTAAATTTTCCATGACTTGGTGTAATAATTATTATTCTTTGCAAGCGAAAGACGTTTATGTATGTGACGTCTGCCGAACAACTATACATTGTTTACTTTCCGCGGAATCAAAAAAGAATGACGCACGCGCGTACGTAGACAGGATTGTATTTCAAGCGTAAAAACACGTTTCTTCGGCGTCAGCCAAAGCGGAAATTTTTTTTACAATGCACCAACTTCACGTACGAAAATATTTTTTGTATTAGGTTTGCATCTCTATTTTTGGCAGTATGATGTATAGGTTTTTCAAAGTCGCGCCCAGATTCAGTATTGAAAGCACAAAAACTTTTTATATTTCTTGTTAAATGTACCGCACCCTGTTTACAATCTAAATGTAAACGTTAGTCTATTTGTTGAATCATATTTTGGTCACGCTTCTGGCTTAAAAAATAAAAGCATTTTGTTACAATAATTATCCTCAGTGGAGAAGACTTCAACGTCGCTCAATCGATATTGTGTCGCGGTTATTACCGACCTTTATTCTCCCCGATTTCAGGAGACGAATTTCCTATTAGTCCTATGAAACAATAGGTAATGTAAGAAGAATTTTGCATATAGGATCTGCTGACATGTTTTTGTAGCAATCGAATATTTCCGTGCGAGGGGTTGTTGATCTTCCGCATTGTGAGGCAACAACCGGTTTAGAGATAAACAACCATTGTGAACTAACAATAGATTCAAATTGTCATTGTTTAAATTTTTTGGTTATCTTCGAATTGTTCAGTCGTGACTGGCGGATTGCCAAGCATTTAAATGGTTATATTAGAGAAATACTAATTACAGTAGATGTTAACGCGGTTCAAAATTTTCCTTTTTGGATTATTCGTTCATAATAGGAACCAACAATGGTTTGCGCTTTCTATCCATGACTCATAATTCATTATGTAAAATGCGATTGTTTTCTTGATCGATATTCACATTTTTCTAATTGCTATTTTATTGCCAGGAATTTTCTTGATATCTAATAAGTAAAATGACCATTTAAAAATGTTGGACTAATGGTCTTTGAGTCAAGATTCGATATTTTATTCGTTATGAATTAATTAGGTCCATGACGCTATATGATAAAATCGTTGTGTTACGGAATATTTGAAAATTCGAAAATGTTGCCCAATCGTTATAGAAATATAAATGACTTTGTAAGGGTATTTGGAAATTGTTGCCACAATTTTACTATTATTTATCATGTCCTAATATTGCGTGCAATGGGTAGCATTATCAGATCGAATGCAAATAATACGCTTTGTTTTTTACACGTACATGGTGTCAAAAACCCCACGTGTTGTAGGAAGACATCCACGATCCGTAACCGCAAATTTAATACGTGTCCTCAAAAAACAAATTCCAAACTGAAGATTGCACGTTCAATAAACATTATTCTTTCAACGACTTTCCCAAGCGTGCGAATTATGTCTCTGAATTGAATAGGGATATTTTTTCGAGTTCGCATTCAAGTTGAAATAGTATGTACAATTATTTAATATTTCAATTTTCAAGGCAATTTCTAAATTTGACAAACTATGTGATCAGTCGTTTTACAAAATTACAGTTCTACAAAATACAGATTAATATGAAATTTGATATATGTTATTTGATTCAAAGATGTTTTAATTGATTAAATATTCGGTTCAATCGTATTTCTCTTTCACAAATTTTCAATGACAATTGCAGCGACATTGATACTAATTTTAACCGTTCCTGAATTTGAATACAGTACTCGTTTAACGTCATTTACAGACTACAGTATTTGAATAAAAATTTATGCAAAAATATATACTTAGGATTAGAAATGTCCCTCGTTCCACTGGTTAAAAATAATAATCAAATTCATTAACATACTAGTGTGACGTCACAGACAATATTCGCTGTAAAACGAAATGTCATCTTCTTATTTCAATCGTAAAAAGTTTGAAAATGCAAATTTAACATATTGTAAAATCATTTTAAATTTATAATGCAAATTATCACCGTTTGCGCCATTCTATAATTAAATTATCGTTTTTATTCAGATTTTAAGCGCCTTTCTTCTATTGCCTAGTATTGAATTTAAAGTATTATAAATACCTGTACCGTGCTAGACACTGTTCTCTGAATATACCTATATTTTTGGCTCATTTAAACAAATGTAATACGATTTTGTTAAACGCACGCTATCACGTTCAGCGTTTATAAACCTTTAGCCTATATTTTAACTCGTTTAGGCTAATTAGTGTGACGTTATACAAGACTGATGACATTTCATGAATAAATTAGGGTATATCGCTCGCTGTTTTTTTTTTATTTTAAAAAATAGCCCGTTAGAATTTTTGTCAAAATTAGAAATCGATACTGAATTTCGGAGTACGGTAGAAGGTTGAAAGCGTGGCTCTTGTAAGCTAAGATTCTAACTTCTTTACAGATGGAGCTAAGCTGTATTTATGGAAAAACTTATGCCTAAGACTAAGTGTTAAAGTCGTATATTCAATGAATTTTATTCGCTTTGGGGGAAATTTGTCTTAATCACACACGCGCTTTTTCACTAGAATGAAATTATAGGTTCGTCTTACCCGATTAATAGCTCAATGTCCCAATTATTAGTAATTTACCACATGAAATTAATTATGCGATGAAATTATATGCCGAAATCCACGCTAAAATTTAGAATACCTTATTTTATTGAAATATAATGATAAGTTTATATTATTTATTGACTTAATTAACTTCTGCGATTTGACCATTTCTGTTTTTGACCCAAAGTTCGTCGAGATATCGAGACATTTTCGTCCGAATAACGGAAGTAATACATGACATAAGTAAATATGGCGCCGCACGTTTTTATTGTGAGATCCTGGAATTCTTATTGTTATTTCATGAAACGTTAAACCAAGCTTGAATTGGTCACAATACGGGCGATTTATTTGAGAAATTTCTGACGAAAATTTAAAATGTCGGGTTCTTTATGATTATAGTTTAACTATGAATCAGATTTTGCTTGTGGCAATGTTTTTCTTTCAGTGCTTCCCCATCGAATTTATTTTGTCAACTTTTAGGGCATTTTGGCTTAAAAATATCAAAAAACGTGTAAACATGTTGACGAAATTATGAATTGGATGATATATTGCGTTCGATTTGGACGCAAAATGGCGGAAATAACATTTTAGTGGTTTTGTATTTTCCATGGGAACATTACATTTTTCTGACGTGACTTAATTTAGCTCAGGTCGTGCTTCAGTTTTCAAAATCGTGAGCTAGGTTCGTGATCTGCTTTCGTGGCTGTTATATGTTATTGCCTAACCCTTTGTTGACTATCTCAATGTTTGAAGCAACAATTTCTATTGATAAATTAACAGGTCAGCTACGCGTTAAAAAATATACCTGTAAACGATTTTTAAAAGCTCACTCTTCGCACCAAGCCAGGTAAATTGAAAATTCACCTAAATCGTCGTCGTTTTCTCAAATACTCAAGTATGGCTCTTTGTACATATCAGTACAAAAACACGTCTGCCAATTAACTCGTCGCTAAATGTTCTTATTTTTCACATTTTTGGTTTTAATGGAAATAATCTGTTTGTAGGTTTTTTGCCAAATTGTCACCTTCCTAATCCCATGATATTGCAAGTTCTTTTATATCAATGTTTACTCAAATTTATTTTACTTCTGGATGAAATATGAGCAAATAATATAAATTCCGGAGGTCAAATCCCTAAGTATATTTCTCATGAATTCACTATTTGTATATATTTCACTTTCTCTTAAATTTATTCCTCACTTTCAAACCCTATACCTCTTTGTGGTTGATTCCCTCTCTGAGTAATTTGATTTTTCGTTTGTTTGACGAAATAAATCGTGCGGGGATTGTTCCGTCACGATTCTGTTCAATTAAGTGATTGTTTCGACACAGACGAATTTCGCAATATATTTATTTTAATTTTCCAAAAAGCGCGAAACAACCATTATGCGCCAACAATATGTAAATTACCCGTTTTACGACTCATGTTTATAGTGTCCCATTACATTTACGAGTAAATAAGAAACATATAAATCGAACCTTCAGCAAGCAAGCAACACAAAACGATCGAGAGTTCCGCATTCCTACTTTTAATTAGCGCTAAACAAAATCGCATTTCCACGAATTGCAAACTAATAAAATATATATCGCACATTCATACTAATGTTATGTTAAATATTAATAATTTGAAAATTCACGAATCCAAAAATACTTCAATATCTGTCATCACTATCGTTCAATTGTAATTAAACCAAATTATTACGTCTCAATTTATTGTACTACGGGGGAAGACTCATTTCAAAGTCGCACCTGCTTAAGTTGCGCCGCGAAATTTTTTTTTTAAATACTCCATTGCCTGGCTAGGCCCGTTCCTAAGCAGGTTAAGAATGATGTAAAATATAATCATTCGGCCATGGTAATTAAAGTATAGCCGTAGGGAAGGCTTTACACTCATGATTATGCGTTTTTTAAACCGTCTTTAAATCTCGCCTTAGTATTTCTTTATTAAATCGCACAAACTCTAAAAGTTCATTTTGACGTTCAGTTCGGCGAGTCTAAAAAACGGGAGGTTTCTTATATTCGAGTGACGGCGTGGGTGAAGTCTTATTCAGACCGGAAAGGCAAAAATTTTGTTCTATATTGTTATATATTGCAAAATCTGCTTTCACACTATTCCGAATATCATAATCACACTTGAATTTTTAAATAAATTCATTACATTAGTTTTTATGCCGTAATTCATGTAACAATAAAAATTTTGTTTGCGAATTTTGATAAAAATAATAAGCGGTTAATTTTTTTAAACTCTAGAGATGATTCAGATTTAAAATAAGGTTATTTGATGTTATTGTATCACTTTAAGATTAGATAACTCCGATTGCATCATCGACAAATTATACTGATTTGAATAGAAAATGCCAATTTATCGTCGAAATCTTGTGTCGTAAAGCAAGTTCTAAACCTTATTTTCAAATTGACCAGAAAACGCTAATTTCTACTTTAATACCAGTAATCCAAACTTATTCTGGTTTTTTGTTTATTTACGAAGGTTTAACGCATTTTTGTGTGAAAATGTCACCAGAACGTGATATTTTACCTCAATTTTTTCTGCAAAATCACCAAAAGTTGTTTCATTTTTATCCGCAATAAAGTCCGGATGTTTATGACATATATCCAGCCTACGGCGCTAAACTGCTAATCTCAAAACATGTATGTAAATACAGTATAACATAAATTTCTTCCTCTGTAAGAACACGAATTTATTTCTCCTTTTCCATATAATAATCCCAAATCCGGTTCGTTTCATCATATTCTTGTAAGAAAATTTTGAAATCGTGTCTTAGAACCGTGAATCAACCATTCTAACCACCGTTTTCGGTATTGTTTGATTAACCACACAAAAATCGATTTTTTTTCAATTTAATTTATCAAGACTCGCCATTTATCAACACGCTTTCAATTATAAAATTTGCATACACAATATATCTTTTTCAATTACGTTAATAAATAGAATGACGGACCATTTTCTTCCGACCTCCCGTGAAAGGTACCTTCTGATTTACTCTTTTAAAATTGACTTCAGCAATCAATACTGCGACTGCTTAACAAGACCCCTATTCTCATTGAATAAAATGAACTAATTTTATGAAATGCCATTTTTACGAATCTTAATTTTATTGATAGATTGCGCGTCAACAACGACATCTACTTTGGCAGTTCGTCCTAAAATTCGATTCTAAATTGTAGATTTTGTACAATTGACAGCCTGCGTTGTCAAAGACAATGGAAACTAATATTTGAATCAGTTATGGGCCCATAATTTTAAGATTGGCGTGTGTTTTTATTTCGTTTGTTTTGCTTGTTGCAAGTGATCCAATGGACAATCGTTTCAGCTTTAGGCAAATTTTAATACATACACTCAAACGGAATAGGCAGACATGTTGAGTGAAATCAAACTCAGAATTTTCATTTTCAAATGTTACAAACCAATTTTGTTTTGACTTAAAATATCTAGATTCGAATAGTTCCACCCATAATTGAGTCCACGAATCGCGGAATGGCAAGCTAATTTTCGACAAACTAAAAATAGAGCTTTTTTCTAATGTCGCGAGATTGACAGACGAGAATTCCGCCTCAGGAAACAGATTGTCACCAAAATAAAATAAAGCGGGAATCTTCTAACAATGAGGTTGTTTATTCGTTTTGAAACTGATTATAATCAAACAAAAGAATGCACTGTGGCGGCATAATGTCATTGCAATTTTTTTTACGTTTATGATGTTACAATCATATTCGTTTTCAAAAATATTTAGATTCAGAGTAATAATTTGTACATGTTTTGAATTTATTCCCCCTCAAAAAGCGACAAGTGAAAGACGAAATCGAACCCCATTTCCAAAGGACATTTTTTACGGCATTTCAGCACAATGTATTTTTACTTTATTTTCTATTTTATTAATTTGAAAATGTATATGATAACGATGACGTCATCAATACGTAATCAATTTCACCATTATTATTGTATGTAATGTACCAGCACTTATAATATATAATATACCCCATTGTTGTATGTACAGCTGATGAGTGCTATTGGTTACCTATATATGCTGCACAAGTCGTATATATATTCATCATTGTTTTTGTACTCAATTTTTCTGTAGAATATGTCAATTCTATTAATAGTAAGCTTTATTCTTATAAGCTATATTGTCGATTTATTAACCTATCGTTCGTGGTGGCTTGTTTTATTTTTTTAACTAAACCAATTTTGCTGCTTTCCTGCATCAATTAATTTTCCCATTATATTTGTCTTGATCCATATGTATTCCGCATTCTCAATCGATTTTATTAATTGAAAATTCAAATTGGTTTATTTTTCCCCCCTAAATATTTCATTATATGGAAATTGGCACAAATAAATTTTTTTTTTTGCCAAAAGTTGGACGTTATTAAGCTGCAACGGCCTCTTTTTTGAATGAGTCTTATTTCTAGACTGCGCGTTCTAAAATATAAACAAGTACTATACCCCTAGTTCCCTTTCCTATAAATTGAAACGTCAAATTTCGAACAGCAGCATTTTTTCGCTTTCATGTTCCGCTCACAACAGTGGTTGCAGAGTTCTGCAACTTATTTTTGTACATTGTTTTTGCAATGATTTTTATTTATGACGTCACACTGTACATAAAGTTTCATTTGTGACGTCATTAGTTTCATCGTCGTCATTTTTCCTTGTTTTCGTATATATATATATATATATATATATTGCATATTTATGACGTCATAATGTTGTGTAATCCATCGCTTTGTTAATATTATTGTTTCGTCATATTGTTACCTACTGTTCTATATATTTGTGCGGGATATTTTTGTTCAATATAATCGATGTTAAAAAAAATTATGTTTTGGCTTCTTACTGCAATATCAAGGGTTCAAGAGAACGATTGAATAACGAAAGAACAGGGTTCTTTGAACGACACTCACCCCAGTTGTTGAGTTGAGTAAAATGGTAACGTTCTAGCGACTCTTCAAGTTATAAAGATAAGCGTACCTAATAACAACAACAACTATTTAGAAAAACAATCCATATGTATATACATTTCATGTTTATTAATAGCTCAGATTCTGGTTCATTGAGACTTCTATACTGCGCCACAACACTTGAGTTAGGCTATGACGAAATTAGGGTTAAACATTGACAAGAGCGACATCTAGCGGTTATACTCCGACGTAACATTGGACGATCTTATGAGCTATCAATCAAATCCTTTATCACCCACCCAGGCTTTCAAACAAGTCCGCACAAGATAACAACAAATACTCGAACTCATCCTGCAATGGACGGGATGAACGCGAAATGATCGTGCGGCTACCTCATTAGTTCTATGTATGGTTTATTCAAAATTAGCAGCAATAACGTAAGGCAAGTTGAACAATGGTACAGCACTTAACATTCTAATTAGTCATTCAGTTCCGAAAATTACAAACTTTTCGGCGATTAGGAAAACACTTGGCAAAAGGGATATACTTAGGTTTTGATGACGTTGTTGGACTATTTATACGCTACCGTGTAATATTGAAAAGATATTCATAGGAATTATTATTTTGGAATTTGTTTATTTCAAACGCTTTCCGGTTCAAGAATACTACTTTGTTTTGTTTAACCGAGTAGTCTACGCGGGAAGGATTACTTTCCAATACAGAAGTGGAATACGTGAACTATTGGAAAGATATTTATACGAATTGTTATTTTGGAATTTGTTTATTTTAAACGCTTTCCGTTTTAAGAATGCTACTTTGTTTTGGTTAAGACAGTAACCGAGTAGCCCAGAGCAGGGTTTCCCAATCTTTTTGGGCCGCGGACTCCTATTTGTGAATCTTAGTCTTGGCGGACACCCATACTATGTGGTATAAATTTGTGTGCCTAACTAACGAGAAAAGGTAATGTTTCATTTACAACCCGAACGACATTAATGTGTTGGATGAGATTACGTTTTGCACAATTCATCAATTCTGGGATCGTCACAAGTAAAGTAATATAACGTGAATTTATCCTTTAGCTTCCGATTAAAACAGATAACGCTGACGCAAATGCTGACCATAGCACGGACAAAAACGGTTACCTGAATTGGTTATATAACAACGGTTAATCATATATATGGATTATAACGTCATGGATTGGAAAGATAATATAAAACTAATTACTGACCGTAACACGGAGAAAAACGGTTAACCGAATTGGTTATATAAAAACGGTCAACTCAAACCAACCAGATGGGTTACGACGTTATGCTTTTTTAATATTAGAATGTACTAAATGTAACAATGAGAAAACTGGTTATCCGAATCGGCCAAATAAAATTGTCAACCGAGTCTGACCAGATGGGTTATAACCTCATGACCTTTATAAAATTAGATTGTACTGTTTAAAACACTGACAATACCACGGTAATTCGAATTGGGTAAATAATATTAGTTAACCGAAAACGGTAAACCGAATTGAACCAAATGATTTATGACGCCATAATCCCTTCAAAATTGAATTGTACTGATTGTAGCAACGGGATAAACGGTTATCTGAATTCGTCAAATAAAAACGGTCAACCGTTTTTTCAACTGTCTGTTTGGTGCTTTGCAGTTTTCCTTTCCATCTTATGCGCCGCTTTAAAATCTTTTGCCGACGTGACAATTAAAGCAATAAACAAGTGTTATTATATATATCCTTTAGCTTTCGATTAGCGCGTTAGCGTTGACCTAAAGATTGGTTGATCTATGAGAAAACGGTTATCCCAATTGGTTATATAAAAGTGGTCAACCGAAACCAACTAGATGGATTACGACGTTATGCCTTTTTCAATGTTACAATGTACTGAATGGAACAATGAGAAATCGGTTATCCGAATCTGCCAAATAAAATGGTGAACCGTAACCGGCAACCAAATCCAATAGATGGATTATGGCGTTATGCTTATTTTAAATATTAAAATGTACTATATGTAACAATAAGAAAATCGGTCATCCGAATCGGCCAAATAAAATGGCCAATCAAAAACGGCAACCTAATGATAGGACGCTATAATTCTCCCAATATCAAATTGTAATGCACTGGGATGAACGGTTATCCAAATTAATCAAATAAAAATGGTCAACCAAAAACGGTCAACTGTTTTTTATATAACTGTGTACTTTGTTTTTAATAAATGCCATGTTAAACGCCATTTTGAAATCTTCCGCCGGCGTGACAGGAAAAGTAATAAATAGTGTATCTTATCCTTCAGCTTCCGATAAGCGCGACAACGTTGACGTAAGTGCTGGTTGTAACTCTGAGAAAACGGTTATCCGAATTGGGTATATAAAAGCGGTCAACCGAAACCAACCAGATGGATAACGACGTTATGCCTTTTAAATATTAGAATGTACTGAATGTAACAATGAGAAAATCGGTTATCCGAATCTGCCAAATAAAATGGTCAACCGTAACCGGCACCCGAATCCAACAGATGGTTTATGACGTTATGCTTCTTTTAAATATTAAAATATACTATATGTAACAATAAGAAAATCGGTTATCCGAATAGGCCAAATAAAGTGATCTACCAAAAACGGTCAACCGAATTGAACCAAATGATTTATGACGCTATGATTCTCCCAATTTTAAATTGTAATGCACTGGGATAAACGATTATCAAAATTAATCAAATAAAAATGGTCAAACGAAAACGTTCAATTGTTTTTTATTTTTTCACTGTGTGCTTTGTTTTTAATAAATGCCATGTTAAACGCCATTTTAAAATCTTTTGCTGGCGTGACAAGGAAAAGTAATAAATAGTGTATTTTATCCTTCAGCTTCCGATTAGCGATAAAGCTGACGTGAATGCTTTTGTAGGAAACGAATATATTGAGTCGACCTTTCACGTTTTCCTAATTACTGGAAATATTTTCACGATATTTTGACTAATCGATTTATTTGTTTGCGAATTGGAAATACATTATACATTCGAGAGAAAATAACAGAGCTTTTAACAAAAAACGTAAATTCAAACGGTTTTGTCAGTAATCAATTTCCCCAGTTGGCTGGTGCACGGCTTTTATGAGCGCGTCGCTGGCCATGATAATTGGATACATCAACAGATTTTTCTGTGGATAGCTGATTAAAGCATCCTTCATATAGATGATTAGATTAAAAAATAGGTTCTGGGTTAGGATAGCAAAAAGGAAAATGGAAATCATGAAAAAATGATTTACGTGTTGTGATTTACGAACAAGTTTTCTCGCTCAGATTTGAAGAGTCGGAAACTAAAATTCTGGAATCAAAATCTGAAAATTAGTATGCTCACAAACGCAGAGGGTTTAATATAGTTAAAACTTTGACAATAACGCAAGCAAGAGCTGGAGTAAGAGTCGAATTTAATTGATATCCGGAACCGGACGGAATTCCTTGTAACATATCTGATTTGAAAACTTAACTGATATATCTCGGTACTAGGATATGACTCACATATTTATAACTGGAAAGACGACCTAATCATATGGCGAACTACAGCCTCTCATCCAGTTACCAGTCTATGTCGGGAAGAGGATAATTTAGATAAGTATTCGTTTCAGATGCATGGAATTAGTAGTGGAGCTATAACCGACAAACAGTTTCGTGAATCACCCGACGACAACGAGAAGTCCAGCAATTTTCTCGCACATGATTATTCCTCACGGGAACCTACTTACTTTTGGTGTGTGTTACGTATGTTTACTCACATCGCGATTATTGGTTGATTACTTGGTTGGTTCTTGTTATGACCAACTGTCTATCTAAAACTTTATTCTGTGTTTCGATCTGTTTTGTAAAGCTTGTTATTTATGCTGCAGTCATCTCGTTTGAATTATCAATTTCTCAAGTTTCCAACATTGTTTTGACAAAGCCTCATTTAAATGTATTGATGTATTCATGTGTTGTATTGTGATCAATTGTACTTATCGGACACGAAATGTAAATAGGGATCGTCTTGTTATTATGTTATTGTTTAGGCGCTCCCGAAGTATGTGCACCAAGATGGCGCACAACCTGAACCCTAACCTGGTACACATACCACGTCCAGAATGTGCCCCATCTTGATGCACATACTTCTGGAGCTCCGTTGTTTTTTGTTGGTAATTTTCTCGTCGCTTTTCTCATTAACTACCGGCCAAATTTTACCTACCGGCTCTGAAATTTTCAGTGGTTAAAAATTGTATTTTTCGCTTCGAAATTTTGTGTGGTGACTGGTGACCTCTTCAAAATTAATAAAAAGTATTTGTAGCGGTTCCTCGACGTCTCTCGTGCTATTTCGTGATACGCGAAAGTCGGAAGTTTTTTGACCGTGCCGCTAAGGGAATGAAAAAGGTAAGGTATAGACCACTGCTTCAATTTGGTCTTCGTGCCAATATATTTGTGCATCGCCCTCTTGTTACTTATCGATTTTAATCGGTAAGTATGTTGATAGGTATTTGTCTGTATGTCTATATGTTTGTCTGTTAGATGCACGCGATATCTCACGAAAGCGAGATTGAATCTGCTCCAGATTTTGCATGTGCATTCATCTTATCTCGGACCAGAAGCCTATTGATTTTGGGCGAATTATGTCGTATAATTAGCGAGTTATCAATCAATTATTGATATAGTGATCTGATTTTTTGTAAAGCGAGAGAATTTGAGACCCGCCGAGTGTGTGTGTGCGATGCGCAGTGCGCAAGTTACAAGAGCGGATGAATCGAAACTGCAGTTTCTGTTTTGGGGGATCCCCTAACTATCGATCGATAAGTCTTCGGTTTCCAACCGATATTCTCGTTTTATTGTTTAGCATTTATTTTTGTCAGCCTCCTATGTCTGACTTATATCTTGATTAAATCTTTTCGGGATGTTAGTTAAAGACACATAGTAGGCAAGGGTGATTTTCTATGAAAAACATCCATGGGACGTCAGACCTATTTATATTTGCCATGGGGCAGTAGACATGTTATTGCAACTTGATGACGTCAGAGCTAACCTTTTTATTCATGCTTTTTTACCTTCAAAATGTTTCATTCGTTTTTTAATTTTCTTTTACTCTCTTTTTCTTTATATATTTGTCTCTAATATTAATTTTTTGGTGGAACAACGACACGGTTGTCTATGGGAATTGGATTATCATCTGAATCGCATACGAAATGTCCCATGGGATGAGACAATCATATATTGATATGAGATGGGATGGACAAGCCTGAACTGATTTGTCAATGAGTAAAACCCAATTTAGGTTTGGGTTTAGGAATACAGATTGCGTTGAAATTCAAAATTTCAAAACCTTTCTAACCCAGAACCGAGCTGACTAATTACTATTTTTTTAAATCGTGGCCGGCGTGTTTTTATTGCATATCACATTTTTTCATTGGTGGCGGGGCTTCCTACGAAAGATTCTTGTGTACTCTCTTCGGCGCTCCCGAAGTATGTGCACCAAGATGACGCACAACCTGAACCCTAACCCGGTACACATACTGTGTTCTGGTTGTCCGCCATCTTATTGCACACACTTCTGGAGGTCCCTCTTTTCGAGTCGACGAGCCAAGTGGCGAAACTGAAATCAACAAACTCGAAACAAAGTGAGGTTGGACCTCATTGAAAACAGTCTGACAAACAACAATCGACCAAATAAAATTGGTCAACTGGAAAGGTTCAACCGAATACAACCAGTTGGATTATGTCGTGATGGTTTAGAAAAGGGACTCGAGAAGAACGGTAATCCGAATCAATCAAAAAATTGGCCAACCGAAAACGATTAACCGAATCCGTGAGACAATGTTATCAAAGTTGTGTTATTTCATAACAAATAACATTTGTTTTTCATTTTTTATTATCTTCCTTTAAACAATCGGCTGTCTTTTAAGATTTTAAAGTGAATTTGTTCTCCGTCAAAACAGCAGAAAACGGACCTCCAGAAGTATGTGCACCACGATGGCGCACAACCTGAACATAGTATGTGTATCAAGTTAGGGTTCAGGGTGTGCGACATCTCGGTGCGCATACTTCGGGAGTACCCAGGGCCGGCCGGCTCGGCACCATCACCCGCTGCTTTGGTACGATGCTCAATAACATCTCAGGTTACTAATCTGTTTCAGATTTGATGGCATAAATAATATATAACACAACACTTTATATATGAATGGACAGCGCGATGGCCCAGCGGTTGAAGCGTTAGATACATATCGTGACATCAGTGTTTGCTTGCGAAAGGCCTTGTTCTCAGCGAAAAGCTTGAATGGTAAATTCTCACATATCGTTAAAATTAGTCGCTGCTTGTAAAGAGCATGTGAATAGGAACAAGGCAGGGTGCTCCCGAAGTATGCGAACCAAGATGGCGGACATCGGAACGTAACATGGGTAACAGGTTAGGGTTAGGCGATAATTTTTATCCAATTTTTCTTATTTTAGTCCTATTATCAGTTCGAAGACTAGCCAAGAGCCTCCCGTAGTATTTATACCTAAAATTATGGCCTAACCCTAACCTAGTACACATATTACATTCCGATGTCCGCCATCTTGGTTCGCATACTTCGGGAGCCCCCAAGACAGATTTCCCAACCTTTTTGTCAAATCCCCTCTTTGCCTATATTGGAACTCCTAATTACTTCGCCTCCATGGATAATTACTTCATTCATACAATCTTCGATGGATCCTTAGCTAATGTGAACGCAAGTCGCACCAGTTTGTACAGTTTAGGACTCAGGGTGGTCTAAACCCAAGCCGCTTCATTATCTGTGGCCCGCGTCACAGTAGGAGAGTAATCAAAAAATCGCATTTCGTGTTGTTTCGTATAATAAAATTAATCAGAAAAATCTTTTGACATATTGTTTGTTGTTACATCAATAATGTCACTGAATTGTACTAGTGTTATGGCTAGCTGAGGCAACTAGCAAAGTTGAATGATGTGCTTGGCAGTCTAAATTATTATCTGGCTTTCTATCTTTTTGGTCGGGAAAATATGCTACCAATATAGGCATCATAGAAAACTAAAAATTGAATGCGGATTCTATTAGCCTGGGATGGCTATGTCTGATAACTATGTGTTTGCACAATAAAAGCGTTTGTTTTGTATTGCACTGTTCACCGACTCTTGACACTAGTGTGGCCCGCGAACAATGCAAATATAATTTTGTGGCCCGCGGAGCCGACAACCTTGGACCACCCTGGTTTAGGTATTTAGTAATGTGTGCATAAATAGGTAATATAGTATTAGTAATTAATATTGAAGAATATTAGCAGAATACTACAGCAAATCCGAAGCAAAATTCCTCTCTTGGGAACAATTTCTTCCCGGTTGGGAAACGTTGGTATTGGGCAGGGATGGGCAGGTTTTTGGACCTCGGGCCAAAAATGTTGCCCCCTAGACTGGCAGGCCATGTAGGTGTGACTTAAATAGTTTTATTTTATGAACAATATTTACAGTGTTACAAAAGAGAAAGTGGAAAACAATAAGCCTCGTAACAAAACTAAATGTAACCGCAATCTCGACAAATTCTTTGAGCTATTTTTTAGCTAAAACATTAAAATTTGGTTTTAGTTTGGTTGTGGCAGCATCCAGCATCCAGCATCCAGGCTGGCCAGATTGAAACACCCAACGGGCCGGATTCGGCCAGCGTGCCGTAGTTTGACATGGAGGGTATAGGGGCCGTTCGCAGCGAAAGACGTGTATATGCGTTTTACATACAAGGAAATAATGCACTGGTATGCAGTTCATTTCTTCTCATAGTCCACAAGTTACGCAATTGTTTATTTCTTTATTTTTGTACCTCGAAACCTTATGTTTCAGTAATTTGGGTAAAATATTTGAATATTTTAATCAGGAGAATTATTGAACGTGGTCATAGATGATTGAAGATAATAGTGATTGGATTACTTATATTGAATTTTTCAGTCTGCCATACATGATACGAAAATCAAAAATCACGCTCTAAAATAACCAGTAAAAGCAATGCCCAAATATAAGGGACGAATGATTTCCAAAGCTACGCAATGCCAGAAAAATTTTAGCCAAATGTTAAAAGAATTCCGCCGAATGTCATATGGAAGTGTTCCCATAATTTTTGATACGACGTTTTATAAGCCTTCACTTAAACACTCTGTCACTGATAATTTAAGATCAACAAGCATAATTTGGGCTGAAATATGAAGGTAGAAGATTTGAACATATATAAGTTTTTGGGGATGTATGATGTATGCGCACCAAGATGGCGCACAACCTGAACATAGTATGTGTACCAGGTTAGGGTTCAGGTTATGCGACATCTTGGTGCACATACTTTAGGAGCACCGTTTTTGGTATAGTTCTGCGTTTATTAGTTGCGATCAAGTGAGATTCTTTTGTCAACAACAACAACAACGAGAGCACTGAAAGATTAACAAGAATAACCAAAAAGAATATCATAGCCCAATCATTTCCATGGATACAGCAATGCCATAAAAAAAATTCAGTCAAATATTAGAATGATTGCACCGGATGTCATACGCGGGTTTTCCCGTCATTTTTTAAACGACGTTTTATAAGCGTTCACTCCTAGCAAGGCTCTGTACAATATGTCACTGACAATTTGAGTTCAAAGCGCAAAATTTGAAATATTTAGGTAGAAAATTTAGATATATAAGTTTTAGATATAGCTCTTAGGTTATTGGTTGCGGTCAAGAGAGATTTTTTTCAACAGCAACAGCAACAACAAGAGCACCAAAAGATTAACAAGAACAATTGAGAAAAACGATCCATAGGTCCACTTCATGCCCAATAATTAGCCAAACATATTTTCAGCCAAGCTGTAAAGATTGCATAATATCACCACTAGCATTTACAGCACTACTCAAAATTGCTGATTCATAATTTGCATATTTTTGTTGAATCACGTTTCATACATATTTATGTTTCTCATCGGACGTTGATGCACATTCTGACTCACTCGTGTTATTTAAATATGTAAATTAAAAACATGTCATTTGTAACACGTAGTTACTACTAATCCAAATGCCTACTCAAAGGACCATGCCACGTTTTATACGCTTTTCAGTTCGAACATGCCTCATTACAAGCAAAAAAACACCAAAAACGTTATACGTTAAATACTGAAAACGTCGCAAAGCCGTGGAAAAAAGCACCCAAAAACTATGAAAAACATAAATCTTGCAAAGACGTGCGAAAGCAGTGAAAACCTCCAAAAAATCTTGCCACAACTCGTGAAAAACCACGAAAAACCTTGCAAAACTGAAGAAAAACGTAAAAAACCCTTATAATGTGGGAGGACCGGATTGTTTCCAGTTCGGCTTTGCCTAGTCAATTTGTTACACTTTGGATAAGGCAGTGGATATGGGTTTCATAATTTGGTATATTTCATTCAAAAAGGTGAATGCTGTACATTCGTGGTTGTGACCAGAATGGCCTTATGCAAGCGTTCAGTCTCCAACTCTAATATTTCCACATTATTTATCTATAAAAATATCGGACCTCCTGAAGTATGCGCACCAAGATGGCGCACAACCTGAACTCAGGTTTTGTACCAGGTTAGGGTTCAGGTTGTGCGACATCTTGGTGTGCATACTTCAGGAGTATCAAAATATCATTATGAGACAAATAAACAAAAAAAAAATACATATGCAAGCACGCACATGTATTTGGCCTTGTTCAGAAGGAAAAGGGATTAAGCGTCGTATTGCATCATATTGAAGAAATAAGCTTTTATCGAGTTAGGGGTTCGCCAGGGACCAGAAATTTTGCTCGCTTAGACTGGCGGGCTATGTAAGAGTAACGTAAACAGTTACATTTTATGAGCAATATATACAGTGTTACAATAGCAATAGTGTAAAACAATGGGCACCGTGCCAAAAATAAATTTAATCTCAATCTCAACAAATTCCTGGAGGTCTTTTTAGCTAAAACCTAAAAATTTGGTCTGAGTTTGGTTGTGGCAGCGTCTGGCAGGCCAGATTAAATAACCCGACGGGCCGGTTTGGCCCGCGGACGGTGTTTGCCCATGTAGCTATTTTAACACATACAGTCACTTGAAGTACGAGATGACTCCAGCCCGGTTCCTTGGAAATTAAAATCCCACATAAGGAGAAATCCCCCGGAAGTAAGACAGTTAAAAATAAACCGACAAACGCTATTCCCGTTGACAACATACGTTGCAGTAACTTCCGTTATATTACACGGTTGTATTTTGTCACAATAAAAGGATTATTATCACGAAGTGTGACGTCACACAGACATACCAAACAATGTATTGTCACGCAACAATTGATCAGTAGGCGTGGAAGGAAAGTACCTCAATTGATAGAACACTGCCTGTCCATTATTAATATTGTGAAATAACAATGAATCGCAGCTCAATCAGAATTGTAGGGCGAACATGAATGAACAACTAATAATCGTCCCAACCTATAAGTCGCGACTCAATCTTGGATTTGAAAATTTTTTGGGTCGCTTGCTATTCCAACAAAAATCTAAACGTTGGTGATTTTATTTTCTAGTAAATTTCATTGCTTATTTTGTATTTGGAAAAGTAATTGTATCTAGTGAAACTTGGAGGCGTCTATACCAGAGGTGGGCAATTACTTCTCTAAGCGGGCCCAGGTACAGATAATAGACTTGGCTACTGGGCTCAAAACTCAATATGAAATAGTTTGAATTAAAACAGTTTATTTACAACAGCTAGGCTAAATTTTACATCATAATAAGAAGCAAAATTAAACAATCGGGGTTATTATGACGTTCTTTTCAACGAAAATTCTTATCCATAATAAAACTATAGTCGTAAATTCAATAGACACAAATGGGCATGAAACACTTCGCTGGTCCGGATCCGGGCCGCGGGGTGTACTTAGCCCATCCCTGGTTTATTCTGTTTAATTAAGTAAATCTACGACACGATTTCAAAAACTCGTTAATGGCAAACAAAAGCAGCTTTCTCACTTTAAATTAATTTCTGGGAAAATAAATTTCTTATAAAAATGATTGTTTTATATTAGGCATTTTATTTTTTGGGCATAAAAGCACTACTTGCCGTTTAGTATACCTAAGCATATAATTAGGTCGCAATATTTTACAAAATTTTTTTTTAATTTGTACTCATTTTTTAATGATCAATTTGGCCTTTTGCTCCGATATCTAGCAATATATTGAAGAATCGGTCCACAGACGTACTGTCAAAATTAACCAAGGTATAAGCGCGCATTTTTATCGTTTAAAAACATAACAAAATGATGTTGGAAAAGACGTATGAATTTGTCTTACTGCAAATGCCGCAAAATTGCATTTAAAAAATGTTGATTTTTGCATGAGGGCATGGCCCCTAAGAACTTGCTACGCCAATCATATTTGTACATGCACTACTATGAAGTTTTTTGTTTTGTTTTGCCTAGGCTGTCGATTCCTAATGCCGTGATTTAAACCAGCATTAAAAATCGGAGGAAAGTTGATATTTTACTCCTACTCTCGAACGCAGGCTGTTCATATATCCGACTCCGGAGCTTATTTGCACTTCGCGTATAACTCACGACTTCAGAATGACAAAATTTTTGCCCAAGAAAACTCTCAATGTTGCAAGCCTTCCATTAGCATAATTTCGGCTTTTTTTGCCCTGACTAATAACAACATGTAAAACAATTTAAGCAAAAAGGGGGGGGGGGAATCCCCGAGAAGAATCTTTCATTCACAGTCGCGATTTATTTGCAGCCCCCTTGCAACAGGAAACTTTGATTTCGGAATTGATCATGAATTGTTGACATTTCCATAATAATTTAGATGCCCAAGAGCGCCAACTAGCGTCATGAATCACCAAATGATCTTTACCGCGGAGTCGAAATTTCCTCCGACCTAGGATTGAAAACTGAAGCCAGCGTTAAAATTTTAGTTGGGTGAGAGACCGGAGTCGGGGCCGTTTTTGAATGGTGTTTTCCAAATTTGTTGGAAAATTTTTTACAGCCTCGTAGGCCAACATTAATGTGACAAAATTGCCAAGGCAACCAAAAACCAGCCCCCATACCTCGACTATCCATTTCCATATCCCGACTTTAGTTCTAGTTGCAAATCGCGGGATAAGATAGGATTTTTATTTTATTTATCCCAGAGGAGAGGAAAGCCGATTATACGGCGTAATCATATGGCGAACCATGGCCTCTCGTCTGGTTACCGGTCTATGTCGAATATGGGATTAGTTAGCACGTTTTATTGTTTTTCGGAAGCATGGACTTGACTCCCAATATTATCTGTATAAAGCATGCATAGCCTAGACTAGGCATGAGCATGCCGCCTGCCAAATCTTTATCTCCTTAAAAATGTTTTATTGTTTTTATTTTTTATTATGGGAATAAGAAATACAAAGCACTTCGCAAAATAGCATTTTGTGCTCAACTTTTGAACATGTCACTCAAATGTGATAAAAAAAACTTCAAATTATGCTATTGTAGTAAAATTAGACACACCAAACCACGTTATTTTATCAATTTGCTATAGCCATTTTTGTCGTCATGGTATAAACTATTTCTTCTGTCAGTTCTCGTTTTGTTTTTTTTAGTCATCGGAATTGGTAAGTATATATAATAATAGCTTATGTACGTAGAAGTATATATTACATATTAATTAGATTAGACTGAATATGATGTGGTCTTTATAGAAATTGAGTACTTTTCTCGGTACTCCTGAAGTATGCGCACCAAGATGTCGCATAACCTGAACCCTAACCTGGTACACAACCTGAGTTCAGGTTGTGCGCCATCTTGGTGCGCACACTTCAGGAGGTCCCATTTCTCAATGAATACCATGACATACCGCAAAAAATGAAGTTGAAATTGCTTTCGTTTTAGGCGCAACTTTGCAATCATTGACCACAATGAACAATTCCAGCCAACTCAAATTTTCTGCATTTGGAAAACCACAGGAATGGTCCGATCATGTCTTTTAGAAGCCTTAACCACTTAAGATTTTGGTGCCCTATGTATAAAATATGATAATAATGAAACTGGTGTTGCGTAAAGAGCTAAGTTTTAGTATTCATTGCTAATTGAGGACTAACGATTTATTTTCATGATTTATTTGGAAACAGTTCTCATACTTACAAACATTGATAGAGAGATTCAAGATGATACTTGAAAACTTCATTTCAACCAGGCCAATATTGAGGTATGTGTCGTCTGATTACTCAAATTTTTTCATGAAAACCTATGGAAATTTGTCCATTTTACCCTTTTCCTTGGTGCCCTAAGCACGTGCTTATTTTGCTTAATGATTAATCCAGAACTGAGCACAGAGTCAAACATTTATGGGTTCCATGGTATTTTCTGGATATAAAACTTTGAAAATGGTCTAGGTAAGCGCATGAAATGGGATACGTGATAAATGTCTAGTTTTGATAATTTACGTACGTACGAAGATAGATTCATCTAAATTCTAAAGATTAAAAGTTTCACGCACTACGCAATTACGCAAGTGTCATCAACTTGTAATTAGCTACGTGCGTATATGCTTATCCAACGAGTCATAAGCATATCACCAATCCTAATATCACATCCTACTTGTTCGTTATTCGGAAATGCCAATCGAGCTGTTGATGATATGATAATCAGAATACTGTTAAACACGGACATCCGTAAACGTCACAAGCTCATGCCAGTTTGGGGTCATGGCACCCAATGGCCCATTTTGGCCTTTTGAACGCCAAAAATTTTATCACTTTGGGAATCGATTTGTTAGACTAGAGTCGATATATGTGGGCTACGTTGTATGTTATGAATATAAAAATTTGAAATGTTCTGAGCAAACATATGAATTGGAATTCGTGACAATCTGTGCAAGTACAATGATTAAAATTCATCTCAAAATTGAAGTTTCGCGCATTACGTATCTCCGAAAGTGATATAAATTCGCAATTACCTTCGTGCTAAAATACTTATCCAGTAGTGTTTAAGGTACAAAAAATGTTTTGTAGCTAGTTTTGCTGATATGACAGTGGCACTCGGGTACCGGTATAGGCTCTGTGACGCAAAGGAATTAGAATTGCTTGCACGTACAGCATACCTAAACTAAAAACTCGTTTTGCGGGTACACCATTCAAAATTCTTAACTACTCCGCGGGCCGCACAATATTTTCTTGCGGGCCGCATTTGGCCCGTGGGTCGCAGTTTGCATACCCCTGTCCTACACGATAAACCACAGCTGCAACATCTGATTTATTTGCAACTACTGTTAGGAAAAAATTTTCACCAAATGTTCATTCCAACATTCAGAGCAAATTTCTCTTTCCGGCCATTGTACTATTTTGGGAAATTCAAATAACTAATACCCATATCCTTCCAAACCTAATATCCATTCCATGCTTAGTCTGAGATGCCACGCCACGTAAATGTTGGTGACAATATCCTTTCTAAATCCTGTTAAACACGGGCTTCCGTAAATGTGAAAAGCTTGTGATTGAATAACAATTACTCTCAGAGTCGAGTTTTAAGGTTCTAGTACTCAGTAGCCAATTTTGACTTATTGAACGAAAATTTAATCACTCTAGCTGGCTAGAGTCAATATATACAGTTACGTGGTATGTTATGGATACGAAGCTTTGAAATGGTCGAAGGTTTGAGATTTCGCGCACTACGTAACCCCGCAAGTGACATCAACTCATAATTAGCTACGTGCCTATATGCTTACCCCGCAAACGAACAACGAAAGGCGCTCTAGAAGTGTGTATACCAATATGGAAGTAACTACTTTTGTTCGCCTATTTTACATCAAGTTGTGTGAAGGGACTGAAACCTATGGGCAGGGGGTATATTTACTTGGCTAACACATACAGTCCCCGAACTCGTAATAGAACTGAAAGAGGGGAAAATCGGAATAAAATCATGCCCCAACCCTAACCTTGTACACACACTACGGGAGTACCCTACGAAAAATATTAGCGGAATCTAATATCTATCCACGTTTGGACTTTTTATTGAAACGACTCTACGTATTGCACAAGCGAAACCTGGCGATGACAAAATCTTCAGAAAACTATTGTTTTTTAAATAATCAACTCAAGTAACCCAGTGTGACATCACAATAGGTTTCGACCCACGCAACACGGAAGTTGATGACGTTGTTTTCTGATCACAGGAAAAATATACGTAAGTTAAGTTATGTTTAGTCACACTCGGTCCAGAGATAAATGGTGACTAATGGGTGATTTTTTCATTGTGACAGACCTGAAGAGATATACTTGGCAAGTAACGTTATATGGACGACAATCAAGCTATTTAAGATGATAGCATTTGCTGCTATCGCTTTAAAACTTCAGTAGTAGTATGGTTAGATGTCTGATATGAAAGGCAAATTTGAAAAGCATTTGATTAGGAAGGAATCTATTACAAAATAAGCTCGCGCAGAACAGTTTTTTTGCATCATGCTCTAAGGATTCATAAGATCCAAATATTAGGGAAGGCGAAAGTTAGTTATACTTACAAGACTAAATTTAAGAAAAAGTAGTTTAAAAACTTCGGATGAAGTTTGGCCGTTTAGATTTCAGTAAATATGTTGTAATTTTTAATCGGGCTGCCACATATACAGCAGATAAAGAATAGCGATGGACGTATAACCCCAATAGCTATATAAATGGCGTTCTTTGCAGAAACAGCATGGAAAGGAGGATTTTATGGTCCCAATGGTCATTTGAATGGCCTACTTCATACTGGGCTATCGGACTGCCATATGGACAGCAGATTAGTAATAGGGATGAATATATGGTTCCAATCGTTATTTGAATGGTTTCCTCTCGTGTTATGGGCTATTGGGCTGCTATAGGGCTGACATATAGACAGTTCCAATTTTCATTTGAATGGCTCCTCTGTAGAGGGCTATTGTGCAGCGATATAGACAGCAGGTTAGGAATAGGGATGGGTAATGGTTCTGAATCGATATATGAATGACTTTTTCCTTGTACGGCTATTGAGCTGCCATATAGACAGCAGGTTAGGGGGAATAAGGTTAGATATATGATCCCAACCACCAGTTGTGTGACCTGATTTGTAGAAGTCCTGCGTTCTTGCCTATTTAAAATCGAATATAGCACGCTTTCCCAAAGTGGAGAGACTTTTAGAAGCTTAAATAGTTGCGTAAAAGAAAACCATTTTGCTGCAACAAGCTCAAATCGCACTCTGTGAGCGAACAATGACTCACCAAACATTATTATGATATCATACAAACACAGCTGTTTGAACCATATCTCAATTACTGCGAAGCTATTTCAGTATATTTCACTAACAACTCCATGTGAATTTAGCAAATAATACAGCATATTGAAAGCAATAGACAGAGGTGGGCAAGGTTTCTGGACAACGAGCCAAAATATTGCCCACCTAGACTGGCGGGCCATGTAAGCGGGACGTGAAAAGTTACATTTTATGAACAATATTTACAGTGTTACAAAAACAAATGCGGAAAACCATAAGCCACGTGCCAAAACTAAATTTAATCGTCATCTTAACAAATTTCTTTCAGTTAAAACATCAAAATTTTATAGTTTAGTTTTGCCAGCATCAGGCGAGACAGATTGAATTACCCAACGAGCCGGATTTGGCCCGCGGGCCGTAGTTTGCCCATGTCAGAATCAGAAGACGCCACACTCTCTTTTATTGAAGGAGATAAATGCAGCCTTGCGTTTATGAGGTATGCCACATGTTTGTTTTGAACAAGGATATAGACAAGCGGTCACTGAGATGCTGTTATATCAAATGCCCATGTTGCACGTTTGTGTTGTTTCAGATTATTACGACATAATTGCGAAAATCATGGTACATGGTGACATCACAATGTATTATGCGCGAGCAGACGATGACAACGATGTAGTCATCAATCATGGGATAGCTGTCAGCTTCACATAGTCAGAGGCTTGCTATATTTAAAACAAAGTCTAGAGTGGAACTAAACTGAAAGTTAAAACTAATTGTGGCTCAGTTTCAGGATTCTTAAATACAACACAAAGAAAATACGCAGAAAACTCCATAACCGCTAACGACAGTGAAAAACGCGTGTCAATTATACTCTTCCAATACACTTTGTTAATATTAAGACAGTATTAGATTTGTTTCGGCGGAAGTAGTTTAATTATCCTTCTTCTGTTCTTTTGTGCCGATGGATCCATATGTATATTATGCAAAGATACTGTAGCAAGATTAAAGATAACTTTTCTAAGTAAAAAGTATTGCAGCACAATAACACAAAGCAAGACACTGGAATCCCATGGAATTGTTATTTTTACTTGCTACAGCATCCTTGCACTATATGCATTCGGATCCCCGACACAAAAGAATAGAAGGAGATTAGAGATAACTATTTTAAGTGATTGAAGAGTTTTGCTTTGTGTTAATGTGCAGCAAGGCTCTTGAATGACTTACAATAGACTTTGTTATGTAATGCGCTAATTTCGACATCTTGGTCAATTACCAAGGGAGTCATGAGCTTTTGAAAAGTATCAGCATCGTTAGTTTAATTTGTGTGTTATTACACTTGTGCTTTCTCAAGAAGGGTTTGTTGATGTAATCAACGTGTGAAAGTGGCGATTGGCTGATCTTGATTTTTATTAAAGCATTAAATTGAATTTTTAGTTTGAATATGCTTGTCTGAAGAAGTCTGAATTCTAACGAATGTTACTGAAATGGGTAATCCCGTAGTATGTGTACCAGGTTAGGATTAGGCCATAATTTTATTCCGATTTTTCGTATTTTAGTTCTATTACAAGTTCGGGGACTGTTTGTGATAGCCAAGTGAATATACCCCTTGCCCATATAGGTTTCAGTCCCTTTACACAACTTGATGTAAAGTAGGCAAACAAAATTAGTTTACTCCATATTGATACACATACTTCGGGAACGCCCATAAGTGCATTAGTGCTAATTTACATCAAGATTCTTGAATCACATAGAATAGTTAGCTTTTGAACCGGATGGATGGTTTTGAGTGTCGATTTTTTTGTTACCCAGAATATCACAGTTGTGCTGCAGATTTTTTTGCGTCAGAACCCCATGGTCATGATGTAGCATTCTTCCGTAATACAAATACGCTAAGAGGATATTAGGTAATTAGTCTCGCGAAACGCGAACGAAGGTCATGAAAATGAATGACTGTACATTACATTACTTCATATTCCCTCGTGTATTTCATTGTCTCGTCTTCTTAGCTCGCGTTATTGTCATAAGCGGCTCATTGGACTTATTTATCGTTCAGAATAAAGAGACCCTTGATATTGCGGAAGCTGATTTTAGAATAGGATTGTCATGTTTATACAGGGGGAGAGGAAAGCCGATAAGACATTTTAAATATATGGTAAATAACGAATAGAGTTGCTGATGTATTTCAACATGATGGGAAACCCGATAAGACTGCTTGTGCATACGGAAAGTCAATGACTCTTGTTCGTTTATCACTCCATGTCGTGTATGCCGGGGTGGGCCTAAGGAAGGGCCATAGCGGCATCCGCCCCGGTAGGCAGATTGTAGGGGGAAGCAGATCCAAGCTGTAGAGATCGTGTATAAATAACGCATGCTTCCCTCGATCTGTTTTTATTCAAGTAAAAGCTGACATTACGTTAATAATTCTATGTGACTGATTGTGGTGGTGGTAAAGCAGAAATGACTAAATGCCCTTATTTGGGTTAGTTTACAGCGAGATAGTTATCTCTTTAAGCAGGTTGGGGTGTTGTCGTTTTTTTTTGTTACTCAGAATCGCAATTAATTAATAATACAGTCATTTCATCCTTACTTAACCATCAAATTATTTATCCTCATGTATAACAACATCTATAATTTATTTATCCCCCGAATTGTTTTTGAAGTTAGGTATAGCGGATTTCTTTATCAAAAACTCGCCCTGGCCAGCAGAAAAGTTCGGCACGTCCCTGTCGTGTGAGACTAGTAAACCAATTATTTATTTCGGATGCATTAACTAATTAACCAATTAACCACATCGAGAATAGGATTTCGTATCCTGAAAGACCCCCTTAAACTATATTTCAAACACCCCCTTTAATTTTGAGACTTGGCACCACACTTCAATTCTTAAGTAGGTCAAAACAAAATCGTATTTGAATGTGGCTTATGTGCCGCAAAACATTACACATTCTTATAAGTTACAATTAGCTTTATCACTAATAACGAAATATCAACCACCCCCTAAATTTGGACCCCGTCCTAAAATGGAAAACTGGGGAACACACTGTCATGTGCACCTAACAAAGTCAATGCTCCCAGTCACGTCAATCATTTATTTTAATCTAATCAAAATACCCTTTATTAGTCGAACATTGCTAAGTATAAGTTTAACATAAATAAACGAAAATGACGTCAGAGGCAGAAGAGGGACCGATAGAGAATTATGAAGAATTCTTCAATGAAATATTGGACGATTATCAGAGTCTTGTTTCTGTGACAAGATTACCGGATTTTATGTTCAAAGAACCGGATTTACCTGGTGAGTAGTGACCGGATTCTTTTTTGATTGCCGGATTTGAGCTTGTAGATGAATTATTTGACGAAGTCACTGACACTGACGAACTCACAGTTATATTATTAGATAAGTTGCCCCAAAACAAAGTTTCAAGCTTAGCTTTCGACTAAAGCAGTGGTGTTCGCAGTTATGCCACGCACTCTTTTTAAACCTCAAAATTAACTAGCTAACAATAATCTACAAATAACAGATAGTAAGACGAAAGTACGTTTTATTCAAAAAACATGTTGAAAATATGTGGATGGAATCACAATCTCAAAGCAATGAAGAAATGTAAAACATCCAACATGAGGCGAGCAAGATCAAATCTGACAAAACATTTTATTTTTAATTAGCTTCACGCCCTCTTGAAAAATTGCCTACGCGCCATTTTTGGGGCGCGCCCCACCGTTTGAGAACAACCGGTTTAGAGTTTTATCTACTCATTTATGTACTCATCAACACTTGTCAAGAGCCTTGTTCTGAGTGAATACATAAAACCTTATTTTTTCTTCACTTAGAAAACGAATACAAACACGGGAAAACCTGTGGAAACATTCTAATCAAGAATGAGTCTAACAATCGACCTGGCAGCAGTGGCGGAATGTTATTTTCAGAACATTGGATGATTTTCCCGGAAATCATAGAACCGGCTATCATAGAAGCTGTAAATGGAGGTAAATTATTGTTTTTGAAGCGTTGGACTCAACCATTTGTCACTAAAAATTTCGGATTAAAATCCCCTGCAGGCCGGACCGAAAAGATCCTGGTTAACTCAATATATAGTAACTCTTCCATGATTATGGCTGCTATCATGTTTCACCGAAAACAAGACAGGGTCCTATTTCAATTTTCTTTCGGAAAATAACATTAGGGATTTTTCTGGGAATGATGTTTTATTTTCATTTATCGAAAACAAAATTACAAAGTAGAGAATTACGAGATATTCAAATATAAAAAATATGATTCCGATATCCATTTACTTATAAATAACACGTTTTTATTTTCGCGCTATCGACTAGGTCTCAAGGGAAAGGAAGGGTTTATATTAAAATCAGTCTAGGTCTCATTTTCAGGCAAGGTCTTATTTACGGGGAAACACGGTAGTACATGGCCTTGTTAAGAGAGAAATACATGTTAAACGCGATATAAACTAATCGCCGGATCAGGATGATTTCCGTATTTCCCTAAAATGGCGACTTCTTCATTTCAGTGGCGATTTATGGGCCAAATGATGATTCGTTTCGTAAGCAAAAAATTTCATAGGTTTATATCTATAAATGTAAACTACGTAATGAAAGGCCTCAATTTGATCAATTTTTATATATGATAAAAAGTATATTTAACTGTGAAAAAATTATTCCAACTAGAAAATGTAAACTGTTGAACCACATTTAGAAGTGGAAAGTTATCATGAACTCATTTTTTTAAAGTGCAATTGTGTTTATGTGTTATATCGTGTGGATAAAAAGTGATGTTTTTATTATTAATTTCATAGGTAGGAACGCATTTTACCCCATGAATGCCCTAATAAAAGTGATTAAGACGTATTGTACGTACCAGCGGAAAACAAACGGGTCATGGGCGTTAACCAATGTCAGAGAAGCTCAAGCGCCACTTTCGAACCGAGCCCACCCGCTTAAACGTCTCATTAAGTTTTCTGGATTCGGTCTTCCGTATTTATAAGCAACTTTCGTTATTGAGAGCAATATTTCTTCAAAAAGACGTTTCGTATCTTGAAAATTTTGTTTTTCGAGCCTTTCATTACTGGGGGTTCCACTGTATTCCTTAAAATCAAGAATTTAAAAATGCAAGTTATTTCGAAAAGTCGATTCGTTTTGGTCTTCACTGCTTTGAACCCACTCGCGCTAATCAAGCATCGAACAAAATGAAGACAAATAAAAAATTCCAACCTATGATTTCAGGTAAAGGTTCTAAAGAAATCGTTGGCAAATTCCATTTCTCACTGCACAACTTTACCGAAGTCAAAGTCAGTTTCACTTTCTTGAATAACGAAGTAGCTGAAGCATTTCGGACGAATTGGTCCGAAGGTGAAATCGGTCTGAAAATTTCGGACAAAATTAAGGAGACGGGATATGAAGACGAATTGTGTATTCGATACTTCAATTCAGATATTCTAGAGGAATTGAAGTAAATCGAATATGAAGTATCAATTTCGGACAAAAAAGACTCGAATTCCAGCTCATATATTATGTTCTTCACTAAACCATACCGTGGCACAAATATAATCAGAGTATTCCAGCAACTATCAATATTTACCATCTCGTGACGTCATGCAATTTATGACGGCATACATATTACTCTACACAAACGTATTATATTATGTTTCTAACCAGAGCTGTGGAGCCGGAAGATGTTCTTTTTATTTTTCTTGTTACATTTGTTTTCTTTCAATTGTGTCTGTTTACGCTATTTAATTCTTACAATAAAATGTATATTCAACAAGAAGACTTTTTGGAATCTCATGCCCATCACCAAGGGCGTAGCCAGCAATGTATTGAGAGTCGGACCCTGGCGTAGCCAGTGATGTGTTGAAGGACCCCCCATTTTGAAATGTAAAAAAGGCATATCTTTGTATCATACATAACAATTCTCTGTAGCTTGAAACGCATATTGGAACCTCAAAACTCAGTTTGCATGTCAAAATCAGCTAATTTTAATGACAAAATTCTCCCCCGTGTCATCCGCAATTAGTGAGAACATACAAACATGGAGATGAAACGCAGCTGCAAAAATTTTCAAGCACAAAAAATTTTTAGAATTGGCATTCCAAGCCGGCAATAGTTCGTTTTCCGTACTATCTTGTATTTTATTTTCTAATTGAATTTTTTTAAAGTATTTCAACTCTAAGGTCAAGGAAGTGTTATTTCCAAATTGAGCTACTCGAAAATTCGAACAACTGCATTTCAAATTTATGCAGAAGAAACAAAACACCAAGTTCCATCAGACAACACTGAGGTTTTAAACTAAAAAGCCTCATTTCTAGGACGTCGCTTGCGTGCCGAATAGCCGCCCTTGCTGACACGCGTGCCATAGGTTGCCCAGCACCCAGTGGTGTATCTGCGTTAAGTAGCGCCCATTGCGAGGTTTATAAATGCACTTTATTGATTGTTCACTGACAATATTTATAGATTGTTGTTGAATTGAGATACTTGTACATTATTATTAAAGTAAAAATGATCCAAATGCCGTCCATGACCCAACCCCCACTCCTCCCCAACCCCACCCATCCACCAAAAAGAAAAAAAAGAAAACAAACACCTCATTCTGAGCTGTGGCTTGATACATTGATTTCAACCCTAAATATATTTCTACTTGAATATCTAGTAAGTGGCGTATATATCTGTGCATGCTATCAGCCAAAGACTTGACACAAGTTGCAAATAGTTTTAATCACTAATAGCGAAATATACCCTGAAATATGGAAACTCCCAGTGGTGAGCTGTAGCCGGAACGCACCGGAACGGCGGTTGTTAGACATTTTATTGCATTCGCGTTCCTGTTGTTAATTAATATAAAAAAAATGGATGAAAAAGTCTAGTTTCACTGGTAAACCTAGTTATTAATTTATGTTTTGTTGCCCCATAATTCGTAACTATTTTTACATTACATCACGCAAATAATTAGCACATCAGTGACGTGTAATAGATGTTTTCCGACCTTTGACCCCATGAAAATTTACCCTATACCTTCTAATAATAACATTTGTATTGAATCACTATGAATACTCTTTGTAATTTTACACGGAAATATTTCAGATAATTCATTCATATTTCGATTCGAGATCATCACTAGAAACACCCCCTTAAAATGAAAAGCTGGGGACTGCTCAACGTTCATATTATACTACATTGTGAAATTCGACCCCTGCTATTAGGAAAGCCAACAGCGTATGGTAATCAGTGATCGTTAATTACTCAACATCCGCCAATTGCTTGCAATGAACAAGACGCGAAGAAGACCTTGCATACTACAGTTATTTGATATTTTGTTAGCAAGTTGACTTGGCTGTCTTGGAATTGTCAGTAAGAGATCAAAAGTTTGAGACCAGCTCAGTTCACAATTTCAAATCACTACCTTGGACCGAAGTGAAACAAACAACGCTGAGCTATCGGGGTATAGTAGATTCATGCGCGTAAATCAGAGCGGAACCTTGTACAGCAGAGGCTTCCAAACTTATCTGAGTGATTCAATGAATAGTTACCTTTACTCTTGCTACAGCAGTGGTTCCCAAACTTTTTAGGCTGCGCCCCCTTTTTAGAATTTGTCAAATCTCTGGTATAATCAAGAATATACTTTGCGGGCCTCTAATCGCAGTGGGTTGTAGCTTAAGAAACTCCAACGTTACATACAGTAGAGCAGATATAAAACTCTCCCTGATTTCGGTGAGTTAGTTAAATCTCCCGCAGCCAAAATAATTGTATTTGTGAGAATATCAGTCGGTATAGGCCAAGGCATGAACAAGATATTATTTGCACTTCGTGGTAGCGCTACTTCCATACCTGATGCACGGGCTTGTGTATTATTTCCTGGGCGCTCCAGAAGTGTGTGTACCAATATGGTGGTAATTAATTTTGTTCGCCTATTTTACATGAAGTTGTGTAGAAGGACTGAAACCTATGGGCAGGGGGTTTATTTACTTGGCTAACACAGACAGTCTCCGAACTAATAAACTAACTAAAATAAGGAAAATCGGAATTGAAATTATTTAAACAACAACAATAGTTATGAGCCCGACACGGTTTTCCGAAATGGGGAAAATCGTTGTTAATGAGTTCGATACAAAAAGGAACCCGTTCTAAAACTTTGAATCTTATGCGAGTTATATGTAGCAATATTTAGTTGGGGTCGATATTGAAATTGGGATATTAACAGCAACAACAACCATCCCAACAACAACAACATAAATCTAGCAAAATGTTCAATATGTCCGTGCCCAAAACCGCCGATTTCTCATTTTGTGTTATAACTATCAGCTTCGGGTGGTTTTCTGAAATGACAGAACCCGCTTTTCCCTATGTCGGTGTCTAAAAGCGCCAATTTCTCAATTTAAATTTATTTTGCAAGTTACTGTTTCGACTTTAACAATTACGACTAATTGGAATGAATTTAATCAAATATTTTTATCTTTTGTTGGCAGTCGTTGTGGTATCCATTTGTATTCATTTTGCAGGTTTTCGTTTATACTTGTAGTTTTAACTCTATGCTTTCAAATAATTGAAATGGATTTTTTCGAATATCTTCATCTGTTGTTGGCAGTGGTTCTAGTATTTAAAACTGTAAGTATAACTCTCTAACTTATTGCTGTTTTTTTTTTGGTCGTGTTGACTTCAATCGGCCTTCACTACTCACATATGATGTACCAATATATTTGTAAATGCGTATGATTTCAATAGCTCTCTGAATTTCGATTGTCTTGTGTGAGTGTGCTCAAAGATGAGTCATCTAAACTTCAGAGTAATTGTGCGTAACGCACCACCATAATTGGACACGTTTAGTTGACAAAACGATCGTTTTGTTGTTCTTTGACACTTTTTGGACAACTAGTGGAAATATTAAAAAACCGCTTTTCTCTTTGATCACTGGAACAATTGCTTTGAAATTTTTAGTGGTTAAAGATGAAATTTTTATCCAGAAGGCTATTACTTTTATTTATTTCGAATATTTCTGTTAGCTCTGTGAGATTTGTTTTTGTTTACTATGACGTCACCGAACGTTCTGCGGGCATCGGACGCCATTTTGTGTCCTACTGTACTGCTTCGCTTGGTGTGAATATATTTGTAGACTGTGATCTGACGGTACGGTAAACCGTACTGTACTGCGAACAGACGTGTCCATATATTTGGGCGTAGCTCTGTTGTTCTTCATAGTTTCAGTAGCTTTTGGCATTCAGTCATTGTTCGTAACTTTGCTCATGACATAACATACCTATGAGTGAGTAGACGTGCTCTGAGCAAATTATCTCTTGAGATGTGTAGCTTGAGATGCCGAAGTATGTGAACCAAGATGGCAGATCAGAACGTAGTATGTGTGCCAGGTTAGGGTTAGGCCATAATTCCAGGCAGTGATGATCTGGAAAATTTGTAACAACCGGAACGCGCCTAATTCGCGAAAATGTAATATATTTACAACACGACGCGGACGTTTACAGAAAGTTTTGTCTGGTCTAAGATAGAACCGAAGAACTACAATGTAATATAAAGAAATTATCTGAACTATGTCTATGTAAAATTACAAGAATATTCATAGCGATTCGATTCAAATGTTATTATTACAAAGGTATGGGATGAATTTCCATGGGGTCAAAGGTCGGGGAAAAATCTATTACGCGTTATTGATGTACTAATTATTTGCGTGATGTGATGTAAAAAGAATTACGAATTATGATGTAACAAAACATAAATTCATAACCAGGTTTACCAGAGAAACTAGACTTTTTGTACCATGATTTTATTTTAACAACAGGAACGCAAATGCAATAAAATGTCCAACAAACGGAACGCCGTTCCGGTACGTTCCGGCTACAGCTCACCACTGCTTTCAGGTACAAATACTAAGGGAGTCACTTGGCTAGTCCCCGAACTTGTAAAATTATGGACTAACCCTAACCCGGTACACATACTGTGTTCCGGTGTCCACCATCCTGGTTCACGTACTCCGGGAGTATCGAATCTAGCACAATTAAGACTATCGCTTTAGCTGCTATGCCATCGCGCTCCCATCTCTCTTTTTATAACATTCTTATCTCCTCAGATTGTCCGAGCTGATAATAACGACCACGGAGACCAACAAAAACAACCAAAGTTGGATGAATTAGCATCGATGGAAGGACACATGAAGCCACTTGGTTCTGTCGGTCCTTATTTCCAACTTTTTATAATCGAGGGTTTCCCTTCGTCTCCCAGAAAATTTTTCAATAAATATGTCATACCGTCCACCCCAGTGGTTATGAAGAATGCGGCAAAAGTTTCACCGGCTTTTACAAAATGGTGGGTAGATTATTAGAAATTGCTATCGGTACCGGTTAGGTTTATTGCTTAATCAGCTGTTTGTCAATTGGTATCGGTTAGCCGCTTTTATACCGACTTTCACTAAATGGTTGGTGAAGTGGTGGTATTGCTAACGGTGTGTAGAGTAGGACATTGTGTCGGGTGTCTAGATGTTTTGTGAGTTGACCATCGGCTGGTTGATCGTTTAACCATTCTAATACCAGCTTTCGATAATTGATGGGTAAATTTGCAATCAGGTCAATCGCTATCGTTTACGGATATAGGCACCAATATTGGTTACTGGTATCGTTTAACCGTTTTTATACCTGATTTCATTAAATTTAAGGCAGAATTGTGACTTTATTTATGCAATTTTTCGATATCGGTTATGGCTATCTGTTTCAATGCTGATTTCTGGTATTGGTACAAGTTACCGATTATTATCCCTACTTATTGGTTCCGGTCATCGGTTCTGGGTATTGGTTCATTTTATTGACTCCGGTTTTCAAAATTCACAGGTATCGATATCTGCTATTGGCGTCGCTCGACGCAATCAGACTACTGATCATTCGTTATAATTGTTGCTTATCGTTAACGATGAATAATCTTTTATCGGTATAGTCAAATTGTTACCACGGTGTTGGCAGCGGTACCGGTTATTGGAAACGGTTTTGATTATTAGTATTATCGTCATAATTGAACGTTTTTCATTCCTTCCCAGGACGGATTCATATTTCATCAGCCATCCTGAATCCGACAGGATGGAAATATACGCTGAAGGAAGAAAAAAAGAAATTCGAACCGAACCAGGTTCGACAATGACGTTCAAACAATTTGTCGAACTTTATAACACAACTGATATGTACATGGTGCACGGACTACCGAAGCATTTGAGGTGGGTAATAATTTTTGTCCCCTATTTCAGACTTTTTCTCATTTGTATCTCCCCTTTTCACGACATGCGACACTGCAGATCATGTTTTTGACAAGACGTCCCATTTAGTTTTTGGCGCTCCAGAAGTGTGAACCGAAACCTGTGGATAAGGGGGGGGGGGGGGGGGGCAAGATGGCGGATCAGAACGTAGTATATGTACCTGGTTGGGGTTAGGCCATTATTCCAAGTACAAATACTACTAGTCCCCGAAAATCGTAATAGAACTAAAATTAGGAAAATCGGATTGAAATTATGGCCTAACCCTGACCTGTTACACATACTAGGAGAGTACCATTTTTTTTTCACCCCATTCGGAAGACAAGCATCATTCAAAACTTTGAAATAAATTCAATTTGTCGCTTAAGATCGTTTTATTAGGACATTGGACTTCGATATCCCCTGTCAAGGCGTTATCTATCCTGTTTATTACGACTTTGGTGAGGTCTTGGAATTGGAACACGATTATCCCTAGCCCAGGAGTGTACAACCTTTAATACGACAAGGCCGGACACACCTTTGGATAGCGGGACGCACCTTTAGCAATGCTGTATAGTCCAGTAATTGCAAGCACAAAAATTTGGGTATTGATCTCATGACAGGCGTTGTTCGCTTTGCAAAAACTAACTGTTAAAGCATTGTAACGTCATAGATAATAAATTGGACTCTGGTATAGGCTTCGCAAAGAGATTTGAATTACTCGCAGGTACCAGATTACCCCCCCCCCCCCTCTTCCTCCAGCTCGCCGTGCCAACACATATTATTTCTTTGCACTAACCAATAGGCCATCGCGCCCATTCAAAGTATGCGCAACTTCCGTGATATTACTCAGTTTCGGATTATTCGACAACAAACCTGTCGCTAATTACATCCGGCGATTCAAGAAAGTGCAGATATATTCACGTGGCTTAAACAGACAGTCTCGAACCCGTGAAAAAAACTAAAATAAGGAAAATCGGAATAAAATTATGGCCTAACACTAATCTGGTACACACACTACGGGAATACCCAATTTTCGTAGATTGAGGCGCTCTTTAGTCTCTTAACTCTTGAAAACCAACGTTTCCTACCCGCTAGCTGTTATGGTCCAACTTAGTAATTACAAATTTCCGAATCCTCGTTTGAAATGAAAGTTTGTTGATACGCCCCTGTAATAAAAGTTATATAAAACATCATTGCCAATATAAAACAGGTGGTGACCGTACATTTGAACCCACGTACATTTGAACCCATGTGTATATCCACGGGTTCAATCTATATGCGGGTGCTAAAACCCATGGGTTAGGGTTAGTATGGGTTCAACTATCCGAAAAACAAAAAAAATTCCATAGGTGCAATAGCATACAGGTGCAATTGTCATGGGTTCAAATGTACGTGGGTTCAAACGTAATGGAACCAAAACAGGTTATACTTTACAATTAACTCTTATCGATTTCTTTAGATCAGATGTCATTATACCGCCACCGCTGCAATGTGACCCGGTCGTAGAAAACTTGTATGAAATTGTAAGTATTATTATGACCTTACCATAAGCTATTTCATAAAAATAACTTGACTATGTTATCAAAGATTAGTAAACTGATCTTCACGACAAACAAAATCTAATTTGACCAAAATTAATAAAAACGCAAATTTAGGTCCTTGTGTCCACATTCTCCATATGTTAGCAGGGGTTAGTAAGGTTTTTGGATCAGAAGCCGAAAATTTTGCCCACCGGGACTGGCGGGCCACGTAAATGTTACGTAACAAGTTACATTTCATGAACAAAATGCGTAAACTATGAACAAGAAAAACGTTAAAAGAGTTATACGGACGTTAACAAAATTTTGTCGGCAATAATTTGAAACTGCAGGCTGTGCGTGCAAAAGAAAGAGGTGTGAAAAAGCACGCCGTCGAATCGAGTGAGAAAACGTGAAATTTTGTTAACGTAACATGATAATCTGTGGCAGCCTAAGATAAAACTCACACAGATTACGATCATAATCTAACAAGGCTAAGATAAAACTTACACAGATTACGATCATAATCTAACAAGCCTATTGCACCATACAGATTTCACCAACAACAGCTACGTAGTGCACGCAGAATTTATTAAAAGCAGAAATTTATGGCAGCATCAGGCGGGCCAGATTGAATCATCCAACGGACCGGAGTTGGCCCGCGGGCCGTAGTTTGCCCATGTCAGGGTCAGAATGTAAAAACTGTTTAGTTATGCCGATTTATATTTTGCCGGGTTTTAAATGGCAAACGTCTTTTATCATATTTCGCGCCTTTTTTTTGCAGGTCACGTGGTTCAGCAGTGGGGGAACGAAATCACTTCTGCATATTGATGAAGTCGACAATTTGAACTGCTTATACAGAGGAAATAAAACATTAGTGTTCGTGAACCCACATGATCATAAAAATGTAAGTTCACAATTACATCAATAAGTAATGACGTCATCATTAGTGATGTCACTGAATATTGACGTCGAAAAATAGCTCATTACTCGCTTGGTAACAGTGAAATCAATGTTCAAAGTATGTTCAAATTTACATCCCAGAAGTTGTGACGTCTTTAATAGTGACGTCACAGAGAACTGACGTAAAAATAATCCTAACATATTGGTTTGCTATTCAATGAGATACGCGAAATTCGAAAACCAAATTTACATCAAAAATTATGTAATAACGTGTAATAATCGCTTATAGTTACGCCATGAAATAGCATAACAAGACTTTTATTCGGCGCGAAGTGAACCTATAGATCGTTTTGGTATTATGATGTTGTTGTTAATAGTCCCCCCCCCCCCCTCTTGTTCTTGTTATAATAAAAATCGCTTTTCTCTCCAATTACCAGACAAATTGCTTTGAAATATTCAGTGGTCATTGATTGTTGTTGTCACTAGAAGGTTATTACTTCAATTTATTTTAAAAGTTTTCATAGGTTTTATGAGATTAGTTTTTGTGTGTGATGACGTCTTCAGAATTAAAAATTGCGCACCTTGTGGCGGTTCCCCGTTCGTTGCTGTGTGTTGGGTAGGCGAAGTCGTGAAGACTGTGGTACCGGTAGTTTTCTATGACATATTGTACGGGTTTCGGCTTTCGTGTCCACATATTCATCGCGCATTGCTTTCTTGCTTATTGTTTGGAAAATAGGATAAAAACGATAATTACTATTCCTAGCTCTGGAAAAACCTAATCGACCGACTAGATGGCGGTTACTCATCAATGGACGTGGATGCTGTCGATTACACCAAGTTCCCTGACCTCGCTAAAGTCCGGTATTCGAAGGTTGACATGCAAGCGGGAGATTGCCTATTCATTCCTTATGGATGGTAAGAAAGTTTTTTGTTTATAGGGAATCTGATTGAAAGTCAGCTGGGAATCTGCAAGAGTCATTCGAAAACTTTGTCAAATCCCAAATCCTAAATTTTGCAAACCCCAAATTCTAACCCTGGGTGTATATGACACCATGGGCGATTCTGCATTAAAACAAAATTATTGAAAAGAAACGAACCTTCAAAATTGAAGGAGACAAGATTCGACCTTTATCACCCATAACCTTGATTAAGGCGAAGATGTGAATTACGTCAGACACATCAGATTCTCTAAACCAAAGTTTTTTGTCATATGCACAGTGACATCCTCAATACCAAACGTAACCAGATATAATAATATCTTGACGTCTTACGCATAGTGACGTCCTATATACCAAATGTGACGAATCATTCGCCAAAACCTCGCAAAATATTTCTCACACGAGTTTTTTGTCATATAAGATAACTCTCTTTCTCAGGTATCATCAAGTGAACTCATTCGGGAGCAACTTGGCAGTCAATCTCTGGTGGAAACATCGACCTCAACAATTCTTCGATTTGACGGAGGAAGTTTGCGGGGTTTTCACTGGAAGAAATACGATCGCAAACATTTCCTATCCAGGTATGATTTGGTGAATACCGATTGTATTCCATGGGCAGAAACTAAAAGCTATGACGTCATGTTGATGTCATCATTGTCTCGGATCAACGGAATTCAATTCTAGGAAGTATTTCAAGTTTTATTATGTCATATTTGGTGACGTCATTATCTTTGTTCGATAAAATAAGATGTATATACTAAAAACAAATTTTGATGTTTTGACTAATTTTAGCTCGAGGAATTTGTTGAGATTGGGATTGAATTTAGTTTTAGGAACGATGCTTTTGGCTTTTGTAACACAGTAAGTATTTTTCATAGAATGTAACTTTCTACGTCACACTTATATGACACGCCAGTTTATATGGAAAAATTGTTTGCTCTCGGTCAAAAAACCTTGCTCGCCCCTGCGTTATTCACTGATTTCACTGCTTGTAATCATGTTTTTTTTTTCAGATATGGACGAAGCAGAATACGATAAATATTTATCCGCTCCTGGCGACGACGAACCTTCGGGGGATGAATATTCAAAATACAGTGTGTAGTATGAAATATAGTAGAACATAAAATTTTCAAAATATGAAGTCAGAGTCAAGTTTTTTGAACCCGGAACCGGATTTTGGAATCACTCCGGATAGAGTTTTTCAGGGAAAAAATCGCTGCGTTTATCAGATAAACTCAATCAATGGGTACTTCCGACAAAGCGGTGTTTAGATTGAAAAACAACGTCTTCTTGAAGAAACCATAATATGCAATTCAAGAGTTCTGCTGCACACTAACACAAATGTGTTTCTGCAACGTTTTGTCTGACCAAAATCAGACTTCTTCAGACAAGCAGTTTACAACAATGACATTGTTAATGTCAGATGAAACGTTACAGAAATACATTTGTGTTTATGCGCAACAGGACTCTTGATTTGCATAGTATGGTATTTTTATACCTGCTACAGCATCTTTACTGTGCACAGACGTATTTCGATGTAATGTAACAATGTTCTCGGTTAGCAGGTTGAGAAAGTTTGTTGTTGGCCCACTTATTACCCGGTTAGAACGCCAAAATTTCTTCATTGGTTTTTGCACAAATATTAGTCATTTCCAAAAAAGTGCGAACACACCAAAATTTCTGCGCACACATACTACAAAAAATTAGAGGGAACATTGATTATAAGCATACGGATCCACTAGCATAAAGGCATTGAGGAAGGATTGGGATTTAGTCTCGCGCAACCTGTACTGATAGTTCTTGAAAAAAGTTTAGAATCTTTTTCTAAATTACAGGTAAACCGAATATTCAACCAGAAGGACAGGGCTTGACGTAAGTTATTCTTTTTTACGGTGCGACGGGTTTTTCCTCAAAAACAAAAAACTTCGCTCATTCAAACCTCTTTAAAATACTCAAACTTTAATTTAATGCTTATTGAGTAACAGTCGGAAATTATTTTGGTGCTCCCGTAGTACGTGAACCAAGATGGCGGACACTAAAACGTAGTAGGTGTATCATGTTAGGGTTAGGCCATAATTTTATTCCAATTTTCCTTATTTTAGTTCTGTTACGAGTTCGGGAACTAGCAAAGTGACTCCCGTAGTATTTGTACCTGAAATTATGGCCTCACCCTAACCTGGTACACATACTACGTTCCGGTGTCCGCCATCTCGGTTCACATACTTCGGGAGTACCCTTATTTCTGTGCTATGGATGTTTCCTCAATAGTACGATAGTTGCGATGGATAAAATTAGCTACCGTGTTCTCCCGAAAATAAGACCTAGCCTGAAAACAAGACCAAGCTCGAAAATGGTTCCCAGTGTGTAAATAAGTCCTAGTCTGAATTTTAAAAATGATTTTAATATAAGCCCTCTCCCCAAAATAAGACCTAGTCCAGGGGTGGGCAACCTTCTTCGGCTCGCGTGCCAAGATCGGCTAAATTTAACGACAAAATTCTTCCGCGGGTCGACCAATAATAAAAACAATTCTTTGCTACTTTCAAAGCAAAGATAAGATACACAATAATAAACCCTTTAAACAAGTGCAGACAGATTTACTATTCGGGAAAATATCAGTCCGACAAGTAGATTTGATTACTTTTCCTTTTCTATAATATCAGTGAGACTTCTGCTGCTGCATTACCAATAATAGAGATATTACATTACAAGCACTCTTCTTGTATTCCCTTTCCCTATTGCTTATATTTCTTCCAAAATCAATTTATAAGAGTGAGTTAGCAAGTAACTCTAACCAACATGAGCTTTACAACTTCATAAATCAATCAGAAATGAAGAAAAAGTGTAGCACAGACCAATTATATTATGTAAGAATATAGCCAAATGAATGCTGCGCTCTTCTCGAGTGCTCACTCATTTGTTACGTCATAATATATTTATTTGTAGCCATGTGTCACGTAAAGACAAAAAAGATTTAATAAATAACGGATTGTTAAACGATAAATGAATAAACGAACACCAGGTTTCATCAGATAATTCAGAGTCTTAAAACTTTTTATCTGGTTGAGAATGATCTCATTTCCGAGCCTCGCACGCGTGCCGGATAAATGGGTTCGCGTGCCAAATTCGGCACGCGTGCCAGGGGTTGCCCACCCCTGGCCTAGTCGATAAAGCTATAAATAAGAAAACGCATTATTTATAAGTGCGTGGATATCGGTTTTCTTATTTTGTGTATTTGAAAATTTCGTAATTCTTTACTTTGTAAATTTGTTTAGATAAATGAAAAGTCTTATTTTCGGGGAAACACGGTATGAGTGCTTTTACATGGCAGGTGGCTAAACATTTTGAATCTGTATGATCGTTGTGTAATATGTGAAAGTTTTAGGCTTGAAAATCTAAAATCGTTCTGAAAATGAGCGTCATAACTTATGCAACTGGATTGTTTCCCTCGAGTGATGTTGCTTTTTTAAGCTTAAAATCGCGTTTTTCTACAACGTACCGGTAGCGACGTGAACTACCTCGGTCGATTTGAGTCGTAATTTTGAATAACCATAGACTACTGATATCGAATGTCGAATACTTATCGAAGATATTCAAATCTAATATAAAATGTTAACGATGTAATTGTATGTTTCATCACTATTAGAAACATGTTTCATCAATAACATAAAGAGTCATATGTCAGAATTGGATTCTGTGGGTATGACTTCACAATGGAAATTGGGTGATTCACCTGGAAACAAGATGGCGGCGATTGAAAAAAAAAATTCTGAGCTCATTCGAATATTTTTCTACTCGATTCGAAATGCGCAGCTCTATTGATTGTAATACGTTTATGATTCAACAAATGCGGATCAACCCGCAGAAATATTTACTTCATATTTTTCTGTTTCGTACAATTCACGAAAACACCCTTATATGACATTCGGAACACACCAACGTATGCCATTCAGTGCAAATAGTCCAATATTCGACTTAAAATCTCATAAATAATTCAAAAATGTGGGCAGTCTTTTAAATCTTCCTGCATATTTTAACATTGATCTCTCATTTCCTCATTATTATTAAATATTGAAAGACATTTGAAGTATTATTATTAACATTAAATACATTATTTGTTATTAACGGACATCGAAACAAATTTAATTATTTGAATTTAATTTATTCCAGGGATACGGTGTACAGGGCGGTTATCAGATTCAAGAAACTAGTGAAAATTAACGGATTGAAGTATTATCTACAAAAAGTAAGTTGAATATTCTAATTAGCTTTCTTTTCATACACTGTTAATTGCGCTTAACAACTTCATGCAATCGCGGAATCGGCACAGGACGCGGAATTTTTGATGAAGTCAACACACAAAAAACTGATCCCTGATTTCAAATAAATAAAAATAATAGTTTTCTAGCTACAACAACAATCTTTAACCACAGAAAATTTGAAAGCGATTGGTCCAGTAGTGAATGAAAAAAGGATTTGTTCATAAGAAAAACAACATCAACAACATAATGAAAAATGTCCAATAATAATTTCTCATATATCAATAAATGCTTATACATAGCTCTGTTCTGAGTAGAAAACATTGTTTAAAAAATTAATTTTTACGAAAAATATTTTCTCTACAGAAATTTATACAAGATCAGATATGGGACGACCGTTGTCAGGAAATTCTGATAAATTTCTTCGGTTTGTTGGATCAGAATAACGACACCGCACTTACAAGGATAGACGCTAAACTGTTTCATGAGAAAGATGATGAGGTAAGTTTCATTGGCCCAAAACATCAGCCTACCATTGGCGTAGCCCCGAATTTTCAAGTGGAGGGATCTGAAATTTCTAATTTCCAAGTCTTAGATCCGCTAATTTCCAAGACTGTATCAGCTAGCGGATCTAAGACACTTAAGGATCTAAAAAGCGTTTCAATCTACAAGGCTTTTTTGCATTTCAAAAGAGGGGGTTCGACTCCGAACACATGCCCTCTAGCCTTGAACCCTGCATCGCGTTGGATATTTGGGCTTGGAAGGGTGCCTTGTTTGGAACGGGAGGCGTGAGAAATAAAAAGACGTCATAAAAATAGAGAGTTTTAAAGCCTCCCCTTGATTCACAACCCAGATATTTTACAATTCATTTTTTTATTTTTGTGAATTTACAGACTCTTTCCCAGTTACAAGAGAAAGGCTCTTATTTGGAAATGGAGCTCCGAGTGGCCAAGGACTCGATCGTGGCCGAAAAGAATGAGGTAAGTGACCAATTTCGTGAATTGTTTCCTATATTTTACTTTAAACAAGGCTCCCTAAACAAGGAGTAATTTTAGCATTCCGTAAATGTGTGTACCAATATGGAGGTAACTAATTTTGTTCGCCTACTTCACATCAAGTTGTGTTAAGGGACTGAAACCATTCACGTGACTAACACAGACAGTCCCTGAACTCGTAATGAAACTAAAATAAGGAAAATCGGAACGATTGGTAACCTGGAACCATTTTCCCTTTCAACTGCCTATGAGTAGGCCTGGGCATTTTCGAATACCTGAAAATTCCAGAATCGAATCGATTAATTTTTTCAAATCAAATCGAATTTTGAATACTTGGGAGTTAAATATTTGTATGTAACTTTACTTTTGTATTGGGTCTTTCAGACACATAAATTACTGGAAACGTAAAATACATCACTCAGACAGATTGCTGAGCGTTCACCCACAATAAAAGCACGTTTTCATCAATAACTTGCTACAGAAAAGAGTCATATGTCAGCATTCCGTTGAAAAAATATGGCTTCAATAAAAAAAAATTGAGAAATTTAACTCGACCATTGCCGGAAAGGAAAAAAAAACAAGACGGCGGCGATTCGAAATTTCGCTCTGAACCGATTCGAATAATTTACTATTCGATCCGATTCGAAATGCCCAACCCTACCTATGAGTTAATGCAGCGGTGTGCAACAGGCGGCCCGCGGACCACAACCCGGCCCGCCAATCCGTTTAGTGTGGCCCACGTCAACACCCAAATATTTTACCACCAAGCATAAATCCTAAGTCGACAGTTTTTAGGGCATGAAAATGCATAGTGTTTTTGTGTTCTAGCGTTAAATCTTTTTCAAATACACTGTTTTGCTGGGGGGTTTTTACGATCCACGGAAAACTTTTATATAACATATGTGTCTTTTTTAATTAAAGGGAGCACTCTTGTATGATGAATATATAGTTGCTTTTTTAACTGATAATTAAATGAAGCAATTTTTAACGAAGTATTACAATAAAATGGTGTAGTAGTTTATTCGCAGCCACTAATTTAGGAAAAACATTCAAAAATTCTTTGTTTATTTCTAATGCGAAGCCTTTTTGATGCCCATATTGATGTTTCAAAAAAAACTTGCTGTTTTCTAGGCGCTTTCTTTCTCACTTTGCTATTTTTTCTAGAAATTAGTCCAGAAGTTACTTGATCGCGGCGAACTTGACAAAGAACAGATCGCAACAATATTTGGCAACAAGTTGGTGATGCCTGCGCCGAGTCAGCATGAAAAAGACGAACTATAGGATTACTGGATGATTTGATATGTCTTTTTTGCTCTCCTCTCTCTAGGGCAGTGGTTCTTGAAGTTTTTGTGTCGCGCCTCCTTTTTAGAGTTTGTCAAGCCACGTCACAAAGCTAATAATTAATTATAGAGTGACTTCGTTTGCATGCCTTCAATTAAAAAAAATTCCCCGTTCAGTTTTATTACCTGAATAGGTTATTTCCGGTCACGAGGTGTATTCACTTTCTTGTGTGTGTGTGTGAATGTTTGATCATAATGGAATTTTGAATCTACTAGTCATAATAGCTCGTTGGTAGGTGGTCTTCTAAGCTGCAGACGGGCAGTTTGGCTAGACTGTGAGATAACCTTCGATATCATATAACTGCAGAAGCTTATATGTAAATTCTCAATGTCCGTAATACTAAAATGAAACACCAACATGTTTGCTTTGAAATCAACCAAGAAGTAGGAAAGCTTCTTCATTGCTAGTTCAATTTGCCACAACCTATCTGTGCGAATCTATTTTTTTCTGATCTTTTTACCAACAAAGCAAAATCTAGGAACCGTCCGCATGTTGACAGTGACAATCGCCTGGCCATATGAAAGACTGTGCCTTAATTGAGGAACCTAGTTAGACAGTCCCGAGCGCAAGATTCCCATTGATTTTGCACTAAAAAGCTTTGACTTTTTTGCCCATGGTTTGTTATTGCATTCTATAAAAGTCTTAAATACATAATACAATTTAACATGTCAGTTTTGTTTAGAATGATGAACAGGGAGGCCACGGGGCCACGAGTGCAAAAAGTCTCCGGAAGGGGGCCACAAGCCATAAAAGGTTGAGAACCACTGCTCTAAACAATAAAGAAATGTGAATAACCAAAATAAGGCGGGCAAGATCAAATCTAACAAGTGTTTTCATTTTTATATAGTTTCACGTCCCTCAAAAAAAGTGTCTACGCCCAGTGGCGTATCTACGTAAAATGGCGCTCATGGCAAAGTTGAAAAATGCGCCCCTTGATAGTTGGTTAACGATTTATAATGACTGTTATTGAAATTATATACCTATACGTTATTATTTAGATAAAAATGCAAGTTTCAATTGTCTTTAATTTGAAATTATTTCATTAAAACATACATTTTTATCTTGATAATATCGTACAGGTTATTGATACATTTAACGATTGAAACTTTTCGACGTTTTTGCGCCCCTGTCTAAACAGCGCCCATGGCACGAGCCATGGCTGCCACACCTTAGATACGCCACTGTCTACGCCCCAACGTCTTTGAACCACTAAACTATAAGATTACTTGATGAACAGATATGATTCGGAAATTCTATTTATTCGAACAGTTCAAGAGAATCTTACAATATTTTCATTCTACGTTTATTGCATCTCTATGATAGTGTATTGAATATAATCGTGATAATTTATGATTTCATGACGTAATGATTGGTGACGTCAATGGTTTATATTTTTAAATCACTTGTTTACATCATTTTTGGAAATTCCATTTATATGAACAGTTTAAAGAGAACTTTTAGATTTTCATCCTACATTTATCGTATCTCTATACGATAAAATATTTCAGATATGGCAATTAGCATTATTATAATTTATGATTTTATGACGTAATGGTTGGTGACGTCAATGGTTGATTTTTGTAAATCGCAGCATGGACGTTTAAACTTGATGACGTCATCTTCAGTGATTTGATTCGGAGATTCTATTTATTTGAACAGTTCGAGAAAATTTGAATTTTTCATTCTACATTTATTGCAGTTCTGCGATAGTGTATTCTGTATTGGATATGGAAATATCATTGTGATCAATTTTAGATTTAATGACGTCATGGTCGGTGACGCCAATGGTTGATATTTATCAGTTCCCTATACAGACTTTAAATTTGATGATGTCTCGAATTACGGTTTAGTATCACAAAATAAGCAGATCTGTGAAAATTCTTTTGTACGAAGGAAGGGAGGGGGGTGGTTGACATTTACGACCCCGCCACTAATTCAAAAATGTGAGATTTGAGAAAAACTCCCTAGCGACGTTTTTAATTAACATATTAGTAAATATTCGGATTTGGTTCGGGTTATGATTTGAAAATTTGAATTTACAGCACAATCCTCATTCCTAACTCTGACTGGATACTAATTTTCCTATTTTGAGCGTTGGCGTGGTCTTTGTACAAATTTCAAAGCAATTGGTCCGGTAGTTGGAGAGAAAAGCGAATTTCCCATAACAATAAAAGGAAAAATACTATAATATGAGAGATTCATATGTAACCTTTGCATCTAATGACTAAACGATCCATAGGTTCATTTCGTTTAAAAAAAAACATATATATTCCCTAAGCGGGTCACGTGGAGAATGATGCTCCGTTCAAGCTGAGATTAGCGAAACTTAACCCAGTCGAAATCATGGTTCTGACACCGCATACGAACCAAGATAAACAAACAAATAAAGTAATAAACGAGAATATCGGTCAGAGACCGAAGACTTATCGATCGAAAGTTAGGGGATCCCCCAAAACAGAAACTGCGGTTTCGATTCGAAAAATTCTGCAAACCCGAACTGGATTGTTTTGATTAGTTTTCAGCCAATATCAGAAATGTAGGAAACAATAGCCAACTCCCCATGTCGTCGAAATACTACTCGAGGAAATACTTTTATGAAGAATTCTGCAAATCCGAACTGGTTTGTTTCGATTAGTTTCCAGCCAATAGCCTATTTCTGTATTTACCAATCCTATAGTTTGTGTCAAATACAACGGCGCTAACCCAGGTTGCGACGGCTATTCAAACACAGTCTAGCGATATTTTGGTGAGGAATTCTGTAACCCCGAACCTGATTTAGGGATATGGACATTGCTTAAACTTTAAGGAGTAATTACGAGAATATCGGTTGGAAACCGAAGACTTATCGATCGATAGTTAGGGGATCTCCCAAAACAGAAACTGCAGTTTCGATTCATCCGCTCTTGTAACTTGCGCACTGCGCATCGCACACACACACTCGGCGGGTTTCAAAATTCTCTCGCTTTACAAAAATCTAGATCACTATATCAATAATTGATTGATAACTCGCTAATTATACGACATAATTCGCCCAAAATCAATAGGATTCTGGTCCGAGATAAGATGAATGCACATGCAAAATCTGGAGCAGATTCAATCCCGCTTTCGTGAGATATCGCGTGCATCTAACAGACACACACACACACAGACAGACAGACAGACATACATACAAATACCTATCAATATACTTACCGATCTTAAGATCGATAAGTAATAAGTAACGAGATACGATCTCGCGGCGTGTATCCTTCGCTCTGACTCAATAGTGTGGAAAATTTCTCGAAGGAAACTTGCGCATCGCGACGACGTCAAAGTTACAAGAGAGATATGGACAAGGCTCAAAGATTAATCACGAGATACGATCTAGCGGTGTGTATCCTTCGCTCTGACTCACTAGCGTGAAAACTTGCGCATCTGATACGCACACACACATTCAGCGCGTCTCGAAAATCACTCGATTTGTGAAAATCCAGATCTCTTCATCACTAATTAATTAATAACTCGCTAATTATACGACATAATTCATCCAAAATCAATAGGCTTCTGGTCCGAGATATGATGAATGCACATGCAAAATTTGGAGCAGATTCAACCACGCCTTCGTGAGATATCGCGTGCATCTAACAGACACACAGACATACAGACAGACATACATACAGACAAATACCTATCAATATACTTACCGATTTTAAGATCGATAAGTAAAAAGTGCAAAATCTACACTCGTCACTGAAGCAACAGAGCACCACAGCAATTATTGCTGTTCGATTACATCCACGCTACGACAATAATAGCTGGACTGCAACTAGTAAATGATAACAACCGGAACCCAAGTGACATAAGAAAATTAACCATCAGCAGCCCAAGTAAATTAATCATCAGTAGTGGTTAGGCGTGGCTAACTCCCAATCTTTCCTCGACTTCCCTATGAATATGGCCAGACGAGACGTTACAAAATAAATTTGTGTTAGTGTTCACCAGGTCTTGTGAATTAATTGCATAGTAATGAGATGTGACTTAACAATGAAATCCGTTATTTGATCATTCAAAAGCTATGTATCAATATTTCAAATCAAGTCCCGCCTCCGTAGCAATTCAAATGGTGTCACGAACCAAAGTGTCCGTGTTTATGTTTATATGCCTATGTCTTATTCAATGCTGTTCTGTCGGGTTGAGTATTGTGGTAACATATGGATTTGGGTGCTCCCGAAGTATGCGAACCAAGATGGCGGACATCGGAACGTAACATGGGTAACAGGTTAGGGTTAAGCGATAAATTTTTTCCAATTTTCCTCATTTTAGTCCTATTATCAGTTCGAAGACTAGCCAAGAGCCTCCCGTAGTATTTATAGCTAAAATTATGGCCTAACCCTAACCTAGTACATATTACATTGCGATGTCCGCCATCTTGGTTCGCATACTTCGGGAGCCCCTTGATTTGTATTAAAAGACTACGATCACCCAGTACACGTGCTAGAGAAAATATATCTGTTGCTCTCCTTTTGTCGGAAAAGACTGGAAGTCAGTTGTTTTTGAGTTTTGTTTGCTGTCATTATTGCTGTGTAGAGTTGCCGTACAACAAACAATCTTGAATCTTGTAACTTATTTACTTACATACAATAGCAAAAACTAAACTGTGACAACACGTAGCTGAGAGGGTAGATTAAGAAGTTTCTAAAGACGCGGGCATTTGTAGACAGACAGCCTACGATACAGTACAGATATGGCCAAGCACTGACTTGCATGTAACAAAGTGGGATGTCGTATATTTTCCCAAGTTACAAATTGTTGCAAAAACTATTATTGTACTAATATTTTGGAGATAAATACCGGTAATAAGGCCTGTCTCTGTACTGCAAAGTTTCAATGGTACTCAAACTTTATTATATTATTTTTTCAAAGCTAAGTTGAGCTACCTAGAGTATAAAGTAAGGTCAACTCGATGAAAGGGCTCACAAGATTATGTTTGATTGGAATAGCGTGTGTCAATCACCGCTACTTTCTCGCTGCCGATGTTTTGAGTGGTTTTCCCAAGGTTCTAGAAACTGGTGGGTATGCGGATTAAAATAAAGAAGTAAATTTAATGCTCAGGGTTATTTTCTTCAATCATTAAGTCGGCTGATGACTTCCAGCTTGATAGATCTACAAAAAACATAATTCTTTGCATTATGACATCACATAGTTATTGTGCTGTCACAGATTCACAGAGACTGACTTCAGTTGAGCGTGACATGCTTTGTGATTTGAAGTTATGGTGGCAGGGTGTTGTTCGTTTATGACTTGGTTTTCCAAGTGTATTTTATCTGTCGTATTGATCATGGTACAGTAAATCGTATTTATACAATGGTGCAGACTTCTCTCATGTCCAATTTCGTATCGAAAGCTTATTCCGCTTACAGACGTTTTGCAAAGACGGTAATATTTTGTTTGTGGAAACAAGCGGAGATTCGAACTGCTTCAGGTTAGTTTTTTTTCAGAGTAAAATCAAAACCTGTTTAGTTAGGAATGAATGGCCAACACCATAGGTCACGTCACCCGGAAATGGAAACCTCGCAAAAGCGCCTGTATTGTGTAGTTAAACTGATTCACTGAGGCGCGTACATGACTTGTCTGTCGTCGTTATGGTTGTAACGGGATTCATTTGCCCACAGTTTTATCTGTTTCCTTCGTTATATATATTCCTAATTGCACACGTTTATCTGCAGCAAATATTCTACTTTGGGCTTACTTCCCTCGGAAATATTCGTCTGGCAAAGACCGGAAGAGGTTGTGAAAGGAAGAATAAATACTTCGAAGGTACCCAAACTTTTTATGTTTTTTGAATATAGGTTGCGACTCGTCAACCAAATTCACGGTGATACCGCTAACGAGTTTATAAGAGACAATTAACGCGTTAAGAGACGCGACAATTAACGCGTTAAGAGACTTATGCTACGCGTATACCGCTTACGCTAAACTTGAAGTCAATGCTTATCAGTAGATGCTTTCAAGATGTCAACCTGATTTAGCGCTATGCGGTGAATCAAAAATGTAGGCTAATTGTACGGTTACGTAGGTTAGGATGGAATATCTAAGGAGTTTCCGCTTCAGGTGCTATAAAAATTGAGGGGTATATTGAGCATATGGGGTTAATTGAGTACAATGTATAAAAACCTCGCTAACTTTTTTGTATGTTGAGTGAATGGTTTGTACTTTGTAGCAACAATATTTCATATCCTATGTTTCCATTTCATTGTGTATAACTCACTTGCCTACCAATGATAAAATTGTTTTAGATGTTTGTATGTGAAATTCTTTTTGTTCGTGAAAAAAATTGTTTTGGAAACTATCACGTGACACTTTTCTGATAGTATATTTCAAACTTTTTGTGATGCCTTTTAGTACCCTAGTAAATACTCTCTTTGCCCCAGTAGATGATTTTTGTGTAACTCAATGACTTTTTGTTTTATTGATGTTTGAAGAAATCGAGGTAAATTGAGTTTGGCGGAAATTTACCGTGGGGTAAATCGGGTATATGCATAAATGGCCTCTCCCACTGCTATAACACAGGATTATGAGGTTCTGTGTGAGTATTTTGAGTCCTAACACTTTTCTGTAGCCTTTATCATGTCCATCTTTCAATATAGGCTTCTATTTTTAATGAATATGAGTGTAAATTCACAATGGGCGATTGTAGGATTTTGAAAAAGCAGTTTTTTTCTTGTAACTAAAAAAATAGTAAAAAGAAAGCTGTGAACAAGCCAAGCACAGAGTCCTACTCCACCAGTGTGCTTGGTGCATTTACAAAGGCTTTAGTTGACGTAATCACATTCACTGTCATCTCCGAAAACATGTAGTAATAATAAAAAAAACAGCCGTCCCAGAAAATAAATTCAGGCGAAAACTATATAACGTCAATTGAAAGTATATACCATTATACTGATAGGATAGACTTAAAACGGATATGATTGGTAGAAAAAAAAAGAGCAAATAGAAAGATCATAATAATAGTTTAGAAAAGCAGTAACAGAGTCAGAATTAGATTCGGCTTTATTGACGACGAGACAGAATATGACTAGACAGAAGATGACTAACTATAAGTAGCATATTCTGACATTAATAAAATCAAGACCTTGACTGGCTGGTTGAAATATGGGGAAAGGGAATTCCTTGGCCAAGTTGTCCTCACCGATGTATATAAAATGAACTTTGTATGATACCAGTGTCTGAAAGAGCTCAAAGATTTTGTGTTAGATTTAACCCAAAATAGGAACATAAAAAGTATCTCTATCAAGGAAGTTGTTGGCCAAGTCAAATCACCCATTTCTGGTCCATAGTGAACTTATATTTAAACTAAAAGCCTATTTGTGGTAAAAGGTTTATGGAAATCATAATTGTGATCTATCATACCAAGTTTAAAGTGATGTCAGATAATTATGTTTCAAGGTTTTTGTAATTACTATTTTTTAAAATAAACTATATGTACCCAAGTTTCTCATGAAGGGGTTTGATTTGGTTCTAGGGCTTTCTTAGATTTGATTTATCTGGTAGATGTCAGTATACTCAATTATCCTCGAAAAATGAGGTAAATTGAGTACCGGTATACTGACTTCCAAAAAAAAATTGCATTTTTAGGTGACTTGAATACATTAAATAAGACTCAAACTGTTATGCAAGGAAGTACAGAGTCAGAATGTTACAATGAAACCATAATTTCACGGAGAATCGATTTCACTCAGATTTTACACCGGTTCAAAAGTCGAAAACTACTCAAATAACCCGGACCCCCATTCATGAATCTTGGTTTTGACGGGCCCCCATCTTATGCCGAATCTATTTCTGTTTATCAATTTTTGGAGCAATTTGTGACAAGCAAACTCGTAGGTCCGACTCTACGGCAAATCTCGACCTGTATTTTGTCATCATATTGGTAAAAGCTGAAATGTGGTCGTTACAAAAAGCAATAAAATTTTAATTTCTATTTCTGACAGCAATGAATATTCGTCCGCAACGCTCAACCAAAACGATGCATTGGCGTTTTACTTGAAATTAATCATTAAAAATCGATCAGACTGTTTTTATGTCGCTTCGCACCGCCTGTGCAGTCATCACAGACCCCAGTTTGAGAAACCCCGAGTTAGAGGACTGGAAGCATTTTTGAAATATTATAAGTGAAATATTTTTGATTGCAGTTGAATGATGAGTCATAGCGTTGGCATTGCCTCGGAGGTTGACACATTAGTTAACCGTGGGTGCTCCCGAAGTATGCGAACCAAGATGGCGGACATCGGAACGTAACATGGGTAACAGGTTAGGGTTAGGCGATAATTTTTTTCCAATTTTCCTTATTTTAGTCCTGTTATCAGTTCGAAGACTAGCCAAGAGCCTCCCGTAGTATTTATACCTAAAATTATGGCCTAACCCTAACCTAGTACACATATTACATTCCGATGTCCGCCATCTTGGTTCGCATACTTCGGGAGCCCCTAACCGTGAATGCTAAGATCCCCAGTGCACCTCTTATTATCTTACGCGGGTAAGCATTCTCCAATTCCGTGGAGGGTGAATGTTGTATTCTAGACTCTAGAGTTGACTCGATAGGATTGCTGAATTCTTCGGTGTTTTAGAATACTTCAAGCACCCCGCTCGCTGGACAGTTAGGCTTCCACCGCTATGCATCTGAAACGAATAACTCTGCGATTATTCTTATTTCCAACATGCACATGCAATCGAACAATGGCCGCAGTTCAATGCCCAGTTGCCGGCCTGCAACATGCATTAGCACTCATATCCTACTAAATCCCAAGTCTCGAAAATCAACCAAATTACGATTGACCAAATTTATTTCTCATCTGAATAAATACTATTATCCTGTATTTACATCAAATATATACATTAAATGGTCGAGCATGGCACTTAGACATTTCGATTCATTTTGATAGCCCCTCCCAATAATTTTTTTTTATAAAATATACGAAGCAGAGCTGTGATGTCGGAACCGCAATCATGATTTCAAATTAGGTGGAGGCAAAATTTCGAATTAGCATCAAAATTATACAGAAACACCAAAAAACTTAAGTTAGCAAAGCTTTCATTAACCGCTAATTACTAATGGCTCACATACGCCAAAGTTTGGTTGTCAAATTTTTTCTTTCTCTGGAGTTCGGGGCGGGAGTCGCAGTCGATATTTCATCAAACGGGATCTGGATACGAAAATGGATCTACTAGGCTCCCACCAAAAAAAAAACGTCACCTCTCGAAATAAAAAAAATAAAACTTAGTGTTTATCCAGTCAAGGTTAGGATGAGAATACAGATTACATGGAAATTCAAATTTTTGCGCTCCAGAAGTTTGTGCACCAAGATGGCGGACACCGTCTGGAGTACCCAAATCATTCCTAACCCCATCTGAATAATAAATAATTTATTATTTGGTGGAAATGCCTTTCTCACATTTTTGCATTAGTGGCAGGAGCTTTGTACAAACGATTCTTTTTTTTAAACAGGAGTAGAAGTCTGACTCACAGCCCTGGTACATAGTACAAGTAAATATAATTATCCAAGTAATTTAGAAAGAGATATAGTAAAATGTTACGTTTTTACAATTAAGTTCCTATACCCAATCACATACTCGACCAACATAAAATCAAAATGAAAAATGAACAAAAAGAAACTGCATATTTGGAAACTGATTGAATTTTACGACGAAATAAAAAAAAAAAAGTTGTGTCGAAAATTTCAACAAAGCTATTTACATATTATTGGGCAAGTAATTGAAAATTCTGAAATACTATTTGTAGGCAAGAATATCGTCAAACTCGGAGTTTGTGTGACATTTACATGACCAGCCAATTAAAGTTCTATTAGGCGTTTTCAGATACTCGAATAGCCGGGTATTATTGAAGATGATTTTCAAAAAGCATGGTGTAACGATACATCTCGACAATATAGTATGGCGTTACACTATAAAATGTTACGCCATAATATATTAGTATCTAAATATAAGATATATGGGTTGTACGGGATTTTATATGTCTCCTAGGCATAAGGGACCTATTTTTTTTTTCAAAAACGCTGTAATATTCCATATCCGCCACTGAAACACTAATACATATATAGTTCAACAAATACACACAAAAAAAAAACAATATTACATTTGATGCATAATCTCATATCGGCAACCTGTGCGGATAAATCAAAAAAAAAAGAGAAATAGTAAAAATTGACCGATCAAAGTAGATTCCATCTCACTTAAATAGTGTTGCACTTAGAAATAAAAGTACGTTATTGAATGAGTAGCATAGTAATCGTTTTTTTAATGAGGAGAGGGTGTTCTGAACATTCTGAGACATTTTTATGGTGAATGTTTCAATTTCATTTTTTCAAAAATTGGAAGTTTTCTGAGGGGTACTTTATCACGGCGCTCTTTGTCAATATTGAATAAATCCCATTCCTGTTAATCATACCAGGGCTCCCACATTACATAGACAATATGATTGAAAATGTCGTCATCAAAACATGACGCCATCAAAATCTAAATGTTTATCTACCAAAATTATCAGCCTAGCAAATGGAAATATTAACTACCGACATCTCTGAATATGACAAGTTTAAACGTCCATGTAGCGATATACAAATATCAACCATTGACGTCATCAACCATTACGTCATAAAAACATCAAATATCACAATGTTTATTATATATTCGATACACCGTCGTAACGCTACAACAAACGGAATAAAAAATTCCCTTGAACCGTTCAAATAAATAGAAATATCCGACTCAAATCTGTATCAATCTAGTAATCCTATAGTTCGTCCTTTCCATGCTGGCTTGGCGCAGGCATCACCAACTTGTTGCCAAATATTGTTGCGATCTGCTCTTTGTCAAGTTCGCCACGATCGAGTAACTTCTGAACCAATTCCTAGAGAAATAGGGTAATATAATCATATAAAGAGAGCATTTCCCAAATATTCGAGAACGGACGTCATATGAAATTATTCCCCTTTTAACGTTTAACTTTGTTATTGGACACGTTTTGGACCTATGGATCGTGTTGTTATAATGTTGTTGTTCTTGTTCGTTGTCACAGAAAAAATCGCTTTTAATTTTGATTACCTGACTAATGGCTTTCAAATTTAAGTGGTTGGAGATTGTTGTTGTCGCTAGAAGGCTATTACTTTTATTTATTCCGAATATTCCAGGGAGCTGTATGGTATTCGTTTATTTGTGTGTGCTATGACGTCATCAAAATTTGCCACCATGTTAACGATCCGCGAACGCATATGAGCGCTACGTGTCCATATAATTGAGCATAGCTCTCGTGTTTGTATTCATTGTCGCAAAATTTTTTTTTTACCTTCCATTTACCATTTGGCAAGAAAGACGAAATATTTTTCCTCTGAGCATGACTCTTTACAAGCAACTACTTTTACAACGAGACAACGGCATAACCAGGAGTTTTCAAGGGGGGGGGGGGGTTGGGTTCTGAAAACTAGCTGGTTTTCAAGAGTTTTGAGGGTCTAAAAAGCGTTTCAAGCCACGAGAAATTTCAAGATTTACAGATTTTTTTTTACATTTTACAAAGAAAGGGCTGCTATAAGCTCTCAGCCACTTCGCTTCCCGTTATCTTCATTACAAAATTACTTACCCTCTCTTTATTAGCACCCGCCAAATTCAGACTATGTCTCAAATCTTCTTCGAAAAAAGCACTTGCGTCCAGTAACTGCTCACGAACCTGTAATGAAACGGAAAACACTCAAAACTGACTTGATCGAACACTAGGCTTTAGGGCGCTCCAGAAGTATGTGTACCAATAGGGAGGTAAATAATTTCGTTCGCCTATTTTACATCAAGTTGTGTAAACGGACTGAACCTATGATCAGGGATATATTCACTTGGCTAAAACAGACAGTCCTCCTAAGTCGTAATAGAACTAAAATGAGGAAAATCGGAATAAAATTATGCCACGGTGCACATACCACGGGAGTACCGGCTTTCGAACTGGTTGTTGAAAAAGTCAACAGAATATCGAGTCAGAAATCGGTTAGTCTTATGCATGTCTTGTGCAATGACTGGAGAATACAAAATTCTTATCAAGTGTCGTCAAACTCACCATTGTACTGGCGAGAAATCTTCCAACTTGTTTATTTAAATTAACACAGGGGTAGGCAATTACTTTTCTGAGTAGACCAGTCCTAGATAATATACTTGATTTTTGGGTAGGAGCCACAAAGCCCAATATGATACTATAAACCAGGGGTGGCCAACACGTTGATCGCGATCGACCGCCTGGCCACGTCTGAGAATTTGATAACATACCTTAAAATTTTGCCTTGAACAAGCTTCATGCAGCGCATTTTGTGTGCTTTTATACCAGAAATAATACAGTACTGCGTATGCGCAATATACGATACAGTATACACATATAGTTTGAGTCGGGTCAAAGCCGATAGAGTATATTATTACGTAACAAAGGCAAGTTTCGCCGCAGCCAATTATAGGAAATGAACGAATATTGTGTGCCTTGAGTGACGAACGATCGTACAATAACTCATTTGTTTTTGTGTATGACCTTATTACCGATCAGTCGATCGCGAGATATTTTGACGTTTCCAGTCAATCGCGGTTACAAGTAGGTCAGCCACCCCTACTATGAATGATATGACACTTTGAGATGTGTCTCGTTTTGCCCCTATATATTCAGTTGCGGATGAAGCTTAGGGGGAAGTACGGTATTTATTTTAGCCGACGAAGCGTTGTCTTCATAGGTATTTTCAACGAGAATTGATATCCATGAAAACTATAGCCGCTAGTTCAGCAGGGACAAGTGGGCCCGATGAAACACTTTGGCGGGGCGGATTCGGCCCGCGGGCCGTAATTTGCATTGCAAAACATTTCAGACGAGGTGACAGGGACAGAAAATAAATATTCTTTTATGAGTCGCAACCGTGTGGTGACAGAACATCGCACTAAGAATGATATAACGACTATTTTGTGGAGATTTTAACGGCCGAAAGAGATATTTTCAATTGAATCTGACCAAAAGACCGTCCCTTTGCTAATAAGACACGTGCTTTCTTGAAACAACCAGCAATCAGACATATTGTTGATAGCGCAATAAAATGCCAATGAAACTTACATTATCATCTTTGTCGTAGAATAGTTCAGCGTCTAGAATCGTAAGTTCTGTGTCTTTATTCTGATCCAACAACCCGAAGAAATTGATCAAAATCTCCTGACAACGGTCATCCCATGTCTGAAGCGTTTCTGGCATTTTCTGTAGCAAACGGAAGACTGTAATTAGCTGGGAATCGATATATTGGTTTATTGTTTGTCAACCAAATAAATCAAAGCATACGTACAATAAATTGATAGTTTTTGGTAAAGACTGCAGGGAGCGATGCGACCCTACGGTCATCTAAGTCAGCTGCACCCAAATCAACTGATATGCATATGATTCACAGTTATTGGATGACTATATTTTATTGTGGTACAATGAAATTATATTGTGGAAAAGATAAACAAGCATATATATGACGAACGAATAATTGTAGCGATGGACTTCACCATGTCCAAGTCACATGTCAAAGATGTTAGGTTTATATCTGAGGAATTCACAATAATATCGGAATGATGGTGTGGAACTGTAGCGATGGATATTCAAATTCACTAACCTTAAAACGTAAATGTTCCTCAGCGTAGTGTATACCATTTAGTTTTAATTGTTTTCAAACTGGGTTAGAGGCTAATTCGCTTTAGGGTAGTGGTTCCAAAGGTTGATGACCGGGGGCCAAAATTAGAAGCGGAAGGATATTCGCGGGCAGAAGGGAGCGCCCACAAGGGGCCATACCGGTACATATAATTAAGACACCTGTATGTGATAATGATATACCAATTGGCGGTATTCATAACGCAAAAAGTTCAAAACATAATGTGTTAAACTATTTCACGTAAGTTTTGCGGGCCATATTATATCGTTACGCATGCTGTAATTGGCCCGCGGGCCGCGGTTTGGGTACCGCTGCTCTAGGGTCTGTTGTTTTCCAGAATCGTATTCTAATTTGTTTAAAAAAAATTGCATGAGTATTTCTGGAATTAGTTGGACTTTATTCTCAGAATTTTAACTCTGGCAAAGTTTAAATTTGTGTTTGTGTATCTGGATTTGGCGGTATTAGGAACGCAAAGAGTTCAGAACCAAGGTGGGGAACTATTTTACGTAAGTTCGGCGGACCATATTAAATCATTTCTGGGGCCGTTATTGGCCGCGGTTTGGCGTCTGTTGTTTTCTAGAAACACATTCTAATTTGCTTGAAAAAAATAATTCCTTTTCCAGAATTTTAACTCTGGTCAATGCTAAAATTTGTTATTGTCTGTCCGGATTCGGATACACAGCTGGACTCTAATTATCAAAATATTTGACTCACTTTCAACACATATTTCTTCAATCCGCTCATCTTCACTGGTTTTTTGATTCTAAGAATAGCTCTGTAGATCTTGTCGCTGGAATAAAATGAGAAATTTGAACGCTACTTAAAAGCAGGCTTATAATAAATTTCTATTGCGCGAAAACTCGTCAATATAAATCGTGCTACTTAAAGGTATATTCACTATATACATGGTGTACAAACATTTTCGCACGATTTTTTAGTAATAACAATTGTAGTTCACATTTATCATACGATAGAATTTATTCAAACCTACAATTTTTATTACTATGAAACCGGGCGACATTTTTGGACACCCTGTACAGGTTAAGATATTCTGTGTTGTGCTGGTAGTGAAGTTTCTGATTGTTTATATCTTAGTTAGATCCAAGTTCGGAGAGAATGTCCAAAACTGCAGTTCTGAAACGGTGAAGCGCGGCCCACAAGGGAAGACGTAGACAATTTTTGAGCAAGCGTGAAGCTAATTGAAAATATTTGTTAGGTTTGATCTTAACCTTCTTCTTTTGGATATTTACATTTAACACATTTCATTATTTACTTTCCATCCGCGTATTTTCAACGTGTTTTTGGACACGTTTAGTGGCCATAACGATCGTTTCAAAGTTTTGTTGTTATTGTTATTTTCTTTCGTCATTATCATTAAAAAATCGCTTTTCTCTTCGAATACTGGACCAATTGCTTTGAAATTTTTAGTGGGTGAAAATAAAATTTTTCTCCAGAAGGCTATTACTTTTTTTTCGCTATGACGTCATCAAAATTATTGCCATTGGGTGACGCTACGTGTCCATATGTCTGAGCATAGCTCTCTTGTTTGAATAAAACATGCTTTCGACTTACTATCTGTTATATTTATCTTAATGTTGGGTAGTTGTTGAGGTGGGGCGCGAGACTTGACAAATTCTAAAAAAAGGGCGCGGCTTAAAAAGTTTGAGAACTACTGACTAAAACATTTCATTAAAGTAGCAACAGGCCTGATAAATAAGGGGTTGAAAATATCTCAATTAATCCTCTCTTACAAGTATCTAGTAATTAGGTTATGCTGTTCGGAAAATGTTCCTAATCATTCAAAATCGAATGTTGAACACATATGGGTTATTTTATCTAAGTATGGTGAGAACAAATCGATGAGCATGTAGTACGGCAGCCTACGGCCCGCGACGCCTCACTTAATTATAGTGACAAAACAGCTGTTTTGACGATATATTCTTTACGTAACAGAATTTATTTTGAGACAAGTGTAGACTAAGTTATATTATAACGTAACAAATATATAATTCACAATTACTCGTTTGTTGAGTCTATCATTTAATTATAAACAGACAAATGGCAACAAAACGCAGAAAAGTTGATGCTAAGTGCAAATGGTTTAAAGGCGCAGAAAATATTCAAATGGTCGATCTTTGCGCGCTGCTTAAAATTTAACTACTGATCTGCGTGAAAAAAATGTGATACGTCCGCCATTCGTTTGGTTTTTAACTTTCTAAAAATATGTGCGGTCCGGTCCGCCAATGACTCGCAACGTTTACTTTTGACCCGTGAGCGACAAAAGGTTGCCGACCACTGTAGTACAGTTTTGATAGAAAAGTTGTAAGCTACCACCGCTTCACCAAGAGTTATTTATGCATAGATCTATTTTTGATGTAAAAATATTGGTAGATACAGGTTGGCATACTTCAATCGTTTTAGCATTGATCACAACTTGACCACTTCATAAAAAACTTACGCAAGGCTCTGTTCTTCTTGCTGAATGTACGGTCCTTCCCCTGTGTCTTCTTCAGACACTGGTGGCGCCTCGACTTCTTCTTCCTTGTGCTCTGGGTCCAGATAGGGAGCTTCGTAGTCGTCAGAATAACTAATTGGTTGCCCTGCAACAGGAATGTTCTTTACATAGGATATGCAAATTAGTTGACGTCATAGATGATGATGTCATTGAAAGTAAAGTAGTTTCACCCGTAAATAAATCAAAATTTTCAATCGGTCTCACAATTATTGTTTAGTCACCATCTTCGTATTAATAAATTTGTGCAATAACTCGGGCTAGTACTCAGGATTTCGAACAGACTTTTTTCATATCATTGCGGACCCCCTGTGCGGTCCGCGGCCCAAAAAGTTTGGAAATCCCAGGGTTAAGTGATTGCCTTTTATTTCTCTAACCAATCTTTCAAAACAGTTCAGAAAATAATAACAGCATAGTGCCCCAACTTAACTTATTCTAACCCAGTGATAGCAAACCTATTTAATGAATGGGTCAAAAATTTCATTTTTTTTTGTCGTAAAGAAGACCGTGGGTTATAGATATTTAATTAAAGTTTGCATCAATGAGAAACTTGCGGTTGCATTTTTGGACACGAAGTGGACATAACGATCGTTTCAAAATTTTGTTGTTATTGTCATTTGTCTTCGTCTCCATTTTTAAAAAATCGCTTTTCTCTTCGAATACTGGACCAATTGCTTTGAAATTTTCAGTGGTTAAAGATAAAATTTTTCTCCAGAAGGCTATTACTTTTTTTTTCGCTATGACGTCATCAAAATTATTGCCATATGGTGGCGCTACGTGTCCATATATTTGAGCATAGCTCTCTTGTTCTAACAATTTCTGCAAATATTTGGTCAGTAGACTGAGGTGATTTCTGGTACTCGACTTTTTGAAATTTAACATTTCTTGACTTATCTTAACAAAAGACCACCCATTGATTCTCATGACATTTTTCTTTGATTCTGCTGGGTTAGGTTATAGCTCCCAATTTATTTAGGCAAACTTATTCTAAACTGGGATAAACAGATTAAATACAGCAGATCAGAAAATTAGTGATGAGGCGATAGAAGGATTCTGCCAATGATAATATTTTACTCACCATCTGTCTGAGTTTTCTCTTGGACCGCAACTTCCGTTTCTTTTTCCACTTTATCGTCTTCAGTTTTATTCTCTGTATCTAAAAACAAGAGAAATTGGATAATAATACGCTATATACGTGCCGCCGTAGCATATGTGACGTAAGTATCGTACCGACATATGCGCACTACCGTGGTTTATTTTATAATTAAGCCGTATTATCAACTCCCCCCTCGTAAAAAAATATGAAAATCTTATTCCCTATATGATTGAGACGTCTTATCGGCTTTCCTTCCCCAAGAAAAATATAAAAATTATATTCTATTGCTCGTATAATTAAGCCGTAATATCGACCTTTTTCCCAGAGATAAATATGAAAAATCCTATCATATTGCTATATTGAAAACACTACCAAGATTGTTCAACTTCATGTTTCTGCACCGAAAGCATAAGTTTGTAAATTTGATAATATGACAGTTCTTACAATGCAAAATGTCAGTATGACATCATTTGTATGTGACGTAATCTGGCACATCACTACGGGCAACAGAAAGACAGGACAAGATCTTACATTATATTATAAGGGAAATCATCAATGTGTGTTCTACTTACTGTATCGTTTCAAAAACTCCTCTTTTGTAGGACTTCCTCCTTCAGGAGCGGAAGAATATGCACCGCCGCCTCCATCTTCCGCTTCGTCCATTCCTGCAAAAAAAAACGGTGAATCTGTATTTTTCATGAACTGTACCACATATTGTGATATTGAAATGGGAGAATGATTAGTATAGGGGCTCCCAAACGGTGGGGCCAGCCCCAAATTGAGTCCTAGACCATTTTTGAGGAGGCGTGAAACTAGATAAAGATAAAAAAAAGTTGTTAAATTTGATCCTGCCCGCTTCATTTTTGATTTTCACAAGAAAACTTCTGAAGGTAAGACTTTAATTTTTAGTATTAAATACGCAGATATCAGTAATCAGTAATTTATTTTTTTACCACGTTTAAAAATACGAATTCTACATACACAATTTAAAATAAATATATAAAAAAATCGCATTTTAGGGTGAAGGGAGACGCAGAAACCAAAGCTGGTTATCGAGCGGCGACACCGATGAGGAAGTCTAACAAAACGTGATTAACTCAATAAGATGATCCAAACGGCCTTCCGCCCGAATAGCAGCCGGAATTGGGCCTGGGAGTGTCTGATTAGTAGGGCTGGGCATTTTCGAATACCTTGTGATTTCAGAATCGAATCGAATAATTTTTTCGAATCGAATCTCGAATACTTGGAAATATATAATTGTAAGCGACATTTTCATAGTAATTAGTCCTCTTAACAAATGAGAAACTGAAAACATAGAATACATCACCCAGATAGATTACTGAGCGTTCACACCCAATAACAAACACGTTTTATCAATAACTCACTACAGAAAATAGTCATATGTTAGAATTGCGTTGAAAAAATATGACTTCAATGAAAAAAAAAATTATGGAATTCACCTCCACCATTGGCGGAAATAAAAAAAAAGCAAGATGGCGGCGATTCGAAATTTAGCTTTGAACCGATTCGAATAATTTACTATTCGATTCGAAATGCCCAGCCCTACTGATTAGTCTGTTAATTAATTAACTAACCCATAGCAGGATGCGCTAGTTGATTGATTGATTTTATCGCCAATCTTCGAGTAAAGGCAATGACGTCATCGAACATGACGTAATGAATTTTGAATAATTTTTTTTTTAAATGAAAATTCATAGTTATGAATTGATTGATTTCATCGGAGAGCCATCAATCGCCGATTAAAGGCAATGACGTCATAGAACATGACGTCATGAATTTAAGATAATATTTTTTTAAAGAAAATTCATAGTCATGGATTGATTGATTTTATTGGAGAGCCGCCAATTGTCGATTAAAGGCAATGGCGTCATAGAACATGACGTCATGAATTTTGAACACTAAGATAAAATGCCATCTATCGAAGACAATGACGTCACGATTTATGATCAAAACCTACCTGGATAGGAAATGTTTGCAATCGTATTTCTTCCAGTGAAATCCCCGCAAACTTCCTCCGTCAAATCGAAGAATTGTTGAGGTCGATGTTTCCACCAGAGATTGACTGCCAAGTTGCTTCCGAATGAGTTCACTTGATGATACCTGAAAAAGAGGGTTATCTTATATGACAAAAAACTCGTGGTTTTTGGGTAATTACGGGAGTGGCATTAGGGACGAGGCACCTGAGAAATATGGACTTTTTCGTAAGGAGAATTTATGCTCCGTCGTTGAGAACTGAATATTTTGATCGCAGTTGAGGATAAAGACAGTTACTGTTTGAAAATATTTTGCAAGATTAGGGCGTATAGTTGGTTACGTTTGGTACATATGACATCACTGAGCATATGACGAAAAGCATTGTTTTAGAAAAATTTTGGTTTCTGACGTAATTCACAACTTCACTCTTAACCAGACTGGAATAGGTAAACAAAGTCTCGTGTTTTGGTGGGTGTTATACGCCGAACCAAAGTCGCTTTTTCAGAGTTTTGAAAGTTAGGGTCGAAGGTTTAAGCTGGGTAAGTTGATTTAAATTAGAAGTGTTTTTAATGCAGAATCGAAGTCGGTGTCATACTCAGTCTGGGGTAGGATTTGGGGATTGCAGAGTCTTTGAGTGACTCGAATTCAAAATCGAACTTTCCTTCGTCGCCCTAGCTCCTTCTTCATCAAATTCTCCAACTAGAAAAAATTCTTACCACCCATAAGGAATGAACAGGAGTCCCCTCGGAGTCTTACAAAGACTGGGATACGATTTAGGGGTGAAAATCTTTTTTGGAATTACTCGGATTTTAGAATCTAGTGCAACTTTGCGTTATCTCTCCCGCGCCCGTTTTAATAAAATATATGAACGAAAATAAAAATTTCTTACCATCCGTAGGGAATGAACAGGCAGTCTCCCGCTTGCATGTCAACCTTTGAATACCGGACTTTAGCGAGGTCCGGAAACTTGGTGTAATCGACCGCATCCACGTCCATTGACGAGTAACCGCCATCTGTTCGGTCGATCAGGTTTCTCCATATCTGAGAATAAAGGATAGTTTTGTATTTACGAAAGTTTTCTCGTCTCGAGCAGTAGTAAATTTATGTGGCTTTTGGCACAGCCCAGAATTAAACCAGGGGCTGAAAAGAATTCATGATGAAGCGGTCATGTCAAACGATTTTATTTGTTACTCTAGTTCCGGGGGCCGCTGAAATGTTTTTCATATGGCTCACTTGTGTCTGCTGGAAGTAGGACTTCTTATGGATATAAATTTTAGTTGGAAATATTGATAAAAAATAACGCCACAATGACGCCGATTGTTACATTGTGTTTCTTATTAATATATAAACATTAGCTTAGCTGTTGTAAATAAACTGTTTTTTATTCATATTTTTTTCATATTAAGTGTTGAGCCTCCGACCCAGTAATCAAGTCTATTATCTGTAACTGGGCCACTCAGAAAAGTAGTTGCCTAACCTTGCTCAAGTTGTTACACTGCTTTTATATATCGTTTACTTGGTAGGCGTGATTGCCGAGTGTTAAAAGCCGGGGTCGGCAACCTACGGCCTGCGGAGTAGTATAATCCGGCCGGGGACGCTTAACTGAATTATAGTAACAAAACAGCTGTTTGACTATTATATTTTTTACGTAACAAAATATATTGTGAGACACGTGTAGAATAATTTATATAATAACCTAACAAGTATATAATTCACAATTACTCGTTTGATGAGCCTATAATTAAATTATAATTAGACAAATGGCAACAAAACTTGATGCTAAGAGTTCAATGGCGCCGACAATATTCAAATGGAATTTTTTGAGATGCAATGCAATGAGGAAAATAATCCGTATTCTATTCGAGAGATGTATCTATCACTGCTTTATTTTTGTTATGAAAAATAACATCAGTTCGGTTTTCAACTTTCTAAAAATATGTGCGACCCGCCAATGTATTGCAACCCCTAATTTTGGTCCGGGAGCGACAAAAGGTTGCCGACCTCTGGTTTTAAGAGTTGGACTTAGCTGTGTCGGCAGCGCAGATTAAAATATTGGATTCAAATACTATGCACACTATTTTACAATAGAAATGATAAATTTTAGACAGGGAATATTCTGATCCCCTCAAAATGTAGCGTCTTACATAGCAGAAAATACTAGCACAAAACTTTGGGCAAAAATCTCGGCAAGAATAGCAAACAATTTCATCTCCAAAATATCAGAGCCCCGGGAAGTGGTTTTTAAACGGTGTGGCGCCCCCATAAGGCGGCCTAGTCATTTTTGAGGGGACGTGAAGCTAAATAAAAGTATTTGATCTTGTCCGCCTTATTTCGATATTTACATTTCTTTAATATGAACATGTTTTTTCAACGTGCTAATTGAAGAAAACCTACTTTTGCCTTTCTATCTGTTATTTGCAGCTTATTGGTAACATGTTATTTTTGAGGTGAACGCGAGACTGGACAAATTCTAAGAAGTGGGCGCTGCTTGAAACGTTTAGGAACCACTGCCTTAGAGCAAAAAGTTTTTAAGCCAACGATAAAAATACAATTTATTAAACAACATGTAAAAGTTTACAGGTGTGTCAATATATTTTGATAGAAATAACATGAACTGGAGTGTTTCAGAAGCAGACAATCCTCATGCATAACATGTAAGGCATCAATTAAATTTGTTTAAATTCGGGACACGGCGGGTCTAGTTTTAAACAAATCGTTATAAAAAAAAACTTACATTATCATGGTCGTGTGGGTTCAGGAATACCAATGTCTTATTCCCCCGATACAAACAATTGAGATTGTCCACGTCATCGTTGTGAAGAACTGATTTCGTTCCTCCGCTGCTAAACCACGTGACCTATTAGAAAACACAGTAAATTATAAACTATTTGAAAAATAAATTTTTTGTGGATCATTTTGTAAAATTGTTTTGTTGCGAACAATCGCTTTCTTTCGCGACCAAGCAGTCATTAACCTACCATGTATTAAGGAATAGCAGAAGGCTAATATTTGTTTTCAAATGTCTTCTAAATCCGTCGAAGCCTCAATATTTCAGCCCACTTTTTTTCAATTTCGAACACCTTCTGATATCGGGCCAGTTTTTTGATATTTCATCCGACACCCGGAACAATTATTCTATTGCTTGAGCGGCTAACGGTAAAGTGGTTATATTTTTTTCCATAATAAAAATTCAATACTCACAACATCCAGCATGCTCTCCATGACAGGGTCGCATTGCATTGGCGGTGGGATAATGACATCCGGTCTAAAGAAAATGATGTGAGTTGATTATAAAGTAGAATGAACACACGAGTTGTTATTTCTGGTTCTGCTCTCAGCGGTACGCAAGACTGTTATTATTCAGCTCAAATTTGCGGTTGCGGTCTGGAAAACCTTCAAGTGTGAGACAAACGTTAGATGAGGAAATTGCAGTAAATTAATAGCGCGACCATGCGAATTTGTCAGTATTATTTTAAAAGTAACATAACAAAGAGGGTCATTTTAAAATATGTTGAATCTTATCAAATATATGATTTATGAAAGTGTACACGTTCAATAACGTGCATAGAAAGAATAAGGTTTCATTGTATTGAGACTGCCAAGACTACCGTATCCGGAAAAGTGTTCCAAATAAGGGATACGACATTTTCTGAGTCACTTGACCTTTGAACCCACAGTGCTGAATTGACAGATAATTTTCACTTAAGAGGAAGCTATTAACCACAGCTATTTGTTAATCACTCACTTGAGGTAAATTGCCACTCATAATCGCTCCAAATCATCCCCCTAATTATTGGTAATTGACTTAATATCTTTAAGTAGTACTGGATTATATGAATTTAATTACAGTGTATGTTTAGGAAATCAGCAAAAGCAACGACAAAGGCGTTTTAATAAATATTTGATTGGCTGCAATCAGGGAAGTTCAAAACGAATCGAATATGCGAATACATTCGAAATTCATTATATTCGATATAGTAATTTTTTTAAGTTTGAGTAATTTTAACATTTTCTTTAAAAATTAAGTCGTCAGACAAGCAGATCAAAACGTACAATTTCTCAACTGGTAACAAAAAACAAAGAGAAAACAACGACCTTTTATATTTATGTCATTTTAGATATGGTCAACATGAGGATGTAGTCATTTATGTGATTTCCCACATGCAGACATTTACTAGCCGCCAATTTAGAATGCATTCGGAATTCCATATTCAAAAATATATTCGGTTTTTGCCATATTAGAGTGCAATTTCCTGATGAACTGAATTTGATTATTCTGTCGTCGCAGATTTCCGGGTTTGAAATACCATGCTCTTAATTTCACCCAGGGTGCAATAAATTGGGTAAACTGCCCTGAATCAGTCAATCGATAGTCGTTTTCTCACATGCCGAAAGTACCCATTGTACAAACACAATTAAAAAAAAATGTATTCTAGTGTGAAGGGAGACGCGATAAACCAATGATGGTTATCAATCAGCGCCACCTATGCGGGAGTAAGTCTAACATTATATCATGCTAAGAAAAAAGTCAAACATAAAATAATAACAAAAGCCGGATTTTGAGATACATTTAAGTAATATCCCGGTGTCATTGTAGTTAATGGAAGAAAACTACTCCAAACACAACAGGGTTTATCGGTAGTACTTTTGTTTATCATCAATATTTGTCAAAAAGCGTGTCCGCGAATGGTGTTTGTCATGGAAAGGAGCTAAAAGATGCTGGAGCGAAGAGTTAAAAACAGGAGACTAAGTAATTACATTCAAATGCCACCAACCAATTCTTACTTAACATTATTCATTCGCTCGAATGGCATATGTCTTGAAAAGCGGGTATCTTTCAAAGTGACCTCGGGAACGGGGGACAAAAATCGTTTAATTCGATATAATAACAACTACTCACTTCAAATGCTTCGGTAGTCCGTGCACCATGTACATATCAGTCGTGTTATAAAGTTCGACAAATTGCTTGAACGTCATTGTCGAACCTGGTTCGGTTCGGATTTCTTTTTTTCTTCCTTCAGCAAATATTTCCTCCCTGTCGGATTCGGGATGGCTGATGAAGTATGAATCCGTCCTGGGATGAAATGAAGAATATTTGTAGTAAGAATTTGATTTACTGTATACCGATAATCGGTAATTTGCCGATAACGATGATCAATAATCATTACCAATATTCGGTACCAATGCCAAAGCTGAATAAGAAATTGCCTCAACTGCAACGATAACCGGTAATCATTACCAATACCCGGTAATTGACACTGATAAATGATACCGCTACCAACACTGTATTAACTATCTGAGTACCGGTATATTAATAATTAATAGATTAAGAATAACGGCAACCAGTTTTCGTTAACCGGTGATAACTAGCTAACAACACCAAGAACGGAAGGTTTTGATATCAATAACCAATACCATAAACTGTAGCGATAATCGGTACCGGAATGGTGATTGGGACCAACTTAACTATCTTCCAGCTGGTATAAAACCGGTATCAATTTCTAATTAATCAATCCACCACTTAGTGAAAGCCGGTATAAAACGGCAACCGATAGTCGGAACCAATAAACCAAACCGATAACCGGGAACAGTAGAAATTCGTAATAATAAAGTCACCTACCATTTGGTGAAAGCCGGTGAAATCTTTGCCGCATTCTTCATGACCACTGGGGTGGACGGGATGACATATTTATTGAAAAATTCCCTGGGAGACGAAGGGAAGCCCTCGATTGTAAAGAGTTTGAAATAAGGACCGACAGAACCAAGTGGCTTCATGTGTCCTTCCATCGATGCTAACTCGTCCAATTTTGTTTGTGTTTGTTCGTGTCCATGGTCGTCGTTATCAGCTCGTACAATCTGTGGTGATAAGAAATTAATATGATAAATATTTTATGTGGGGTGTTAGAACGCTTTCTGGTCTAAGCATACTGTAGACCAGTGGTTCCCAAACTTTTCAATATCGTTTGCCCCTAAATCGAATTACTAAAAGCTCAATTACCGCTTTCATGAAAATGCAGTAGTCATTTTGTTACCACATTTTTCTTAATAAAAAATTGCGATAATACTAACACTTATTGCATCTTCCGATCAGACTTCAAAATGCCAAATTGCGCGAACTCTGCAAGTTTACCCTGCAATCTGTGCGGCGACGTATTGGTATTATGTCCATACGAATTTCGTAACTATACGACTGGTGCGGGCATTGCATTTACGGCTTTTCCGCAGACTAGTCAAATCTACTAGGATCACAAAAAAAAACTAAAACAGTGATCGTCTGGATCAACCCTAAAATTTGCCAAATTATCCTCTTTTGGGGGTAATTACCCGCAGTTTGGAAACCACTACTGTAGACAATATACCGCCGGTAAGTAGATAGCTACCCTCCTAAAATGCTATTGGACTAAAGAGCTTCATTAGACCTTTGTCAAGATGAAGCCAACACGATTGAACACAAAACTCTAACCACTCGTCTTAAAAAAGAAGTTTATATCAACGTGAGATTTTATATGTAGCGTTCAAATTATTATATATTAAATAAATGCGAAAAGTAAACTTACCGTTTGAAATACCAGGATCACTGATAGGAGAAGATAGAGATATTTGACTGAATCCATTTTGTTTTACCCTACGTTTAACATATGAATAAGTAGACCTACTGTAAACCGAAAATGAATTTAAACGTTTAATTGTGTAAGAACGTTTATTGAACTTATCGGTTCTTGAAGGAAATATAAATTTCATAATGAAAGGAGACGCCGAAAGACAATACTGGTTATCAGGCGGCGGCACCCTTGGGGAAGTCTAACAGAACTTGATGAATAAAAAAAAAATCGAACTAAATATGTTATTTAATAAAAAAGCACTAGGTACGCCAAGGCGGTCTAGTTCAGTGATTCCCAAAGTGGGCGATATCGCCCCCCAGTGGGCGAAAACGATACAGAGGGGGGCGAAAAAGTCCAAGGGGGCGATAGGGGGGCGATTTCGCGAAACCTGTTTTATGTTCGGCGCACTTAATTCTGTACTCTGTGTGCATTCGCAGGTTTGAATCATGTGGGCGATTATCACACGCGAAAGGATTGCTGGACTCGTCTTCGCAGTAAGGTACGGTAGTTTGCGTATCCCAGTGGTCGGCAAAATACGGCCGGAGTAAAATAATCTGGCCCGGGACGATTCACTGAATGGATCTTCCCTCGACCTTTGACCGCGGAAAATTCTTCCCATAATTTACCACTTAAAAATTTTCGGTGCTTATTTTAAGAATGGTTTCGCGAGTTGTTGCCTGTAAAATGGGGTGTTTCAAACTATCATTCTAATACACACCATTCAACAATCTGATTTTTAAAAGTACCGATAAAGAATTTTAGCCTAGTCTATCACAGCTATTTCTACACTATTTTGTGATTGCTGTATTTAAACTGAAACTCATAGAAAGACAAAGTAATCATTGACTTGTTTGATTTAAATTTTCGAAAAATAACTAATAACTAACGAATATGATTTAAAAACGCGAAAATGAGGTAATGTTCACGACCACGCCTGAAAATCTGTCTGAGTGAGCGTGTCTGAGAGCCTGAGCGGATGCGAAAGGGGGCACTGTTACGTTTTTTACATCTTGCTGATTGGCCAATGTCACGAAGTAAACAAGGAAGTCTATGCCCGGGGAAACATCCAAACGGCGGTTTTGACGATGAATTTTTTTTATTTATAATCTACACTCCAGGAGTAAATTACATTTTTTTACGTAACAGAATTTATCGTGAGACACGTTTGGACTAAATTTTATTATATCCTAAAAATTCCATTGTACAGCTAGCTACTCGTTTGACGAGCCTACAATTTAATTACAATTAGACAAATGGAAACACGAAGAAAAGTTGATGCTGATGGCAGGGGTTCAATAGCGCAGTCAATATTCGAATATATTGCAAAGCAATAAGGAAATGAAATTCATATTCTATTCGAGAGATTAATCACTGCTTAATTTTTGTAAGAATGTATCTTCTTAAAGAAAAGCTTTATCAAAATTTCACAAATCATGCGAAAATATTCACTTCGATGTTTGGAAGTACATATTTGTGCGAACAATTATTTTTAAAAATGGACATTACAAAGAACAAGCAAAGAACTGGGATTAGTGATGCCCATTTAGAAAATGTTTCAATCTTGGCGTCGTAAAGCTATCCAGCGTGATGCAGCAACAAGACAGTGTCACATTAAATGTCATTGTAATATTTTTTTAATAAGACGACTAAGTTGAGTTCACGAATTGTCGCAGTTTTCGCGCGCTGTTCCGTTTTTGACTTTCAAAATATATATGCGACCCGCGATAGACTAGCAACCCTGAATTTTGTCCTGCGAGCGACATAAAATTTGCCGACCCCTGGGCCATAGCCGATAGTCGGTCACGGCTTCTTCCACATCCGAGCCATGAATCCAAAAACAAATGGCTGGTTAATTATGGACCGGTGATCAGACTGGAGGCCGTAGTAGAATGAGGAATCGGGGATGAATTTTACCGAAGGTGCAGGTCATCAAGCAGTACGAATGAATGAGATGTACGAAAATCATTATTATAAGTTTGGGAAAATTAACTTTGTTTTCATTATTCCAATGTGAAATGGGGTGGATTTAGGAAGTGAAATGCTATAAGACAAGAGTACACGGCGGTTTTTGAGGAGGTAGAACCCTGGATTCTTTCATTTCCGACCTATTATATGGTGAAAAAGGGGTTTCAGTCGTGTTACTATTGCTATCAAAACAACGAAATCGCCTTTCCATCAGTAAACGGGGTAATTTTAGATATAATAAAAAACTCGCTGACGAACACCAAGCTCATCTATCTCATAAAACACTATAAACTATAATTTGTCTTCTTATTTGGTCTGTAATATATTCGTTTCTGACTTTACATTTTTTTGTATTGCCGGGGGGCGATGAAGTTGTACAAACTACTTTAGGGGGGCGATGGTCAAAAAAGTTTGGGAACCACTGGTCTAGTTCATACCAAGCAGTCGCCGTTTCAACAAAAGAAAGTCGACTCCAAACACCACAGTCTACGTAACCATGGAAATTATATTACGAGACAGTCTCACACTCTCGTCTTTCTTATCTACAATTATTCTCGCTAATTAGATATAAAAAGGTATAATTAGCAATGAATATTAAAAGAAATTGTTTGAGAAGCGAGCGGTGGAAAAATGGCCAATTTCACAATTTATACCAGGCCGTATGATACTTACCGAAGTTTCATATGTTCCTCACATGGAACGTTCCAATCACTACGCTTCAACTTTACTATGCCGTGCTTTCTATGCCTGAGTTTTAATATCTATCCTAGCTCATAACATACAACCAACAGGGGTGTAGCCAAAACTTTCCTCGCCGTCTAAAAGTTCAAGCAAATAATTGTATGATACAGGGAAATGCTTTCTATTCTTTTTACAACTTTAAAGGGGGGTTGTTCCGACCTTCTATTTGACTATTTCATCAGTACAAAACCGTCGCGCGTCCTCGACTAAATAAACTAGACTTGCATCCACTGCAGTTTATATAAATCAGTGCGATCGCAATCTCCCCTTCAAGTTGGTTTCACGTTTCGTGCGAGCAATGTGCCTCACCCTTCAATGTCTTTACTGAAAATTAAATGTCGCGAAGCAAATTAGCAAAAAATTTGATGGTTTTACGACCGGTCAAGGATGATACAATCAGAGTTTAGCATTTTGTATTGTATTTATAATAGAGCATTTTAGCAGGATTATGACATCATAAATTACTGGTTGTCTTCAAATATAATTGGCGGGAAAGTGGTTTAATCAAAAATCAAGCGCCCGAGGGCAAATAATGATATTGTAAGGTGATGGGTATTGATAGATAAGATTGAAACGTGCATTCCAGTAATTTTGAAGTTTCATTATCAAATTTGGGCGCTCCAGAAGTGTTTGAACCAATATGGAGGTAACTAATTTTGTTCGCCTATTTTACATCAAGTTGTGTGGAAGAACTGAAACCTACGGACAGAGGTCATATTCACTTGGCTAACACAGACAGTCCCCGAACTCGTAATAGAACTGAATTAAGAAAAATTAGAATAAAATTATGACCTAACCCTAACTGATGTTACATATCCCCAAAATATGATATTAAAATGATGCCGTAGCAAGAATAAACTAATTTGGAAGGTTCCAGTATTCAATTTGCCTAATTTAAACTTTTGAAATTCCATTAGACATGCAGATTAATTTTACATGAATTCTCGAATATTTTCCCACTCAGGCCACAAGAGTCTTGCTGCACACGATGACATATACATTTCTGTAGTATTTTGTCTGGTCGATGTTAGATTTCTCTTAACTGTAATAATACAATGCCGTTGTAGCAAGAATAAAGGTGACTATTCTATTTGGCTAAAGATTCTTACTGCACACTAACATGAATGTATTTGTATATACACGTTATACGTTTGGTTACCGCTTAAAACTGAAATGAACCCCATTTCTATCTCTATTATATATTCTCTCGTTATCTGAGTTGTTGGAACAAATTCTCGATCAGGGAACAATTGTCTGATTCGGAGATAATCCTGTAAACAGGGTACATTTTATAATCCGACTCGTAGACGCCAAGAGAGGACTTTCGCGTTTTTCACTTTTATTCAATCAATCGTCTTTCTGCTGCCAAAGGTGAAACCTCCCCAGGCAAATATTCCCCGATAATATAGGACAGGGTTTCTCGAACTTTTTAAGCCGTGCCCTCTTTTTTGAATTTGTCAAGTGTCGCGCCTCACCTCCAAAATAACTAGCTAACAATAAGCTACAAATACCAGACAGAAAAGTAGGTTTTATTCAAAAAACAAGTTGGAAATACGGGGATGGAACTTAACTAACTTAAAATGTAAATATCCAAAATAGGGCGTGCAAAATCAACTCTAACAAATATTTTTAATTAGCTTCAAAAAATTGCCCCCCTTGTGGGGTGTGCCCCACCGTTTACGAACCACTGATCTAGAGGTCTGACCTCGGCTCGGTGCATTGCTGCACAGTCAAAATATTATTCTAATCACGAATATCGCTGAATAATAAATCCCGAAACACCAAGCTGTCCAAATAACAGTCCCTAGAATAAGTCCACTACATTATTCTATGCGAAGACCATTCTAACCAAAGCTGTCAACAAGTAAATTCCAAAACAACTATCTCACCTCATAACAGTCACAAGAAAAACTATCTAAAAACACGTAAAATATACATAATTTTGCAGTAACGGAATGTAAGATTACTATCAGAATATTAAATTTTAGAGTGCCGATATGGGGTGACAATGAAACCGACACATCGCTATTTTAATTCAATAAATAATCTAGTTGCGGTAAGTTATAATTTAGTTACAATTACTATAAAATTCTATTAACTTGGCAAATTTTTTGAACTTTTTCCTGGCGGACGAATGCCTTATATTTGTTGTTATTTGCCCCTTAGGCATTTTAGATACCATTCTCATTAAATAATATTGGATATCGAATTCACTATTCGTGGAAAACAAAAGCGATGTTCAAATATATGGACACAGAATCTAAAACGTACCGCAAACTTCACGACTAACGCGAACGCGTAACCGCCACAAGATGTGTAATTTTGATGAAGTCATCGTACACAAAAACGAATCCCATGGAGCCCACATTAATTTTTGGAATCAATAAAAGCTATAGCCTTCTAGCGAAAAATATAATCTTCAACCAGTGAAAGAAGAAAAATACTAACAACAATAACATAATAACAAAACGATCGCGTCCAATAAACACGAGAGTAATGAAAAATAAATAAAATACGTGGACTCGAAGGTCGCGCATCGGTATCGGTAAAGTCTTAGGCATCTAGCTGAGCACCAAGTTTGCTGTTAAGATCGGCGGGCTAGCGTGATGGAAAAGTGTTTGATACAGAAAGCTATAAAATTTAAAATAAAGCTGCAAAATATTTGGAGCTACAGAAGTGTGTGTACCAATATGGAGGTAACTAATATTGTTTGCCTATTTTTCTTATGGGCAGGGGTATTCACTTGGCTAACACATACAGTCCCTGAACTCCAAATACAACTAAAATAAGGAACATCGGAACAAAATTATGGCCTAACCGTGACCGGGTATACATACTACGAGAGTACCAAATATTGGATCTCCTAGAAAAGTAATAAATTTTTATCAATTTCGATCATTCTCAAAATTTAAAATTGATTGCTACATAGGTTTGCGCAGTAAGTCATAAACAATATCAATTTCATATTTTTGCACCCGTGTGCAAACTAAAACCGCTCAAAAGTAAAATGAGATTCATTTCGACCGTATATATTCCTCCCGTTATCTAAAGATGACTATTCCATTTAATTCAAGATTCTTGCTGTACACTAACACATATGTATTTATATAACGTTTGGTCAACGCCTAAAAATGAAATGAACCCCAGTTCAATCTCTATTATAAATATATTCATAATCATAACGTTATCTGAGGTGTTAAAACAAATTCTCGATCAGGTGACAATCGTCTGATTCGGAGATAATCCTCTGATCAACAGGCATTGTATATCCAGTTCGAGGGCCTTCAAGGGAGTAATTGCGCGTTGTTTACTTTATTCAACTAATCGTCTTTCCGTTTTGTCGGACCTCTAATTCACCAGATTATTTATAAGCACACACATTATTGAATAAAAATGTAAATCAAATCCCTTGATCAGGTGGCAATTGCCTGATTGGAGATAAAATGAGTCTATCTCTCAGCAACGGGGCATTTTATAAGCCGACTCTCAGACATTCTAGACCTGACATTGGCAAACTACAACTCCCGGGCCAAATCCGGCCCGTTGCAATCTGGCCTGCTTGATGCTGTCATAACCGAACTAAAACCAACTTTTTATGTTAGCTTAAAGCTAAAAAAATACCTCAAGGAATTTGTTGATAATGCGATCAAATTCGGTTTTGGCACGAAGCCTATTGTTTTCCACTTTTGCTTTTGTAACACTGTAAATATTTTTCGTAAAGTGTAACTTTTACGTCACACATGGCCTCCAGTCTAGATGCGCAAAATTGTTGGCCCCTGGTCCAAAAACCTTGTCTACTGTTGTTCTGGACTCTAGCTTTGGAATCTAGAGGGAGTAATTGCGTTGTCTCATGCGTTGTTTAATCTACGTCTCTCGTGGCAGCCTGGTCTTCAATTCAACAGAAAACTCGTAGCCCAGTCTAGCAAGGTTTTCAACTAATAACACCAGCCTACGCGATCTGTTCGAGTAGGCTAAAAAGGAAATCAGGTTCCGTTAGAAACGGTAACGTATCAAATCACACATATGTCTTCCTAATTGTTTAACGTGGTATCCCGGATAGTCAGTAGTTTATTTTTTCACATACCGAAAATACAAAGTGTACAAACAGGGAAATAAAAATAATGTATTTCAGCGTGAATAAAGACGCGATATACGAGTAATGATTATCGAGCAGCGTCACTTATGAGGGAGTCTGATATTGTATCATACAAAGAAAAAAAACGAACAAGATTTTTAGGTACGTTTAAGCGACCTGGTGTTTCCAGTATCCACTGTTGATGCGATAGAACGACTCCAGGCACTACTGACCGAGTAACCATAGTAACAGCAGTAAATGGAATGACAGATGGGGGGTAAATTTCTTAATCAAATACCCACATATTATCTTAATTCAGAAGTTGACAAACTCTGGGCCGCCGAGTATTTTCTGATGCGCCTATAACAAATTTCAATTTTGGCAGTGATACACAAAAAGTTTCATGATTCCAACATTACATCTATTTTTTTTTGCCAAATGGTTTATGTTCATATATCAAACAATTATACATTACGACCATTTTAACTAAAAAAATTAATTGTCTCTTAAGAAGTTTATTACGTAGTTGAATTCAAAATTTTTGGGTCTTGAAACCTTTTCCATTTTAACATTTGGGCCTCACTTGATAAACTTTGCCGACCACTGTCCTGATTGTTAACATGACTGTGGTAATTCCCGAATGTTAGGTCAAACGCACTAATCATAGAACACTAAAGTTCATTTGCAGTACGGATGCTATTTCCTTCATTATCGCGAACAACTTGTCTCTACTCTGACTTTGGTCAGGCGAAACGTTACAGAATAAAATTTTTTTATGAATTGCGATGCATGATATTTAAACTACTTAACTGTATGAAATAAAATTGGGTTCACGCCACCGCTGGTCGATTACGGCTCCCTCCACCATCAAATCCATGCCTCAGAAAACAAAACACTGACTAACTAATTCCATACCGGACATGGAATGGTAACAGGACGAGAGGCCGTGGTTTATCATATGATTAAGCCGTCTTACCGACTTTCCTCTCCCGCGAGATAAATATGTAAACACTATCCAGAAGTTTATTCTGCATCGTGAAAATAATTGTAAACCGCTTGTCTAAGAAAGTCTGTATCTAACCAAACAAAACGTATACAATATTAAATATCCTTTATGGAAGTGTAACGCAAAGCAAAAATTTTGATTCATTCAATTTGCAAATTTGTTAAATAACAAGCTTAATCAATAACCATAATATTCCAGTATTTTAACAGTATTTTTTCATGCCAATAGACTGCATTACAAAAATTTGCCACAAATGCTCATTTTCATTCTTGCAAGCTTGACCAAAAACCATATTTTCTCATTTTAAATAAATATTCCGTTCAAAAACTCGCTTCAACAGTATTTTTTCATGCCAATAGACTGCATTACAAAAATTTGTCATTCTGATTTTCAAAAATCTGACTTATGTCGAACGAAACCCTACAGAATGATATTTATGAATTCGCTCGCAGGCGTGATCAATGACCAACATTTTACATTCCAAAATTACATTTTTCAACTTTCGAAATTTTTCTATGAATATATATTTTCTAGCCAACAAACAACAGCTTACAAATTTGTCATTCCGAATTTCAAGAAGCTTGACTCTGGCTGGCGCAACATTATAAAGCCCAGTTCGTGAAAAAGCAACACAAGGCTTCCAACCACTCTCGATGCAGCATTTTTTCTTGCTTCGGCAAGTATTATTCGCTGATCGCTTGTCTGGGAAAGTCAAACGGAACGCTACGGAATCTGTGAAGTGTGAGACAAGACTAGCGGGGCACTCTGATTGCAAATTCGCTTGCAAGCGATCGATAACCACCAACAGGGTCGTGCCCAGGGGGACATGGGTTGTCACCCTCCTCCCCCCCCCCCCCTTTTTTTTTAGGTAAAAAAAATTCTGTATCTTACGTAGCATTTTTTTCGTAGCCAAAACACATTTCAGACCCTCAAAACCCGCGTCTCAGCAATTCCAGACCTCACCCCTTTGAAAAATCCCAGCTACGCATCTGACCGATATTGTTCTTTCTAAAAAGAACCATTTTCGTCCAAAAACGCTTTTGGCGGATATTTTCATATACGCTGTAATTTCTCTTCGTACTTCGGTGTCCCTATTTTTTCTTTTCTTACTTTTGACATAAAATGCTTATCTAAGAACGTCTTACTCGGATCGTTTAACAGGTCAGTATAGTCATTTTAATTCTTGCTTCAAAGACAAATCCTGCTCGCTGAAACAAATTTTATTCTGTAGCATGCTTGAGGAAGTTTGACTCTGAGCAAACGAAACATTACTGAATCAAATTTGTGAAAGTGTGTTGCAAGACAGTTTGCAAATTCGCTTGCGAGTCTGATCAATAACCGCAATTTTTCATTCTAAAAACACTATTCTTCGTCCAAAAACGCGCTTTCGAAAGATGTTTTCATACAAATATAATTTTCATGCCAAAATAGTGCAATACACAAATTTGTCATCGTGACTATTTTTAGCGCGAACGAGTTGCGCGAAAACTTGGTAATTGAGGAATGGGATTTCCGTTGTACGCTGGCTGAAAGGGCAAAACCGCCACAAATACTGTTTGACTTAACTGACTGACATTTCGCTTTTCTTTCTCTATATTATTGCCATTTCATAAGAAATTTGCAAGATCATTCAATACTCAATACCGCGAACACCTACTCGGAAGTAGAGAGGAAATATTGGCAATCACCGAAGTGCCAAGAGATACTGAAACTGTATAATATCATTTCTCATCAACTCTTTTTATTTGCACTCACAAAAAAATGATAATAAAATACCGAGAGCTATTGAAACTATGGAACTACACAAAATTCTGCTGATGCATTACTCGCAACCAAATACCAATTAACGCGAGACTTAAAGCAGTCCAATCTATTAATTTGTCATTCAATGAACCACGAATACTCTTACGCTTTGTAAATATAGAAACCTGAGTCACTGGCCAACTTGCTTCTATTTTGAATATGATTTCGAACGGTTGCCACAATGTTAAAAATATTAGGATGATTAGTCATTTATTCCTAACAAGTAAACAATACATAATAAACGGGCATGTAGGCAGATGGAAACGCGCACCGCCGTGTTAAAAAATTATTTGAATTTCGGACGATTATTTATTCATTCTATAAAGGAGAACAATACCTAAATATACGAACACAGTCGCATATCGAAATGCGCAGACAATGTGAAAATATTTTCGAATTTCGGACGATTAGGCATTCATTTAATCCATAAAAGGGAACAATACCTATATATACGTACACGAAGTCAGATGTCTGATATGGCAATGCAATGCCGACAAAATCCGAACCATATGTTAAACGAACTATACCGAATGTCATAAAGAATTATCGAATGTCATATGAAGGTGTGCGGGTGAATTTAAATAAACGTCGAAATTTGAGGTGAAATATCAGGCCACATGGAAAGTCTTCTAGCGACTTTTGAATCCTCAAGTGCCGTGTTTTACTGACTAAACGGCACACTGGTTTATAAGCAGGGTTATACCACATTGTGCTTATTTCTAAGATTTGTGCTTATTTTCTAGTCAGCGTCTTATGCAGTACGATGTGCTTATTTCTAAGAAAACTGCTTATATTTGAGTTGCGTGCTCATTTTGTTTTGGAAACAGGATGACTCGTTCATGTTTTGGGTGCAAAGCTTTCATTGAAACGAGGGAAGTTATAATATCATTTTAGGAAACGCACATTCACGGCACGCTTCGCTGTGTTATTATTTATGTGACGTACCAATCATCCATCACCAAAATCTGCTGAAGCAAATTGATGGTAGCGATAAATATGAATGAATTATATGTATCTATAATGAATATAAATGTTTCTTTGACTCAGTAAAGTTAATATTATAATTATGTGTTTATGTTATTTAATAATTAATATGTTCGCACAGTTTGGGGTAAATGGGCTGTATGATTTCTTTCTCATTTTTATTTCACGTACCACCCCCCCCCCCCCCCCCCAAGATGACCTTTTGACTCCCGTGTCTATTTTTGGCTCTAGGTAGATAGTAACCCTGGTTATAGGGTGCTTCCGAAGTATTCGTACCAAGATGGCGCATTCCCTGAACATAGTTGGTCAGGGTTGTTCAGGTTGTGCGTCATCTTGGTACGAATACTCTCGGAGCCTCGGTTGAAGGCACACCAGTCAATAAATTGCTTAGATTGGGGGTTCATCCTCACATAAGGCGCGCCGGGCTTTCCTGTCCTACGATATAATATGGAAATCCCATCCTTTGCTTATTAAAAATTGTCTCAAATCTCACATCTATCGGCGCTCCTGTAGTATGTACAACAAGATGGCGGATACCTGAACATGGTATGTGTACCAGGTTAGGGTTAGGCCATAATTTGATTCCAATTTTCAATATTTTAGTTCTATTACGAGTTTAGGGACTAGCCAAGTGACTCCCGTAGTATTTGTACCTGAAATTATGGCCTAACCCTAACCTGGTACATATACTACGTTCCGGTATCCGCCATCTTGGTTCACATACTACGATATTACCAATCAATCTGCATTTACTGGCGCGTAATGCTCTCCAGTCTTCACCATAACGCGAAATCTATTCATTTTTCGTTTATATTTAAAACTGTAGTTATATCGTCACGCCGTATTATCGGCTTTACTCTCCCCCTTATATAAATATAACAATCCTATACATTGCTCGGCGTAATTTTTAAAAACGAATTCAAAAAAATCAACGAAACGTCAAAAAATTTAATGATTTGCCAATTTTTTAAATTCTTTGAATCCTAGTTTCAGTTCGCGTCACGATTTCAAAGAATTTTTGTCGCTTTGACGGATGACAGGACGTATATGACGTCATAGACACACATGATTCACCTGAATGATTACAACGTTTCACGTGATTTGAGAAAATTTCCGAGCCATTGGCAGTAGTTATAGTCATTTCTTGGGGCGGTTTTATTTGTTTCTGTCCGAAAAGGGTCTATGCAGGGGGTCAATGATAGGTAAGGATTCAATATTTATGAAATGGTACTGGCCTTGTTAAATTTTTAACTGATTGAAAAGTTCGCACATTCCGTAAATTGACAGGATAATTTGGGGAAATTTGACAGACAGAGAAATCGTGTGGAAGCGAATTGTCTGCGTTTGCATTGCACACTTTTGTTGTAATTACATTTGTTTAATACTGTTTTTTTGGTGCTCCCGAAGTATGCATGCGAACCAAGATGGCGGACATCGGAACGTGACATGGGTAACAGGTTAGGGTTAGGCGATAATTTTTTTCCAATTTTCCTTATTTTAGTCCTATTATTAGTTCAAACACTAGCCAAGAGCCTCCCGTAGTATTTATACTTAAAATTATGGCCTAACCCTAACCTAGTACACATATTACATTCCGATGTCCGCCATCTTGGTTCGCATATTTTTTTTTCGCTTACTTCTTTTTTTTACATTTTGGGTTGATTTTGAAGATTGACTGGTCGCAAACTGAAAAAAGTGTTGAGAGCCCCTGGTATAGAGTCACTCTGTAATGTTGCAAATATGACCTATGGACTGAAAGTTGAACATGACTACAATTACGTCCAATACTCGTGCCCGCCACCTCACATATTGTGTGGAAACCGTCACTTTAATAGGCAACTGTCGCACGGCATGGTTTTTAAAGGACACGTCATTGCAAACTGGTAGCGTTTTCTTCGATTCATCACATTGGCAGTTGAGATAAATAAATAAAACGATCAGAGATATCACCTTGACTCAAAACATCGAGATATTAACCGTTGTCTCAACTTACTAATGATACCTAAATAAGCTACAACCCCTAACTATCATATGCGACTAAACCTAAGCTTCGACTGGCTATCAGCTCACTGTAACGCAATGGCTCAAATCGCAGCACATCCGAAAAATCGACCCTAAATTTCAAAATCCTAATCCGACAGTTTATATTTAAGAAGCATATCACTTGGGTAAAAATACATTCTGATTTTGGCTCTTGACACTGCTTTAAATCTTTCGCCGTTTTGACCGATGTCTTTATTACTGCAAGGCTAAGCAATAGCCGTATTCTGTTCTCTTGCCATTACAACGCGAATAAACCATTTTTGAACCTCCTGAGTATGCGCACCAAGATGGCACACAACCTGAACTCAGGTTACGTACCAGGTCAGGGTTCAGGTTGTGCGACATTTTGGTGCGCATACTTCAGGAGTACCCCATTTTTTGTGTGGCCCGGCTAGTCAACGAAAAATGTTGCACACCTCTCACCTACAACATACAGGGTGTCCATAAAGTTCCTCCACAATTTCAATTTTGTTATGAAGTCAGTTCTCAATATATCTTAATTAACCAGGTTTGTTGTTTTTTAATCATTAGTTGTTTAAGTATTTTTACTTTGATCTGTGAGGATCAAAACAATATATGGTATCGATAAATCCTCTTCGCAATTTTAAAATTTTTTAGAACTTTATGGAATCCTATATATCTATCTTATACTAAATCTAAACTTCTACTACTAGCTGCTATACGCTTACTTTAATGCAATAGCTGAAATCGCAGCACATGCATATTCAAATCTACAATGTGAACTCAAACCAAAAAATTAACCTAAATTTCAAAGTGTATTAAAGTTATATTCTTAATCCAAATTCAATCAAAAATTATCTTAAACGTATTTTAAAACTTTATCACTTTAAAAAACCGTTTAAATTTTACCAAATATAGAATTATTTAACTTGAAATACATAAAAATGTAGACTAATTTACTGGTCGTTTTTTAGAAGCATACACCACTCATTTCGGAAATTCATGTCTGTGTGTCTATTGTACTGCGCGATACGTCGTTTCCTTTCTAACTGATCCGACCTCTGCTTCGATTGTAACGGGAATATTTTTATAATGTGATTTCAATATTAGCATGAGGCTATTGAAAAATAGAGTAAAATTACCACAATTTTAGAGTGTTTAATTTGGGTTAAGATTCATTATACGCTTTATAGAATATATTGTGATTCTGATTTTTGCTTTGATATTTTTATAGAGCCTAATACTGACTGGACAATTGAAATTTCTTGTGAAATATTCGAAGATGATTTACCCCACAATTACGTTTTAATTTACGTTTTTTATAACAGTATACATGCACAAACAAACGTCAACTTACAGCACCGTTTATCTAGCATGGCCCGAAGATATTATTCGAATTTGAACAAGTATTATGTACGGCCGTGCAAAGCAAAAGAGCCTTGAATGCGACCATCACAATATTTATATTTTTATCATCGTGCCGGAGATAAACCACACTTGAATGGGTTGTTTTATCTTAGGGCTGTACTTGTCCGCATTGTGTGCATGATTTTATATTCAAATGAAATGGAAACTATGGGACATATGGTGGACCGTTTTCAATGTTAATCGGTGACTATGCTTTCCTGAAATAGAATGCATATGGAATATTGATAGAGGATTGTGATATGGCATATGCAGTGAAATCAGACCTACTGTCTATATATGACATGGACGAACTACGGCCAGCGGGCGAAACTCGGCCCGTTGGATAATTCAATCTGGTCCGTCTGATGCTGCCACGATCAAACTAAAACCCCAAATTTCGATGTTTTAGCTAAAAAATAACTCGAGTAATTTGTTGAGATTACGATTGAATTTAGTTACGGCACGAGGCTCATTTTCCTCTTTTGCTTTTGTAACACTGTAAATATTGTTTTCATAAAATGTAACTTTATACGTCACACGTACATAGACCGCCAGTCATGGTGGGCAAAACTGGTCCAAAAACCCTACCCACCCCTGGTCTATATGGCAACCCAATACCCCTAGCTAACGATCCAATGACGATTGAACAAATAAAGTGCTTTTTATGCTTAGTGAGCGAGGAAAAAAGTGTTCCAAATTAAGCAAAGGATGAATTTAGCGAAAAAGATTGGGACATCTGCCGTGTTCCTAACTTTCGTCTATATGGCAGCCAAATAACCCTCTATGGAGGGGGCCGTATAAATGGAGATTGGGGCCATATATTCATCTCTATTCCTCATACCCTGCTGTCTTTATGGCAGCCTAATAGCCTTCTACAGAGGAGCCATTCAAATGACGATTGGGCATTGAAATCAAATTTACTGTCCATTGCAGCGATTCCCAAATAAGGGCCCGTGGCCGCCCAAAGGGGCCAAAAACAAATTGAAGGGCCACAATGCCAGGCGCGAAACTGATTTTACTTTCTTTTTGCATGAAAACTCCGAGTTTTTCGAGTTTCATTGCTTGATAAGGGTATTTTCCATGATGTTTTCACTTTGTTGAGCATGTATTGTTTAGACATAATGGGATTTGGAATCTACCGATCGAAATGGCAATATAAATAACACTATTCTATCCAATTAAAGAGTCCAGCTGCACACTAACACAAATGTATTTCTGTAACGTTTCGCCTGACCAGAGTCAGAAGTCTGGACTCTTTAATTGGATAGAATAGTCATGTTTATTCCAGCTACAGCATTCTTGCAGTATACGCATAAGGACCCACTAGCACAGGGGTTCTCAACCTTTTTTCTGTCAAGTACCCTCGGATTCACGAAACAATCAACGCAAACCAAATCAGTCACCAAACAAAGTTGTGATATATTGACTGACAATTTGTTGCAACGACAATTTATTGACCAACTGCTGTAACTAAATTAAATCTTCATGTCAATGTTTTTGCCTTTCTCCTCCACCTTACTAAAGAATTCTTGAAATCTTTTTTAAGTTTTAATTAGAATATCACTTTATGCAATACTTGCAGCACATTATCTTTTGAGATTTCACAGTTTGGCTGAAAAGCCGTGCATTTCACATTGTTGCGTCAAAATCACAACAACGCTGGATCAAGGAAAATTTACGCTTAGTTTCAATTGGCACATAATTTCCTCTTGTAGTTACTTTCTTTGTTATTAAAGGATATTAAAAAAAGCAACACAAGAAAACTCGACTGTCATCCAAGTACTCCTGGAAATCGTCTCGTGAACCCCAGGGGGTTCGCAAACCCCAGGTTGAGAACCCCTGAGCTAGACAGACCAGATAACATTGGTTTACAAGAATCTTGAAAGTCTAAAAAGCGTTCGGTCGGAGACCGCCGACTTATGGATCTGCGGTTTCGATTCCTTCGCTCTGTCTCAATAGCAAAACCGCGTGTCCCATCTCTAATTAATTGATAACTCGCTAATTATACGACATACTTTGTTAAAAATCATTAGACTTCTGGTCCGAGATATCTTGAATGCGCATAAAATTTGGAGCAGATTCGACCTCGCTTTCGTGAGATATCACGTAACATACGAAAACAAACAGGCAAATAAATACCTATCAACATACTTACCGATCGAGATCGATAAGTAAAAACTAAACGATCCATAAGTCCACTAGGCATCCAAAAAGTATTTTATTATTCATTCCTTAGTGCAACATATGAATGTAATTGCTCATTTCTCGTTGCATTTGTGTATATCCCATGCCAAATCTCACAACTCAATTTAATTTTAATGTCTACTGTGTTAAAAATATATTCGTGAGCGTAGTATGCTTTCAATTACATTGACGTATTATGAAGTGTTCACGGCACGTCTCGTTATATTTGTATATTCCAGATGCCACGAGGCATGACTCCTTTCATATGTCACGAAGAAGTGTCATGGTACGAAATTGTTTTCTCGGCGTCCTAAACATGTTTTTAAAATGTGCTAGATTTAAATAAGTCTGTACGGGCACTAAATTTTGCTTCTTCTTTTTTAAATTGCTTTAAAAGTAATGACCGGTTCTGAATTGCGTGCACTCTTTTGTGTGTTTGTTTTATTTTTGATGGATGGGCACGTACTTCTACGTTTTTCATCTTTATTTTATAAACTATGCTCGCCTTCCAGGTATCTCTGCCTTTTGTTTGTCTGTTTACTTTTTGTGTTGTTTATATCTGAAAACCGAAACAAAATGATTGATTGATCAAATATCTTACGCGCTGACCCCTGTGTATCACTTACTGCTGGGGTATGGTCTTATCAGAAAAAAGCATTTTAAGGAATCTTTATTTTTGATATTATAAAAATAAAATAAAGCAATGTTACCACAATCGTTCAGAAGTATGCGTACCAATATGAAGGTAACTAATTTTGTTCGCCCATTCTACAATAAGTTGTGTAAAAAGATTGAAACCTATGGGTATATTCACTTTGCTAACACAAACAGTACCCGAACTCGTAATAGAACTAAAATGGGGCTCCCGAAGTATGCGAACCAAGATGGCGGACATCGGAACGTAACATGGGTAACAGGTTAGGGTTAGGCGATAATTTATTTCCAATTTTCCTTATTTTAGTCCTATTATCAGTTCGAAGACTAGCCAAGAGCCTCCCGTAGTATTTATACCTAAAATTATGGCCTAACCCTAACCTAGTACACATATTACATTGCGATGTCCGCCATCTTGGTTCGCATACTTCGGGAGCACCACTAAAATAAACAAAATCCGCATAAAATTGCGGCCTAACCCTGACCTGGTACACACACTATGAGAGTACCTAAAATTGTAGTTATGTATAACGCACTAGCAAGCGCTCATTCATATAAATTAGAGAATCATCTCAGAGCAAAATTATGATGGGTCTTTTAAATAACAAATTGAGTATACCCTGCAATTCATGGACAGCAAATATATTGAAGGGATTACTTCAGCCATCACCTTTTCTCTGTACTATCGTTTCTTAGATTGTGTTCCGCGAAACACTGGCTGTTCCGCGATCGTATTCATAGTGTTCCGCGGGTCAGCGACCTAAATTGCGACTAAATAGGTTGCCATAGCAATCTTGGCCATACTCCGACAACTCTGGGTCGTAAATTTGTAACAAACAGGCGGCCAGGCTTGCTATTTGAACGGGCTGACAGACAGACCTCATGCCAATCTGAAAAGCATGGCGTTTTCGTTAATCGTTTCAATATCGTTAACCGTCAGTCTAATCTTTTAATTGTCAAGTTTACAGCAAACTTTTTAACTTCATCATAAGCTATTTTTTTTCAAAACCACCCTTCTCAATGGATTGTTTGCTCAAAACGGGAAGTCTCAAAATATGTCGTGATAAGCCGGTTGTGCAAATTGATGCAAAATGTAAAATCATTACACGATTTTCTTATTATCAATTTTACGTTCTAATTTATTGGTGTTTCGCGTGGCGATATAAAAAGCGTGGATGTTCGGGACAAAGTTTGAAAAACGTTGCTCTAAACAATATTAAATTCATCCTGGTTCTCCTGACTCAGTGACTCGATTACCCACTCACTCCCTCACACAAAGAGAATCATCTCGACCAAATTAGTGGAAAATTGAAATGACAGAATGAGTTTACTCTACTTTTCTCTGTGCAACATTTGAATTTATCTTCCGTGTACTCAGCACCCCAACTTTTTCCCCACTAAAATCCCCCTCCCTAATAAAAGTAAAAACAAAAGCTTTGACTCCGACATTTTTATTTACATTAATAAAGAAAAAATCCATCGCAGCAGATGAGCAGCTGATCGTGCAGCCATTACTGTCAGAAGAATGTAATGTAGATAATCAAGCTCGTTTAGTTATATCGTCATCAATTTATGACGTCAGAGTAAATCATGACGTCATAAGCTACATGAATATTTGTTGAGGACTCGGTTTGTGTTAGATTCGACATAAGTGATATCGGAACATTGTTATTTTTCCTCTATGATTTCATAGGGATTCTGATTTAGTAATATACGTCATAGATTATATGACGTCATCAAAACCGATGCTAATTAACTAAATATTAAACGATTCCAAATCATCTATAAGAGTCCATTGTATTATTTCACCATCTCAAGAATTTTGAATTATCGTCAGTTATTACGTCACTGGTGACGTCACTGGATGATTATGTAGTTCTTGATCACTTGGAAGTATGACTTCCGAAAGTATTCATTGCAAATTAAAAAAGTATTACTGCATAAAAGTGTTTTAACAACAGCAACATTTATTGCATTTATGTTAACGAGAAAAGCGGTTAATTTTACTGGTCTTTATTAAGAGTAAAATAAGGCACTGGGGGCGTGGATTGGGTGTGGCTCTGAATTATGAAAAAAACTCTTGAATTAGCAATTTCGCAAATCAACAAAACAAATTGATTTTGTATTTCCAATCTATGTTTCTATTAAAAAAATGCTTTGAAGTCATTTTTCCGACAAATAATTTATGTCCAAAGTGATTTCAGCATTTCCCGCCGCAGAAATTCTGTTCAAAATGTTATTGTTTATGTCATAAGGCACAAAAATTGGAACATGTTAGCTACATATAAGAAAAAATAAATTTACTTAATAAAAGGAGAATAAAAGTTTTCAAGTTTCTGATCAAAATATGACGTCATCATAATTTTTGATCAATATATATGACGTCATCGCACATTTGACGTCATCGTAATTGCGGATCACTACATGACGTCAATATGATCTCAAACGAATGTATGATGTCATCATGTCGTCTGATGAATATATGACGTCATCAAATGGTTTTGTTTTACGAGTTTATTAAGGCGAGGTGGCGTCATGTTTGATGACGTAATTAGTATTTCGAGAAACTTTCTCGATAATTAAATTTATAATCTTAAAAATGCAATGTCGTGATTATTAAGGATTGATGACGTCATATTCATTACGTCATATTCACGAGCATTTTTAAAATTATAGTGTTTTAAAATAAAATTACAAAATAATTATAAAATATGAAATATAATATCGGTAAAAGCACTTTCATGTTAAAAAATCGAGATTTATTTCAGTTTGGACGAAAAATGTAAAAAGTATCATCGCGGACGTTTACTGGAATTGTCTGAACAAATATTTTTGAACTTAAATGTTTCATTTAATGCTGAATGAATCTGATATATAATTTCAACCATTCCAAAATTTACGGTAAGAAGCGTTTAGATATCTGCAGAATTGACTAAATTTTTAAACAGTTTTTTCCACTTTTAAATTTTGAAAACAAGAATAGGATTTTCTACTGGAATATTATTACGTCACAAACTTTCCAAATCACGAGAAAATGTTACATCACAAACCTCCAAAGCAAAATAAAATTCAAGAAAATAAATTTTAATAGAAAAAGCACCATTTCATAAATTGGTCAGCAACATATAATATTGGCAATTCTAAAATAATAAAAGCATTGTGACGCCATCAAAAATATGACCTCATCGAAATTTTGAAGGCGAAAATCAATTGTCGCATTTTATCGATTATTACATCATTCCCACGTAGCAGTAATTATATACGTCACAATGTCCAAAGTTCACATATCTGTGATAACACAATGCTAATTGTTGCTTCATAAGTATATTTATTTATATCTCGCGTCTTCATTGACCCGGAACAGTCACGTGATCAGTTTGAAGTGAAGGAACCATGTATATAATGCACCATTGGCTTAAATCCGGGCAATCAAGTAATGTATGCTTAGTCGGGCGCAATTCGGTCTAAGCAGGTTCATTCTGTGGCATATTAGGGTAATCCCCCTCCTTATATGTTGGGTAATTCAAGCGATAGTAAGTCTTCAATGCTGAAATCTAAGTTCTGTTCTTCCTTTTTAATATTAACGACATTTTGTTGATTACCCAGACTGGGTTGTTGGGGGAAGTTCATTGCCATACCTGTGTACCCCATTCGCGGGACATTTTGACCCATGTTTGGCCCCATTTGTTGGTTAATTCCCGGCCCCATTTCAGGAACAGTTTTATTCACTGGCTGGTTAGGAATTTGTTTAAAGACGAAACCTTTATGTCCCATATTCGGGACATTTTCTCTGAATTGGGGGTTACTTTGCATATCTGGATGGGTCAGTGTCGAGTTCTGGCCCCCCATCATGTTTCGAGGGTTCATTGACTGCTGTCCCTGTAAATAAAAGAATATTTTTCAATTTATTGTTGCAAAAATAAAGAGATCAATCATTTTTGATTCAAACGATTCAGTGACATTGTAGAGCACATAAAAAACAATTCCATGACGCTTACATCAAGATGGCGCACAACCTGAACATAGCATGTGTACCAGGTTATCAGGTTGTGCGCCATCTTGGTACACATACTACTGGAGCGACACTTTTTGAATTGAATAATAGTAATAAATAGCTTTCTAGTGACAACGACAATCCTTAACCAGTGAAAAATTTTAAGCAATTGGTCTAGTAATTAAAGAGAAAAGCGATTTTTCTTAACAAGTCATAACACCATCAAGTCACTCACTAATCTCATGCTCGACATAAACTGGCATCCGGACGAGAGGCCGTGGTTTGTCCTATGTTTACGCCGTCTTATCGGCTTTCCTTTACCTCGGGATAAATAAGTAAATATCTGTCCGTATGTGAAGAATCACATTATTTTGTTCAAATAATGCTTGAACTGACTTTTATAAAGTCGCGTAACGAAGGCGTCAATTATTAAAAACAAAATTGCATAAGGACTCGGTAAAATGACGTAGAATCAAATCCGAGTTTCAAATCGGATCTGAGTCTTGTCTTATCCCTGTCAATTGATAGAACAAAGGCGGTTCCTGATTTTTTTTTCATAGTTAAAACATCAAAATTTGGTTTTAGTTTGGTTGTGACAGCATCAGGCGGGCCAGATTGATTTACCTAACGGGCGAGATTTGGCCCCCGGGTCGTAATTTGCTCGTGTCAGTTATAGAAAGATAAGTTACCATATATGCTGTATCAAATTGGCCGTTCTGTGTTCCTGTAGCCTGGTCATATTGGCAGCTGTTGTATTGATCGAATTCTGAAATTGAAAACGTTTATTATTTAGTATGTAGTGATAGGAGTCACTTTTTCATATGTGAAACCCGGAAGAAGGTCAGGAAATGGAATTAGGATAGTTTACTGTTATACTCAGTATATTTATATTAAAGTACCTTTTTGAACCACAATTATCGATAGAAAAGAGAATTTTCATCAAAATTACTTTTTCTACTTCTAGTTATGCTTGCGACCTTATTTTTAACCTTCTCAAAAACAACATTTCAGGAAAGTTTTTTTTTTCAAATTTGTCTCAGAGGACAGGAAAGCCTATAAGACGATTTAATCATATGTTGAACCACGACCTCTTGCCAAGTTACCAGTCGGATATGAGAATAGTAAAGGTGTCTAGGAATACTTACGTCCGCCCATAGCTGGTGTGTTCGGAGGGACGCGATGAATCCCATTTCCCCTCCCCGCTCTCGTTTCTGGCATGTTTCCTGTTGCTATGGCGAGGGCGTCCGTCGGGTTATTCTGAACGTACTTTTGGATGACACCTAGCGGATTTAACGTCTGAAATAAAATAAAAATAATTATAATAGGGCATAACCCAGGATGTGAAAATGTGGAAATAGTTTCACAAATTCCGGGTAAAGTGATCTTTCGCTATTCTACGGATGGCTGATTTTAATAGGATGATATTATTCTAACTCTGGATCGGAGTATTCTGGAAATAGCAGCATTTTACTATTTCCGGGTAAGTGCACCCTTTTGTTGTTTTGTCGGTCACCGATCTTAGTATTACTTGATCTCAACCCGACCCAGGAAGAGAAAATGTGGAACAGAAAGCATTTCAATTTTCCGAGTGAATGTAATTTTTCGCTGTTTTGCGGGTAGCCGATTTTAATTTGCCACGTCGTGAACCGGAAAGTGATTATGTGGAATTAAAGGCGCTCCCGTAGTATGTGCACCAAGATGGCGCACAACCTGATAGCCCTGCCTGGTACACATAATATGTTCAGGTTGTGCGCCATTATCAGGTTGTTGCCATCTTGTTGCATATACTACGGGAGCACTAAGATAAGATTAAAATAGAAAATCAACCTGGTACTCGGCAGCAATCCTGTCCATATCAAACTGAATCGTCGTTTCCTGGCATTCCAAGCTGATTTCAAATTGATCCGTGTTCTCTTTAAGATTATTTGGCCCGATCATTGACAGCATCTCCTGCATTTCGCGTTCTTTTTGTGCGTCCGCTGTTTGGGAAATAGTGGAGCTGATTTCTAGTGCGTTAAGGATTGAAACGTTTTCTTTAGGTACTGACGTAGTGTGCCTATGATAGTTCTGTATTCCGTTGTAATGATTAGGGGTTTGCACTTGATCCACGAGGCTTTGAGTGGACGAATACGACGTTTGTTGCTGATGCTGATTTTGAGGGTACTGCTGTTTTTGCTGTAACTGCTGCACAGGCCTAGGCTGCTGCGGAATTTGATGGTTAGCCTGAGGGTAGATGTTGTGCTGTTGAGCCTGTGGCTGGAACTGCTGCTGATTATGATTTCCGTTCTGTACAGTATGCGGCTGTTCTGCTGTCTGTCTCAGGCTTGTAGCCTGCTGCTGATTGTAGCCTTGCTGCTGATTGTAGGCTTGCTGATTTGGAGTGTGGTGCATTTGAGGAACTCCCGCTCCGTTGGGAACCATTCCTTGTTGGGGCATTTGGGGTCTCATTAGCTGCTGCGGGATGGCTTGCTGCTGATTTTGAGCCTGAGCCCAACCCCTGGACTGCATTCCAGCCTGTTGTGATTCTTGAGCGTACTGACGATTTGAAAATTCAGCATTCGGGTTATAGGCTGCAGGCTGAGCTTGGTGAGAGTTAAATCCTGTCTTGGGTATGTCAAATTCGGAAATGGGGGGATGGTGCAAGGGGGGAGGTTCCGTTTGAGGGGCTTCCCCTTCGTAAAGCGACTCAAGCACTCTGTTGTAGGCTGGTGAGAACTGCCAATCGGTGTCGGAGTATCCACTGTCTCCGTTCCCGCTATTGGGAGTTCCCATTTTGTTATTTTCATTATTTGGGCTGTAACTATCTGTCGAATAGTTAGGCGAAGCGGTCGAATCTACTGCACTATCAGCTTTCAGGTAGCCCAGATCACTTCCAGAGCTGTACGCATTCATCTCTGATTTAACTATTCCTGGGGGTTCGTTGTACTGCGCGCTGATAGGCGAATCGATGGATTTTATAATCGGGAGACCTTCGGGGTAATTTTCCATGGTTTGAAAAGATTGGGCGCCCCATAAAGTAGCAGGGTCGATCTCAGCCTGGCGAACTCCATTCGACATTCTTTGCCTCTTAGCTCCTGAACTTGGGATGTTTGGTTTTGCTTCTGGAGGAGAGCCGTACGAACGGTTGCTGTTAGATGGTGGGGGTCCTCCGCCGATTGGATTCACTGATGCGTATAATGACGCATGTCCGGTGAAATCGAATCGGAAAGCGAGGCTCCGTTTTTTAAGATGCTCTTCGCCTTCTTGTTCGCTGTAAACAAAAGAAATATATGAACAGATTTTTTTTTAAATAAACGTTCCGTGTTATTTCCGGGAGAAGAGAAGAAGATACGATTCTCAAGACAACAAGACTACTACCGTGTTATTCCGAAAATAAGACCTAGCCTCAAAATGATTTTAATATAAGTCCTCCACCCAAAGTAAACCAAGCCGTTGTTAAAATAAAAACGTGTTGTTTATAGATAAATGAATATCGGTTTTCATATTTTGTATATTTAAAAATTTTGTCATTCTCTACTTTGTAGTTTTATTTTTGGTAAATAAAAATAAAAGACATCCCCCAAAATAAATAGTCTTATTCTTTGAAAGAAAATTGACATAGAACCCTGTCTTATTTTCGGGAAAACACGGTATAGGCTGGTTCACATTTATCAGCGAATATTATGGCGAGTCTCCAAGTCAATGAATCGAATCCTCTTACACAGTGCATTTAAGGCTGGGCATTTCGAATCGAATAGTAAATTATTCGAATCGTTTCAGACGAAAATTTCGAATCGTCGCCATCTTGTTTTTTTCGATCGAGAATAATCGAAATTGATCCGTCATTTTTTGTTTTGTTGAAGTCATGTTTTCTCAACGCAATTCTGGCATATGAATTATTTTTGTAGTGAGCTATCTATGAAATGTGTTTCTTATTGTGTGTAAACACTCAGCAAACTGTATGAGTGGTGGATTCTATGATTTCAGTAATGTAGGAATCTGGAAGACTAGTTACAATAAAAATGACGCATACAATTACCAAATATTCGAGATTCGATTCGATTCTGAAATCACCAGGCATTCAAAAATGCTCAGCCCTATCTGCATTAACTAACTACTTAATTATTCAACTTACGTGATCGGCCTATGAGTTGATATAATGCAGTCCGGTATTCCTTTGGCATAGACAAGTCTAGCAGATGCCGTAACCCATTGCCATCGGTTAGCTCGATGAAGGAGACGAAATACTGTCAAACCACTCTGACCTTTTCTCATCACTAAAAATAATGAGTCGATGAAAAATGAAAAAAAGGTTATTGATGACGCCATAATTATATCGTACGTCATCAGTGACGTCAATTTTCTAGCACCAAATAATTTCAGTACTTCTGGGTGAAATGACACTTTAATTACAGAAATTTGAAAAAAGGCTTCAATGAAGTTGTGAGCATTTGTTTTTTTTTGGGGGGGGGGGGGGAGTTCGGTCACAATTCATGGTATTTTTTATAGAGTTTTTACGCCTCCGGTTCGATTAAAGGCCCAGTAGAAGCATAAAAAAGTAGAACTTTTTAATTGCCGAATTTAAAACCGTAACAGCGGGCTCGAAGAGTGTGGTGGGCGGAAATATACAAAAAAAAAAGCTATGATATGATACAAAAAAGTTTTATTTTTACATTTAAATTAAAACTGCATTATTTACTGATTCGGATTTATTTGCTGCTTCGTATTTAAAAAATATTCAACGTTTTATACTGTAGAGTCTTACGATGACCGTCCTTTTGAAATGTAAAAAGGCATTTTGCTGTTGCTGTATCATAGCAAATACGGTTTTATCGGTAGTTAGTATAACTTACATTTTGTGTGGGCATCAGCGCAGTGCATCATGTCTGCTGAGTGTATGAACTGGTATCCCGATTGTTGCCTCAGTTCCTTCTCTGTGTAGCCAAGAACAATGCGGCCCCTGGAAGTTTAAAAAGGTAGGAATAGGATTTAAAACTCATCCATTGTGGTGATAGGTCAAAGGGGGTAGTTTTGTGGAATTCACCCCTCAACTCGTTCCCCAATTCCACCTATCCCCCTCTCTTCGGGGCGAGGGGGTTTGCAGTTAATTAAATTCACTCTTTTGCTGTTTCCCGGACAGTACTGATCGGGATTTTTTCAAGTCTTCCATCGATTGTTACCTAGTTGCATCTCTATTGCAAGTATTAACCTATATATGAGAAGCTCCCAACCGGGGGCATGTGGCCCTTCACGGGGGCCACAGAATAATAATAGGGGTACCACAATGCTGAGCTGCCCCTTTAGAAAACTCCCTATTCTTCCTAGTTACAATGCCTGATGAAGGTTGTTGTTGAGTATTAATTGTTCGAACATAATGGGATTTGGAATCTACCAATCAAAACATCACTGTAATGATAAATAGGGGGGCCATGAGTGCCGAAAGCCTTCCCAAGGAGGCCTAGAAGATTGGGAACTTTGCCTTGAGTCGCTCAGTATATTCGCACCCCAGATATTTTCTGGGTCGTGTTGCCTAGGATTGTTACTTATCGATCTTAAGATCGGTAAGTATGTTGATAGGTATTTGTATGTCTGTTTGTTTGTCTGTTAGATGAACGCGATATCTCAAGAAGACGAATCTGCTTCGAATTTTGCATGTGCATTCATCATATCTCGGACCAGGAGCCTATTGATTTTGGATGAATTATGTCGTATAATTAGCGAGTTATTAACTAATTAGTGATGAGACACGCGGTGTCACTATAGTGTCATGATTCGTCAAACCGCAGTTTCGATCGATAAGTCTTCGGTCTCCGACCGATATTCTCGTTTTAAGCTTAGTTCTAACCTCTATTTACTGACATTTGTGTCACACGAAAAAATATATGTGATGCCCACTATTCTAACAATACCCTTCCTACTTCTATTGGAGAGCATGAGAACTTGCTTTGATATAGAAAAATTCGAAAATACCACACTTGAACATACGTCACAAATGTCGTCATGACAATAAATGACGTCAGTATAACTACAACCAATATTCAAACTTACTTTTGATCAATTCCCAATGGAGTGTAGTCTAGTTTATGTTTCGTTCGAAAAATGTAGTTTTTTGTCCGTATTTCTAATATTGAGGGAGTGTGAAGGGGGGATGCCAGTAAAAAAAGACCCAGTTCTGGTGGCAGCAAAGTTCCGTTCTCGCTTCGACGGTTTTGTCCAGGAACGAGAGCCAAATGTCCAGTAAAATGTAGGGCCTGTGAGAGAGATTAAAAATGGGTTTAGTTAAATATAGGCAATTTCGGCGCTCCCGAAGTATGTGCACCAAGATGGCGCACAACCTGAACCCTAATCTGGTACACATACTATGTTCAGGTTGCGCCATTTCGGTGCACATACTTTTGGAGCTCCGGAATTTCAATGTTTATTCCAGTGGTAGAGAAGTCATTGAGACGGTCAAGTCATATTGAGAACTAGGAGTGACAAACACAGGCGTAACCAGGATGGAGAGGCGCCGTCGTATTACGTCATTAAACAAAACAAAAATTGATCTAGAAAATACTCACAAGAAATCCTGATGAAGTGTCGTGAAGGCATCTCAGACGGCAAATGAATGAACGATGAAGTAAGCCATCTCCTGACCATTCTGAAAGATTGAACGATTTTTGTTTAATTTTTATGAACTTTTCCAGATTGGCTACTTTTTGTATAGCGATTGTAGGGGTGTGGAAAAGGCAATTTGAATGACCATATATCCATCAATATCATCCTTTAACTTAGTTAGCGGCTTTTGCGATGGAAACGTTATAGTGTACCCTCAGTTTTTGGTACACATTTCCCACCGTATGCCTACTTTGACCATTTGCTTAAACGTTTATATCTATTATATCTATCCCACCGGTTCTCAACCAGAGGGCCATGGCCCACTTCTGGCCCACAGAAACATTTTCAGGCGGGCACAAACAAAAAATCGCTAATTATTGTCAAATTATTTAAACTTCGATTGTAGTTGCAATGAATGATGATGCTGTGTTTACTACTGAGTGGTAATTACTTATCGATCTTTAGATCGGTAAGTATATTGATAGGTATTTGTATGTATGTCTGTCTGTGTGTGTGTCTGTTAGATGAACGCGATATCTCACGAACGCGTGGTTGAATCTGCTCCAAATTTTGCATGTGCATGCATCTTACCTCGGACCAGAAGCCTATAGATTTTGGGTTAATTATGTCGTATAATTAGCGAGTTATTAACTAATTACCGATCTAAGATCGATAAGTCTTCGGTCTCCGACCGATATTCTCGTTTTCATTTTAGTCATTAAATTGGAAGTGTCTATCTTGCATGAAAAAGTTAATGAAGGACACAATTTTTTGTGCAACAAAAGTAGGCCATGAAAAAAGAAAAAAGGTTGATATATCCTAACCTAGAGCATGTAATATCTATACACAGTGGTGAGATTCAAATTTTTTGTCAGCCGGTTCAATCGCACAAAATTCATATTTTTCATCCGGTTCTGTTACAAAAAGTCATGCTTTTTACAGCAATTCTAACCGTTTCGCTGATCTCATAAAATTCCGTGAGACGGTTCTATGGAACCGGTGCGAACCGGCTGAATCCCACTACTGTCTATATTAAATAATTTGGTACATCGGGACTTGTCCTCCCCGCTCTTAAGTGGTGATATAAGGGAACACTGTTCTAACAAAACTCCAGTTTTCGTATCATAACATCACTTTTCCAATTTTAAACTACCCAATATAAAAATATTCCAAGATATTGTCTATTGACTAGGCTAGAGAGTCGGCATCGCAATTTGAAGATTCCTAACACCTTACCGAGAGTCTAATATATTCAGTAAGCAATGCTTAACTAAAATACTTCAATTTTTCCATAAACGGTAACTTATTTCCTATCAGTGGAATCCCATACAGGATATCATGATATCACTTTTAAATATTAAATATTTTCCCCTTATTGAAATATGACAAGATTTTGGCCATTGACTAGGTTAGAGAGTTGGCATCGCAGTTCAGAGATGCCTAACTGAAATAGATTTAATAGAAATAGAATAGATACTGAAAAAGATTTTTCCATAAAAGGTAGCTTATTTCCTATCAGTGGAAGTCTGTACAGAGCCTTATTCTGAGCGAGAGCCGTGATAAGCGTCACTAAAAAATATACCTTTAACCATCTCTGGGGAAAGCCCATGCTTTACGTAATCAGGTATGGCAGGCGGGTCGCCTTCTTCGGGTGGGTTGTCGACTATTTCTTCCATTGGGTTGATTAACATTTGCTTCATAAATTGCTTACGATCATCAGCGTGAATTAGATCTAGCATTGACTGGTACATCACGTCGCTCTGTGAAAAGTGAAAAATTCGTCACCGTTAGATGGCGCCAGTGGGATTCGCAAATAGCGCAAAATATGGGCGTGGTTTGGTTATTCATTACACAATTAGGAACTCTCTTCACACACTCAGGCTGTTTGAGTAAAGTCCAACTCAGATCTATTGAAAACGCATCCATTTTTTAGTTTCGGCTGAGAATTTTTGCGTAAACGTGAAGTCGTATAAATCATTATACAAAATTTATTTTAATAGTAAATTTCTTTTTTACTTTATAAGTTCTCTGTAGTTGTGCGAGTGTGTGCGAAATAATTTATTAATTTTAGGTGAGTGAACCCGTACCACTTCTTACTGGCAAAACCTTTCATCTTATATTCTGTACGTTTCAAACCTTATCTAAGGTTTTGTTTGCTTTCCTGATTTAATAATGAGTTTTTATTTATTTGTTTTTATCAATCATTTTATTGATATTGACGTCAGAATAATGGCGGGGTGTAGTTTTAATGAAAAAAATGGATACCTATCCAGAGGGAATAATTCTACTCTCATCATCTCATTGTTTTCCAATAAATACGAACACTGTGTTGCAGGTGACGTCGTGGAAATATATGACGTCAGAATAAAGGCGGATATAAATGAAAAAAAACTTACCTGTGGGAATCCGAGACAATCTTGTACATTGTAAGTGATGTAGAGAACGTTGAAGTCCTGGGTGACGACCATGATGAATCCGTCAAGAGCCTGGGTGAGAAAAATAGAAGATCTAACAATTATGGTATGGATATTTTGCCGAGCATTGATTTCCTTGTTTACTTCCGCAACAATTACAAATCAGTAATAGATTAACAACGGAACAATCGGAATTTATGCCGCCAATCAAACGCTTCTTTCGATCAAACAGATATTCAAGCATGGTTGCACATTGCCTCTTTTTGGTAGTTTGCATTTTATTTGTCAGTTTTGAGTTGTGTTTAGTTTGCGCCAACTCTCAAAATCAACGTTGAAAATTTGCAACGATGAGGTATAGGGAGAATCTTTCGGGGGTCAAGGATCGAGGAAACGTCCATACACCTCAATAGAGTTGGACCGAAATGTGTTAGTTTCCACTTTTAATTATAGGTAATTTTTTAAGGCGTTTTTACGCTTTCACTTTTAAAGGTAGTAGTTTTTTACGTATCAACGTGTTCATTGTTCGAAAAAAGGCGTCTAAACCTGGTAAAAATAGAATTATTGAAAAAAATAGGGGGAGAAAACGGAAAAAAAGTGAAATGCGCGATCAAAGTTCTTTTTTTCGTGAGACGGGATTTTCACAATAAATATGTAGTGTAAGAGACCCTTAGCCCAACTGGGACGTCAATGAAAGGTGGACGTTGACAAAGGCCATAAGTGGAAAAAGATATCATTCCGGGAGAAGATGGCGTTCCAACATGAAATAGCGGAATACATACATACATATATGACGTATTTTGGACCTCCTGAAGTATGCGCACCAAGATGGCGCACAACCTGAACTCAGGTTTTGTACCAGGTTAGTGTTCAGGTTATGCGACATCTTGGTGCGCATACTTCAGAAGTACCCATATTTTTTTAAAATAGTAATAGCTGATAAATATGAGTATAATTTAATATTTTTTCTAATAGTACATACTTGTAACGCGAGTTCAGACTCCGATAATTCAACGGGTGGATTTGGTTGACTCCGGTTAACCGATAGCAGAGCTTTGCTTTCTGGTTTTTCTTCGACGTCGACATCTGAAAAATAATAAATGTCGAGTTAGTATTAGAGATGAACCGATACCACCTTTTCGCCGATACCGATACCAACGAAAAAGGCCGATACCGATACCGAAATGGCGATATTTCAAAAAGCCGGCATTCCGATACGGATATCATGAAATTAATACTTCAAGTGTGCAGGGCAGGCGGATAAAAACAATAATCCGTCATCTTTATTCATAGTGCACAATAATGTATTAACTCGAGACTTTATAATATAATTTTATCTTAGAGGGAGGAAAAGAAAGCCGATAAGAAGACGGCCATTGATGATAAGTCTGAATTTTAAAACGGTAGATAACGTGGCCCTTAGCTATCAATGACATTAGAATCTAATGATATCATAAATAGCAATATTACGTCATAATACGAAATAGACGACACAGCCTTGAAATATGATGACGACTGCGGACCGTCAAAAATGAAGCTACAATTTGAAATAATGACGATGATCATATAATCAGTAATAGCCCCCGTTCGAATAGGAGGAGTTATGTCGGTGAGGTTATTAATGCATAGTTTATTGTAGAGTTAGCTTGATACACTGGTTCATAAAGGAAGGATATAAAATGGCGCTTCAGAAGTGTGCACCGATATGGAGGTAACTAATTTTGTTCGACTATTTCACTTCAAGATACTGAAACCTATGGACACGGGGTATATTCACTTGGCTAACACAGACAGTCCCCGAACTCGTAATGGAACTAAAATAAGAAAAATCGGAATAAAATGATGGCCTAATCATAACTTGGTACACATATAAAATAATATAATGCATCGCGGCTCACTAATTTCATTTCAACGTATTTATAACAACTTTACGAAGCTCGCGGCACAATTATCACTATTTTTCATTCAGACTAAATTCTTTACATAAAAAAACGCACTTCATTGGCTGTACAGTCTAGCTGTTTGTATTGCGACGCCAATTTAATGGTCTTTACGAGGGGTGACATCCAAATTCTCCATGATACCATATATCCATTTGCTATATAATTCCGAATGTTATGACTTTACAATTTTAAACTATGTCCTGTATTTTATATATAATTTTCGTAATTTTGTGACTGATTTTCATACTGCTCGACATACGAATAACTTGTAGTTATAACTTGTACAATGAATACCTAATGCGTTTGCAATCGAGCGTTTTATTATCTCATAATAACAAAACCAAACGTGGCTTTGTTCTATCATAAATCAACTTTAGCCACGTCAACGTAACATAAACAATCTTCAGACAAGACGTCGTGAAAACAAAATTTATTTTAAAACGAAAGATTTAAAATAGAAAAACAGCGCAGACTTCCGTTCTGTCTAGATAGGTAAACGTCTGGGTTTTGTAACCCAAAAAATTGGTTGTTTAGACGCACGTTGGCCTTAAGGGATAGCCATAAGAATTCAATTTCATGGTGGATAATATGCTCTTTTTGACTTGTCTTTTTTTTAAAGGTGCAGTGTCGTGTTGAGGAGGCCATGAGCTTGCTTGGCTATGTTACTAACTCGCCATTTTTCGGTTTTGTTTATGTCAAGTAAGGTTATGATAAATTAGTTGGCATCCTTTTACTGCCCCATCACCAATTTTCTGACCTATTTTCTTTAATGATGTATTTTTTCAGGCATTTGGTAGCTCTTTGAGATCGCCATATGCTTGCCAGGCTAAATTGCCCTACCCAGGGACGTAGCCAGTAATTTTCAAGAGGCGGGGGGGGGGGGGGACTGAAATTTATATTTGCCAAGTTAGGCAACAGCTAGCGAGGAAAACTATAGCCAAATAAATATCCTGAAAAGCCGAATTGTTGAATTTATTGGTAGAGACGCATAGGCGGACTCCTTCGAACCAACATGTACGAACAAGTTAAAAAAAATTGCCGCCAAATTATATTCAAACTAGCTCGTTAAACGAGTGAACATACTATTTATGCTCGATTTTGACAAGGCAGACTCCTTCGAACCGAGAAGTAAAGACAGACTATGAGATTGCCGGCAAACTATGCCCAAATAAATGCTCTGGAAGGGGTGAATTGTTAAATTGATTGGTGGAGTCAAATAGGCGGACTCCTTCGAATCAACACGTACAAACAAGTTAAAAAAATTGCCTCTGAATTATATTCAAACGAACGGGTTAAATGAGTGAACATACTATTAATGCACGATTTTGATATGGCAGACACCTTTGAACCGAGAAGTAAAGACAGACTATGAGATTGCCGCCAAACTATGCCCAAATAAATGCTCTGGAAGGGGTGAATTGTTAAATTTATTGGTGGAGTCGAATAGGCGGACTCCTTCGAACCAACATGTACGAACAAGTTAAAAAAATTGCCGCTAAATTATATTCAAACGAACGGGTTAAATGAGTGAACATACTATTTATGCACGATTTTGATATGGCAGACACCTTTGAACCGAGAAGTAAAGACAGACTATGAGATTGCCGCCAAACTATGCCCAAATAAATGCTCTGGAAGGGGTGAATTGTTAAATTTATTGGTGGAGTCGAATAGGCGGACTCCTTCGAACCAACATGTACGAACAAGTTAAAAAAATTGCCGCTAAATTATATTCAAACGAACGGGTTAAATGAGTGAACATACTATTTATGCACGATTTTGATATGGCAGACACCTTTGAACCGAGAAGTACAAACAGACTATGAGATTGCCGCCAAACTAGGCCCAAATAAATGCTCTGGAAGGGATGAATTGTTAAAATGATTGGTGGAATCAAATAGGCGGACTCCTTCGAATCAACACGTACAAACAAGTTAAAAAAATTGCCTCTGAATTATATTCAAACGAACGGGTTAAATGAGTGAACATACTATTTATGCACGATTTTGATATGGCAGACACCTTTGAACCGAGAAGTAAAGACAGACTATGAGATTGCCGTCAAACTATGCGCAAATGAATGATCTGGAAAGGGTGGACGGTAAAAATACCCAACTCTAGTTACACCGACCATTCCAGCCGCCCAAGACAAACCAAACTCTTCCGTAAATGAAGGAAATAGTCAAAACCGAACCGAATTTTTAGAATTCCCGAATAAAGCTGAATATGTAACCTTATTTTAACCCCATCCAACCGATGGCTTCCGCTATTTTCAAAAATAGTTTTCCTGACGAAAGTTCGACCCGGCTCCCTCTAATCCGACCTCAGACAAAATTCACAAAGGTAACAGGCGAATTATAAAATTTGCCGCTAAATTATGTTCAAATAAGTGTATTCCGTGGATAAACCATAGTATATATACTCGAATCTAGCAAGGCGGACTCCTTCGAACCAACATGTACAAACAAGTTGAAAAATTGCCGCCAAATTATACTCATACAAGTGCGATGAGTGGGTAATACATACTATTTATACTAGGTTTTGGCAAGGCGGACTCCGTCGAACCGACACGTTGCCGATTTGGTTGACCAGAATCGCTGGAGCGTGTTAATATCGCGTGCGAAGGTTTTCGAGAGAGGGATCCATTCACTTTTATCCTTCGTCGAGTTTTCATTTCTTTATTTTAATTCGTTAACCCAGGGTAGAGTAAACACACAACCCTCCGGAATTATATTAAAGAAACTAAAACCTGCGCATAATAAAGATACGAACATTTGGACTTCTGAAGGTGAGACAGGTAAGAGTAGCGAGACCATGGCACGCGAGGCTGTCAGATAGCGATCGTATAATTTATCTTCGAACAGTTATGGCCCGTCAATACCTAGAACATTTTTGTTTGGGATATGTACATTTTAAGCCTGGCCGAAGAAAATTCGAAACTTGCCGTTTCTGGTAGGAAGTTTTATTCGCTGGCAAAATATACCGATCTTTCCCACACGATACACGCAACCTTTTGGGGGTGAAAAATTATTCATTTCATGTGGGATTCTGAAACCTGTCGACAGACATAGTGAACTTGACAGTGTTTGATAACTGGGGGCCCCAAATGTAGGGAATTCCCCCTCCATCTCACGTTTCAAAGATTGGAAAGAAAAATTTTCGGGCAAGCCAAACTAAAATAGTACGGACTACAAATTTTACTCAATTCTAGCAAGGCGGACTCCTTCGAACTGACATCACCTACAGGCAGGCGACATTGTAAACTTGACAGTGTTTGACAACCGGGGGGGGGGGGGGGGGTATAGGGTATGCCCCTTCTTTATCACTTTAAAAATAAATATAATGAACTCATTTTTGTCAGCCAAACTGAAACAGTATTGAAGCACATTTTGTCTCGTTAGCAAGCACTGGTCCCGATGTTTCGGTTTTTGGATTGTTATGATATTTTACTGATAACTCTACACAAGAAGGCACTTATTATTATATTTTAAGCGCAGGGTCTTTCGAGCCTGCCCACCTGGCACTGATATGGGAGGATTTACTATTTTTTATGTTGAGAGGGGAGGGTATATATTAGAAATTCAGCATTGTCTATCCAACCTAATTACCACCCCCTAAATTTATGAAACCATGCCCCTTAAAATGAGAAGCCGGGGAGAGAGCCGTCCTGAGTGGGGAGCCGTCGTGAGGGGGGGGGGGGGGGGCGTCCAGTTGGGTGGCGAAGTTGCAGGCTTTTGACTTTGTGTAATTAGCTAGTTACTTCAGCACTTATACTATGTGTTCCATCTCACCCAAGATGTAAATAATGGGGCAAGTTCTGACACTCTTGAGAACCCCCCCCCCCCTCCCCCCTCAAAAAAATACATGAGCGAATAATACCAATGACTGCTTATTATCTAGAATCCAGAACCTCGTTCAATTGGCCAGGCGATGCTTATCAATTGACATTTATTTTGTTTTTAATTGTACAAGGTCCATATGAGTGTCTCGTTCGCATTGTAATTAAAATGGCAGTAGCTCATTATGAATCAGTGGGGACCTGTGCAGGGCTTCCTCAGAGTGAAGGTGCGAAAACGAAACTTTAAAAAACCCGGATGCACTCTGTCAACTTGAGAAAAAATTTGGTTTAATGACGCTCCGTGCATAATCGTTGCGTAACAGTTTCGAATATTCTCCTTTGAAATCCTTTGCACGCGAGATGCTAAATGAAAATGCCATCATTCGTATATGCAAATTAGCCCCGAGGGGAAGCCCCTGCATTATCACAGCCTTAGCTGATAAAAACAACTGATAAGAGTAATGACGTTTCTATGCGGTATTATTACTGACACGCAACGTTCGGCTAGCTGTCGAAAATGTCGAGTCCACATTACCGGGACGGTGTTTCTAGAATTGTTGGCTTAACAATGTTGACAACGGGGATTATAAATTTTGCGTCGCGCCACCCACAGAGAAATTTTAGCCAAAAATTTTCGTAGGGGGTAGGGGGGGGGGGGAAGGTTCTAAAATTTCTAATTGCCAAGTTAGACAGTAACAGCTAGCTGGTTCTGGGGTCTTACGCTGTCGAAAATGTAGAGTGCAAGGCAGCCCACTGGGACAGTGTTTCTGGAATTGTTGGCTTAACTATGTGACAGAGCCTTTATAAAATTTTGCGTCGCGCCCATCACCAAGGGGCGTAGTAGGAAATTTACAAAGGGGGGGACTGATTTTTCCAATTGCTAAGTGAAACTGTAACAGTCTCATAAAAATGCTTATCAAAAAAAAAATTCTGTGTGAGCGTTCGACTTATATTTCCAAGCAGACAGCAAAAACTTGAAAACCAATCATTCGTGGAATGGAAGTCTTTTCATTTTGCTTTTTCAACCCAAAATTCTAAGATCTTTTTTTGTTTTCTTTGCAGAATTACCCGGATTAACTTTCGCTATCTTATCTATGAGGTCATAATAGATAAATTCAAGATTTTGGGTTCGTCAGCACTGTTAAAAATACAGCGAAATTACGGAAATTTTCAATATTTTACACCTTTTCGAAGTTTTTTAATTAATGAAAAAATATGGTACTGTTATAAATTTTTTAGCTTTTGGACTTGAAGTCATGCGAATTTTCTGTTTTTTTCGACTTTTTTTTCGAATTTTTCAACGAAATGTCAATGGTCATAGAGATCGAGTTACGCTAACATTTATAGTTAAATTTACGATATTTTTGCAAGTAAATTAACGAGGCAACCCCTTAGAACGCTTTTCAGTTCCGGCTGGGATTAAGTTTTCAAAACCTCGCCTAATCAGCGCTAATCATGGGTCTGCTAATGGGGTTTCGGGGGTATTTAGGCCCCCAGTTCTCGTAATAAACCACCTTTTGTTTAGTAAGCAGAAAGAATAGGAATTTTAGTTTGGGCCAACTGTGGACAAAATATGTTCCTCGCCGTGGATTTTTGAAATGGACTCAGTGTTTTCATTGGGTCTAAGGTAGTGGTTTTCAAACGGTGGTGCGCGCCTCTCAAAAGGGTCGTATAGATTTTTGAGGGTGCTTGAAGCTAATTAAAAATGAAAATATTTGTTAGATTTGATCTTGCCCGCTTTACTTTGGATATTTACATTTTAAAACTTTTCATTTATTTCATTATTTACGTTCCATCCAGGCATTTTCAACGTGTTTTCAAATAAAACACACTGAAATTTATAATTGCCAAGTTAAACCGTAACAGCCAACGAGTCGTTTTTTATATTCAAAGGGGGGGAGTGTTCCGATCTTCAATATCGTTACACCCCTGCATATTCCATTCAAAGTGTGTGTCAACACACAACAGAAAATTCGGCCTTTGCGTGTCTACCTTCCGTAAGAAGCAGCATTGATTACCTCTTAAATCACGAATATTCTCTCATATTTTCAAAGTGATTTGAAATAGGAAGCAATTAAGAATAAACAAGACCAATACAAGAGCGGGATTCGGTTTGGAGCAAGTACTATTGAAAATTAGCAAAAAATATAAACAATTTCACTGTCATTGCGAAAATAAAAAATAGAGATATAGTAAGTTTGAATATGCCCGCTTGTTTTATTGAGCCTTTCGCTCCGAACTAGAATTTGGACAAGCAAAAACTGATACATACGGGGCTAACATTTAATTATGAATAACTTTAAAATTATCGTTATACTTTTCTTAATTTTTTGATAGTATTTAATATAAGGTGAAATGGGTGCAATTTTCGGAAAAACAATATGTTGTGTTTCTAAATATAAGTCATTGCGTGTGGAGTCCCAGCCTGTTGCAATTTTTCTCTTGAAACAGACCGACAAACAATTTGCCGTCATCAAGTCATTTTTGGTGTTGTCTTGTTATTACTCCACCGCTCATTATGCGCGAAGAAACGTATGCATGGTTTTTGCTGAGTCATAGGTTCTCAAAGTGCTTCATACGGGCCCCAGTGCCCCGTTAGAGAAACCTAGGCGGCCCGCCAACTATTCGTTTACTTAAACTACTCACTGGGTTAATTTTGTCGTAGCGCCGAAATGCGCAACAAGACGGTGGTGATTCAAATATCATTATAAGTTTCAATAGAGAATGCTATATTTCAATTATAGTTTTGTTGCCACATTTTGACACTACTTTATCAACATTTTTGTCAAGTGTCAAATTTGTGTGGCTCGATAAATAATAGTCAACCTCTCCGCGGGCTCGATAACGCCAACTTTTTTGTATATGAAGATAATGAATCTACCGTACGGGAACTATTTTTTTGATGAGTGACCAATCAGAGTAACTAGTCAATTTCAATACCAGTCGCATGCATACTTATATAGCAGTTAGCAACCCAGTTAGTACCAAGGGAGAAGGTTGCGGCGACAATCACCTTTCTGTATCTTACATAGCACATAGCAATTTTTCGTAGCTTTGAACGCTTTTTAAACTCTCGTTAACCCACGTTTGTCGGACCCTATAGATGATACGGTCTTACTTGGCAATTAAAAATGTCTCCCCCCACAAAATATCAGATAACAATATACACGGAGAGGCTGCTTGTTATGGGCGTGTTCATAGAGGGAGTTGAGAGTCGGAGACCCCCCCTCCATCCCCTTCTGAAATGTAAAAAAAAAATCCGTATCATAAATAGCAACTTTAAGGCTCCCCATCTTGAAAAATCCTGGCTCGCCCCCATGCTGCTAACATATCAGTGTATGCTTGCAAAGTGCCTTGTTCGGAGTGGGTGCTGAAAAAACGTCAAAATAAAAACAAACAACAAAGACTCGGGTCAAAATTAAAAACTTCACAAACATCACTTTTGCATTATTTACAAATCTTTAAGCCTCATAATTCAGCTCGAGTTGACGTTTTCACGCACCGCAACGTATTTACGCATAGTTCACGCAGACGCACTGCTGTCATTTTGCCCCAAACAAATAAATAGCTAATCTTGCGAAATCTATGACATGCGTAACGAACTAACTTTTCTTCAATAACGCACGCACGTATTTACGTAAGGTTTACGTAAACGTTGTTGTTGACGCATTTGCGTCGTATTTTGTAATAAACAAATACAAAACGATTTACGCACCTATGCTTGGGGCAGTGCCGATTTCATGCAAAGCAAGAGTAAGTTTATGCGAAAATTAAATATTTGAAGTCAGAGGTCGCCCGGCGATGTGGCAAGCATACATATATAACTATTAGCGACACAGTGGCAGGAAGCTACGCAGAGGAAAGGAGGGTTAGATGCGATTGGTAATTCAAGTCCTCCCCCCTCCCACACACACACACACACACAAAAACACACACACACACACACACACACACAAACACACACACACACACACTGCCTTTGCAGCGGTCTATTAAAAGAGGCTTGCATACCGGATGCATTCCGGAGTCGGATTCGATTGTGAATTTCACCCGAGTCGGAGTCGGAACTTCATACTTTGACTATAAAAATGCTCATAAAGAACCACGTTACTTAGCGTTCTGAAGCTTTTGTAGAAAGCCCCCGACACTGATGCAAAAATGTGAGGATTGAGAAAAACACTCCCCGCCACGTTTTAAAATAATAAATTAGTTATTATTCATTTGAGGTTGGCGTTAGGAATAATTTAAAAATGTGAATTTCCAACGCAACCTGCATTCCTGACCCTAACTCTAACTGGATAATCAATAATTTAACTATTTTGAGTGTTAGGGGGGATTTGTACAAAAGACCCATTGTTATTAATAGTACATTAATGAAGACTCGCCTATGCTACAGCTTTTGCGAAAACTATATCAAAAGGGCAATGCTCAAATGCTCTTAGACAGAGGAATAAATAAACTGATAAACCTAAATATTATATCTTTAATCCGTTATCATAGATAAGATAAGCTTTTGTTTATTTATCATTCAATATCATATACTTAAAAACCAATCGATTTGCGTCATCCCGAAAGTTTCTATTGCAGCGAAAAGTGCTAACGCGAACGATTTTGGGCTACAGAAAACCAATACTGCTTTGGATCTCCAATCTATGAACGTCGTATCCAAGGGAATCGATCGTCAACCTGCGGCTCCGGAGCCGCATGTGTCTCTCTATTCTCGTCGCTCTTGGTCCCGTGAATGAAAGTGGTTGCAGCAGTTTTTTTTATTATTAGAAACAGTGAGGAGTCGATGAAAATGGAGGCATAAAGTCAAATACACCTCACTAATTACATATCACTGCGGTTTCCAAAGTAAAAGGCGTTAAAAAAGGTTAAATAGTCACTGACATTAGAGTAGACGTTGCTGCTTCGAGTAGATTTGAAGTTGATGGAAATGATGTCAAATGACTCTTTCAATGCTAAAGGTTGCCGACCCGTGTCCTAGGGTGTTTCCCTTTTTGGAGTATAATCTTGAGACATCATAACTTTTGTGCAAAATGCCGGCCTACAGTTACACTGAAACATTTGGGTAAACTCATACACACACAGAATTTCAAGTGTTTAATAAATTTTCTTCGTTTTAGTAGAATTAATTTAAAAAAAATTAATTAAAAAAAAATTTATTGGCTTTATTTTTGAATTTTGCAAAATGCACGCAACCGGCGTAATTTTTTCTCTCTTTGTATTAAATCCTCAAGTTACAGTTTCGAAAATATGATATTATGAAGTCATAGTTAATATAAATAATCAATCGTGACATGATAATCATCTTTGGTTCAAAAATCGCGACTCTTTGTAAACAAAATTCGATCCAAGGCCCGCAGGCGAATTAAAAGGTGTAAACAACTTTTTCTGATAAATGTTTAAAAATAAGAATACCGGTACATTTTCGAAGTTATGCAACTTCGACATTTTTGACGAAAAAACGAAAATCGAAAGCCATTTTGGATGGGTATACTTTTTGAGTTATGGGCATTAACTCAGAAGTTAAAGAGACTCATCTCTGTGCAAAGTTACATTCACTCACTCAGTAGTAAAGAAGACTGATCTCTGAGCAAAGTTACGGACACTCACTCAGAAGTAAACGAGACTCATCTCTGAGCAAAGTTACGGACACTCACTCAGAAGTAAACAAGTCTCATCTCTGAGCAGATAGTTATGGGCACTAACTCAGAAGTAAACGAGACTCATCTCTGAGCAAAGTTACGGACACTCACTCAGAAGTAAAGAAGACTCATCTCTGAGCAAAGTTACACGAACTCACTCAGAAGTAAACGAGACTCATCTCTGAGCAAAGTTACGGGCACTCACTCAGAAGTAAAGAAGACTCATCTCCGAGCACAAGTTATGGGTACTAACTCAGGAATTAAGGAAACTCATCTGTGAGTGAAGTTACGGTCACTCACTCAGAATTGAAGAAGGACTGCTAAACGCTATTTATACTACGCTTATCTATATTATATCGGCGAATTACGCTATAACCAACTCCGCGACAAATACCAAAATAATCTAATTTCATCTATCCCCGTCGAGAAATACATGTGATTGTATGGTTTATACGTATTATTTACGTTTCTATTTCGAACAATCGGGAGTTCTCGCATGGATGAACACAATTGTGACTCATAATTAGATTCAAGTTCCATTGATCAACCTTTAACATATGAATTCGCGTTCGCGCTTTTTCTTGTTTTGTTCAAATTCGCTCCTTGAAGCTTCCAGGTGGATTATGATTCACAATGAGTCATTGTCAACAAATAATCGAAATAAGAAACAAACCGACTTAACCTGTTTTTACAACTCAGAACTTGTAGGTCAAAGTTAATTATCCGGAAAGGTGAAATCATGATTCCGTGCACAACATAATGTAGAAAATTAAGTTGCTTGTTCGGGACGAAAGAAATAATTTCACGCTATCGTGGAATTGACAAATAACGCTTAAAACTACGAAGATTGAAACCGAAAATCTGCGCATTAACGATCGTGTCTAAGAGTGCTGCTAAGTATTTTTATTTTACGTCACCGTTCACTCATCGCTGATTAGCCATTGCTACGGAACTAAACAACGAAGCAAATACTATTTTATTTACGTGGCTATACCACTGACTTATCGATGATTGGCCATTGTAACGGAACTAAACAAGGAAGCCAATGCCTGAGGGAACATCCACGTTTAATTTATTGTTTGGATAAACCAGGAAATATATTAATTTATTGGTGCTCCCGAAGTATGCGAACCAAGATGGCGGACATCGGAACGTAACATGGGTAACAGGTTGGGGTTAGGCCATAATTTTTTTCCAATTTTCCTTATTTTAGTCCTATTATCAGTTCGAAGACTAGCCAAGAGCCTCCCGTAGTATTTATACCTAAAATTATGGCCTAACCCTAACCTAGTACACATATTACATTCCGAAGTCCGCCATCTTGGTTCGCATACTTCGGGAGCCCCAATTTATTACATATTAACTATCAACTAGAGCAGGGGAATGCAACCTACGGCCCGAGGGCAGGAAACGAATTTTTAATTTAGTTCAATCTGGCACGGGCGAGTAATTCCAACCCTTTTGCGTTGCAAAGCCAGCGCTCCAGATGTGTGTGTACCAATATGGAGGTAACTAATTTTGTTCGCCTACTTTACATCAAGTTGAAGCCTATGGGCAGGGGGTGTAGTCACTTGGCTAACACTAAACACTTGGCTACATACTAAATATATATACTTAAAGTGGAATACGTTTAGCACTGTATGTCTATATAAATAAATTTGGGCGCTCCATAAGAGTGTGTACCAATATGGAAGTGACTAATTTTGTTTGCCTATTTTACATCAAGTTTTGTAAAGGGACTGAAACCTATAGGCAGAGGGAATATTCACTTATCTAACACAGACAGTCCCCGAGCTCATAATAGAACTAAAAGAAGAAAAATCGAAATAAAATTATTGCCTAACCCTAACCTGGTACACAGCACCAAAAAGTAATGGAAATAATAACATACGTTTTGAATAGCTTTTGTTCCTCAAATAAGCCACGGAGAGACGAAGAATCGAGAGTTTGTCCAACTTGTTCACAACATCCTGAGGCAGTGGGATGAGTTGCGACAATCTTTCTAATTCTGCGTTCAAACGATCTCTGTGTCTCTTGCTGGGGTTGGATTTGGCTGGTGCAGGTGCCGGTGTTTTCCTGTGTGAAAAAGTGCAATGTTGTTATTTGTTGCATCTGTGGTTGCTCGGTGGCAAAACAAAAGTCGGGAAGCCCTGCCGTAAACCAACATTTTACGTCTCTGAACTCCAAACATGAAATTTAGCGCTCGCAAGCCTACTTTATTAGACGCTCAGCAGACTTAATGCTTTTCAAGTTTTTGTGGTAAATTTTTGACTTATACTCTTAGTTTCTTATACTATTTTGAATACTCCAAAGAATTTTGTCTCCGGCTTCTGGGAGTTTAAAAATATGACACCCCATCCACCCCCCGCCCCCCCCCCCACCCCACCCCCCTATATGGGCAGGGGGTATATTCACTTGGCTAATACAAACAGTCGCGAAGTCGTAATAGAACTAAAATAAGGGAAATTGTAATAAAATTATGGCCTAACCCTAACCTGGTACACACACTACGGGAGTGCCTAATTAGCCTTCTGTAAGAGACGCCAATTCTTATCGCTTGTATATTTCAAAACACGCCAATAACCGTTGCCATGACCACGACCTCGAGTTCCCAACAACAAATTACACAATATTAACGTTAAATTTACAGGTTTTGTTTAAAGTACTAACTCCTAAAGTTGTTTACGACTCGCCGTGTTTTTTCAGCTGGGGAGTGCAAATACTCATACGAGGGAAGAAAATAAACTTGAGCAAATACAGCCCATTATTTGTGAGGCAGATGGAACCCGCCTCCATGGTGATGTCATTACATGATGTCATCGTTACTGGAAGTTTTAGGCCCGAGGCTGTACAAATAAAATATATTGGAAACGGAACTTTCCCACGTTGTGACGTCATTACATGATGTCATTGATTCTAGACGTTTCATGCCTAATATTTTATTCGTCCAAGTTAAAAATATTGCCAGCGGCTCTCAATGAGATTTATTTAAATTAGGAAGGCAAAAGATTTGCAATATTTTTCTCGGAGGGCCATATAACCAGCTTCAGACATCTAGTTGAGCCACACAAAAATTTTAGCGGGAAAGGCAAGAGAAGATAATGCGGCTATTGCTTAGCCTTACTGTAATAAATGCACCAGACAAACGGCGAAAGATTTAACGCAGCGACAAGAGCAAAAAAAACATTATGTATTTTTATCTATGCGAGTGCCTTTTAAACATGAACTGTCGGGTTAGGATTTTATACTGGTAAAATATTAGTGTTTACAAGGGCCACACCGAGTGGCTTGGCGGGCCGGTTGTGGCCCGCGGGCCGCCTGTTGCTAAATAAGATACATATGAAACCCTGCATTGGGTCAACGATTAATTTCCAATTTTCGATTATTATCGGACACGAGCGAGATCTCTAGCTTGTTTCAAATTGTAATTTTATTATGTTGCCTTACCGGGCGTGGTCGACATTAAACAACTTTATGAAAGAACGAAAGGAATGCTTTCAACAAACAATCTAATAATAAATGAAATAAAGATGTTTAATCTGATAAATAATATATGATTTTATTGGAATAGCAAACAGTTTTGGGAGATTTGTGTTTGCAAATAGTAAATGGTTTTACTGGTATAATTTTTATCTATGGTAAGTAACAGTTATGAGCGAGCCCAAGGACCAGGGGCGTGGCCAGAAATTTTCAAAGGGGGGAGGGGGGGAGGAGATCTGAAATTTTTTTTTTGTAAAGTTAGATTGAATTAGCTAGCGGGTCCGATCGAACGCTGGAATACAGATTCAGATTTTATTTTCGTCATGCAAAACCAATATACGATATGAAAAAATAAAAAAGGCATATAACAAATTACGAAGACGGATATCGGCTTGTTGCAATAGACGAGAGATCGCGAAAGACTCAAAGAGTCATCCAGTCAGCGATACCTTGTAGCTGCATTGAAGCAACAAATAGACACAATCATATATATAAAAGGGACAACAGAAAGAATGCCTTTAAGCTGCTAATGCTACAATGACCATATACGCGTGTATATTAGTCTTGAGGATCTAAAAAGCATTTTAAGCTACAGAAAATTGATTTTATTTTTTTTTACATTTTAAAAGGGGGGGGGGGGGGGGCGACCCGAAAATTTACCGCCGGGGTTGCTGTGGCTCGGAATTGACACGAAACTTAGCAGGCTTGTCCATGGAAATGGGGCAGCACACATTTGTATTTCCCATGAGACACGAAAACCGTATGAATTTCGGGGAAATGATGGTAAAACATTTCGTTATGGACTTCGTGTCCATATGTTTGAGCATGGCTCTCTTGTTAGTTATAATGAGCAAAATATATTCAGCAATAAAATTATACTTCGTGAAGGGGCTGATGGACACATGTATATTAGTTATGAATACAAAGTTCCTAAATTTTGTTGTTTTACATGTCTATTCGTACATGTTACTATTTAGTAGACGCCAAACCTAAATCTAACATTTTTTATTGAATTTTATTCCAATGGGAATCCCATGGGATGGGACAGACATAAATACTTGCTCGGATGGGAATGGGACGGAAAAATATGTCCCATGGACGTGCTTGCGGATTAGCCGTGCTCGATTTAATTCATGACTCAAAATCGATGAAAGGGACACTTGTGAACATTAAACGATAATTTTCCTGGCGATTTCGGATCTTGCAAATAGTAAACGATTCATGAATATTTAAACTTATTTGATACTTGAACTGGTTAATAGTAAATTATTTTGTGAACCTTATTTTTCTTGGTAAAAAGTAAAATTGTTTATGGACGATATAGACCTGCTAAATAGGAAACAAATTTGAGTATCTGAATTAGTAAATGATGATAAATAACTTGCAAAATAGTAAATGATATTAGCTTATAACAACTAAATGAAATTTAAGTTGGTAAATGATCTTGCAAGCGATGTCCGAGCGTGCGAATGGTAAATGATTTTTTTGGGTATATTTAACATGGTAAATAGTAAATGACATTGTGGAATTTACCAGGTAAATAGTATATGATTTTGTTGGCATTTGTTCTCAGGCAAATAGTAAATGAACGATATTTAGCCTGGTAAATAGTAAATGATGTAATACATTATGATAAATTTTAAAGAAAACTCGACCATATGGTGTTTTTAGAATATAAAAGACCTGGCATTGAGTTCATAGGCGATTGTAATCAAGTCATATTGATCCTTTCATTTGTTTCAGAAATGATCACGCAAAATGGTTTCTCAAAGCTAGTTCACGCGAACTCACTCAGAAGTGAAGACTCATCTCTGAGCAAAGTTACGGGCACTCACTCAGAACAAAAAGAGACTCATCTCTAAGCGAAGTTATGTATTACTTGATGGTAAAATACAGGTCATTTTACCCAAATTTTTAACAGTGTGCGCGAGGTGCTTCCGTCTTCCACAGAGAAAAGGAAGACACTCTATCGTATTGTGTGCTCAGCAATGTTTGTTTATGACGTCAACTAACGATTGTTGCAACATAAAGCCGTTCCGAGAAAATATTTTGAATACGGGGAAATGTTACATTGCCAAGTTCATAACAGTGTTGAGTATATAAGTTCCTAGACCATGGGTCGCCACTTAAGTGGTGATATCGTTCGTCGAAAGTCCCCGCCACTAATATAATTATATAAGATTTGATAAAAACACCGCCGCCACGTTTTTAAATAACAAATTAATAATTATCCAGTTAGGGTTGGGATTCATTTGAAAATTTGAATTTCCAGTGTAATCTGCATCCAAATGAATGGCAAAAATACCGATTTATCGTTTCTTTTCTTTTTAGCACTTCTAAGACAACAAATCACAGAATCATAAATTTATAATATTTTACCGCTCTTTCTGTGTTTAAAAGTTAATATTACGAAGATTCAAATTAACCTATATCGACACTTCAAAAATTTGTGGTAAACAATATTTTTAACAGCGTAAAAATACATTATGTAAGAACGTTTTTTCGAGGGAGTCCGCCTTATTATATCTATGACACATAGTAACCTTCCAAAAATCTTTTCAATAGGCATTTTTTCACAATGTTATCACCCTTCAGAAATATTGTTCGAGGGAGTCCGCCTCTTTGTCAAACCAAAACCTCACATTTCACATTTCTAATTAATGAACAAAATTTTCAACTATTATTCAAGAATATGCTTTTAAGCCATCCGCTTTACTATTATTTCCGCCATAGACAATTCCAATTAAACGACATCAATATTTTGTGTTGTTCGATGGAGTCCGCCTTACTATCGCTATGACACACCTTTACCCATAAAAACACTCCGAAATCTTTTCAATTGGCATTTTTTTACAATGTACTCATTAATAAGGAATGTTGTTCGACGGAGTCCGCCTCTTTGTCAAACCGAAACCGCACATTAAAATACTTCCTGTATCAGCAGTTAAAAACGGTTATCGGAAATGTTCTGTGGTTTTCGAACAGTTGGATTTATTTGTGTATAAAAGGATCTTACCGTTTTCTGTCGGTATTTAATAGAAACAAAATATTTAACCGCGAATGTCTTTGCAAGTATTTTTTGAGCGTTAAGATATTTTTTATAGACTTCATTTTACACCGGCGCCACCCGTTGTCGTAACCAGGGAATTTTAAATTTGCGGTGGGCGTGAGTTCTCAGTAGTCTTGATGTCTTAAAAGCGTTTGAAGTTACGAAAAATTGCTATGTTTGATACAGAAAACTTTTTAAAATGGTGGTCCTACCCCCAATGGATACGTACCTGCCGTTACCTTTCGGAAACGTACCTGTAGTAAAGCAATGTTATGTTATCTATGAGCATTTTTAGCTTTATATTATTGTTTGAATAAGAATTTCATTATTTAGTATCCTCACAATTCAAAGCATGTAAAATATACAGATACTGATATGTAAGGAACAACTAGATCCTGGGGCCAGGGGCAGAAAGAGGGAAGGGGCGTGCAAAACTTTACTGCAGCGAGAGTTCCTGATAATGATGCCCTTTATACCTAACATCAAAAATAATTTGAGGATAATAAGGGCGGCTGCCACTATGGTTTCTCTCTTCAAAGTTCAGCATTGCCTACCAAGTGTATTATACTTTGGGGGACGTTTTATTTCATTTTATATATATAAATATACCGGTAGGGGGTGCGACATCTACCCAGCTTCCCCTACGTAATCCTAACAAAGTAATATAATATTACCCGAAAATCGCCCCACGTAACATACAGTACATTAGTCATGGTTAGAAATTACTTTAATATAAGGTTATATTTCAATAATTTTATTTAACAGTGTGACCTAGTTTCATCCAAGCGGAAAAAATACGGCGAAAACAAATGACCACCTTGTTTAGTGTTCCCTATGAATTTTAGGGTTAAAAGGATTTTGGTGAGAGAAAAGTTGATTTGGGGCGTCAACTCCGTGACTAAATAATGGAAAATAATCTAGGAGGATGAAGGCGGAAATATGGAAAACGACGCCTAAAATATATATTTTATAATAGACATTAAAAAAATATTTCATGAAATTTCGTCGTTAATTAGGATCGGATAATCCTGCTTTTGTGAGAGGGTGACCAGGGGTGTGCAACAGAATTAGTGTAGCCCTTGGCAACACTCAGATTTTTCCACATCAAGCATTAAATCCTAGCTTCTGTCAGGCTGATGTTGACAAACTATGCAAAAACTGGAAATTTGAATTGTCGCACTAAAATGTTTGGAAATAAAATTTTGCATTGTTAAACCTTCTTTATTCGTTGTGTACATGGAAAAAAATTATTCCTTTGGTGTTGACCAGCTAGATGTCCAAAGTTGGTTATATGGTCGACCAACAAAAAACCAACTCCGGTGGTATAGGCCAGGTTGGTCCAAATTCAGGCCCGCGGGCCACATGTGGCCCGCCGCTTCATTATCTGTGGCCCGCGTCACATTCAGAGAGTAATCAAAAAATCGCATTTCGTGTTGTTTCGTCATAAAAATTAATCAGAAAAATCTTTCGACATATTGTCATCACTAATGTCACTGAATTAAATAGTGGTATGACTAGCTGAAGCAACTTGCGAAGTAGGATAATGTGCTTGGCAGTCTAAATTGTTATCTGGCTTTCTAACTTTTTGGTCGGGAATATATGCTAACAATATAGGCATCATAGAAAACTAAAAATCGAATGCGGATTCTATTAGCCTAGAATGGCTATGTCTGTCTGATAACTATGTGTTTGCACAATAAAAGTGTTTGTTTTGTATTGCACTGTTCACCCTATTGTGGCCCGCGAACAATGCAAAAATAATTGTGGCCCGCGTAGCTGACAACTTTGAACCACCCTGGTATAGGCTGAAGCCTTGTTCAGAGGAAAATTGGGTAATGTGCTACTAAGGAAACCTTATTCCGCAAAATTGCGCGGTAAAACATAGTCGGGTAATATAGCTTTTTATATTAGTGGCAAATTATTGCTTGTTCCGAATGAAAATGTGAAAATATATAAATAAGTCCGTATATATAACGAGATTCCATTAAAGAACCCCATTTCAGAAAATCCATTCATTCATTCAGGTTATCTAGCTTTTGTGAGAGGGATAAACTGGGATATAACGTTACTAACGTACACAATCAGCATTCCAAAGTTCCTTTGTGCGTGTTTACAGCGAAGCCGAGGTCTGGTGCATTTTTAGTCATTCATTCTTTGACGCTAAGTGTACATATCGATCTGGCAAAGTAAACTACGACGGTGATCGTGCATTTGCACCCACGTACATTTGAACCCATGTGTATATCCGCGGGTTCAATCTATATGCGGGTGCTAAAACCCAAGGGTTAGGGTTAGTATGGGTTCAAATATCCGTGAAACAAAAATCCGTAAAACAATTGAATGCAGGTGCAATTGTCGTGGGTTCAAATATAATGGAACCAACTACGACACGTGGGCCAAATTCGGCTGGATGGATTCAATCTTGCCCTACAATAGAATAGTTAGATTATGATCGTAGTCTGTGTGAGTTGTATTTCAGGTTGCCACAGACTTTCATGATATGGGGATGTTAACAAAATTTTACGTCACACTTACATGGCCCATCAGTCTACGTGGCAACATTTTTATTTGGTCTTCCTGCGCTTGTGTAATTTTTTTTGTCACACTTACATGGCCGGCCAGTCTAGATGGGCAAAATTTTGGCCCCTGGTTCAAAAACATTGCCCGCCTCTGTCGTTTTGTTGTTGTTATTGTAAAAATTGTTTTTTTCCGCTAATAATAGACAGAATAATTTCAAATTTTCATTACTCGACGATGGTAGAGATTGCCAGAGGGCTATTTCTTTTATTTATTTATTTTCAATTTACTCCTTGAGCCCAGTGGGGCCCGATATTTCAGAAATAATGTTGCAGTTTCATTTTAATTTAAGGGGAACACGGGAATTATTCCGTCAAGCTTGAACGCCTGCGTCATTCTTAAACCTTATTTCGACAAGGGTGCGCGTGCTTGTAATGTAATTGTATGATTTTACATTTATATTTTTCGCCAGAGGGCTATTTCTTTTATTTTTAATTTACTTTTACGATATTACAAAAGAATGTTGCGGCTCCGTTTTAATTAGAGGGTAATACCGATTCCTGATCTTTCATAATAATAACTTCTGGCTGCTTGAACAGAGGGTGTAATATTGAAATTTGTATGGTTTTATAGTTATATTTTTCATATCAATGTTCACGTATATCGCTCAGAACATGTCTCCACACAAACGTCTCATACTAGGTATTGACTATTTTAGTTTGAAAAAAATGGGATCTATCCGATTCTAAAGTCCAAAATTTCACATCAAAACCTAAAAATTTGAACCTATTACTTTCGTCTTAAAGGCTAAAGATGACTCATACACTATGACGTCATAGTTGTTTACTCCACACCTGGCTTTTAGAATAATTTTGTCATTATCTAAAGTAAAAGTGGTTTAAATGCCGTTCTTCTGCGTTTTTTGTTTTGTTTGATATAAGCGTCATTACATGCATGTCTGGAAGGTCTGAACTTGGTAAGAGTAAACGTTATAGAAATATATTTGTGTTAGTTAACAGCAAGGCTCTTGAATCACTCCTTAAATATTATTAGATATCCGTGGCCTTGCTTTGGATTGGCGAAAGGGATGACAAAAAATGCGAGACTTTCAAACTTTTCTGAATATATTCTGGCACAAATATATTTCTGTAACGTTTCATCTGACCAAAGAAAGCCTGACTTCTTATGAAGCTCAAAGATGAATATTTTTAAGTATTTTCTGTCTAAACTTATGAAATACTCACTACGTCGCCAAAAAGTGGGGTTGAAAAGACGGTGGGGGTCAAAAGTGCGCCCGTAAAGTCGGGATTATAAAGGATAAACAAATATCGTGACTCGAATTCGAGGCGCCAAGAACATTTCCTACTTTCAAATTTTTGTTTTATTTGCATTGTGCGTTCAGTGGCGTGGGGGAATGGAAATATAAGACCAATAGAGATAGTTCAACACAGTGGTTCCCAAAATTAAATTGACTGCGGCCAAAATTAGAAGCGTAACGATATTTGCGGGCCGAGAACTGGGAGTGAACGCAAGGAGCCTATACTGAAACGTATAATTAAAATACCGGTACAATTGAATTGATACGAATATACTACATATGCTTAAACTATGATAATGATGTAGCAATCGGCGTATCTGAAACGCAAAAAAAAACATTGAGTGTTAAAAAGTTCGGCGGGAATATTAAACCGTTACGCAGTAATTGAAATGAAAATAAATAAATTTAATTTTCACAGCGTTTATCTAATGTGATAAGCAGTTACCAATAATAGGAGCAAAATGCTAGACAAAACAATAAAAAAACGGCGTTCCAGAAGTGCGTGTACCAATATGGAAGTGACTAATTTTGTTCGCCTACTTTACATCAAGTTGTGTGAAGGGACGGAAGCCTATGGGCAGGGGGTATGTTCACTAGGCTAACACAGACAGTCCCCGAACTCGTAATATAACTAAAATAAGAAAAATCAAAGTTAAATTATGCCCTAACCCTAACCTGGTACACACACTACAGGAATACCAAAAAAACGTAATTCGGTGAAATAAATAGAATATTCCCTGCTTTTCGTCATAAAAAAAAATGAAGCGCAAACATCAGTTACTCATAGAACTTCATGGACATGTTTTCTCATTTCTCAAAACTAGTTTCTTCCGTTGGGCCTCGATATTGACAATAAAATTATTGCCCTCGCCTTGGCACAAACCCCCGACACACCTCCTTTACCCATCGAAAGCTCATAAAACCAACAATATGTAGTACGTGTTGTTATTGACGTAATAAGTCGTGATGGAATCCGGTAAACAGATCGCAGATGGGGAAACCGGGGCGTCAGTTAGGGAGGCTGTTATTGCCCCATTGCTAATATTTTTTGTTATTGAGAGAATTTCCTTGGAGCAACTCCACGCTAAAAAAAGGCCATTGCACTCATCGAAAGTAACGAACACTCATCTCAAATGAGCAAATGAGCCTCATCTCTGAACAAAGTTACGTGCACTAACTCAGATGTGGAGGAGACTCATATCTCAGCGCAAAGTTAGGCGTACTTACTCATAAGTAAAGGAGATTCATCTATGCAAAAATTACGCGCACTCACGCAAAAAGTAAAGAAGATTTATCTCTGCAAAAAATAACGCTCTCACACAAGAAGTGAAGAAGACTCATCTCTGAGTCAAAATTTCGACATACGCAGGAATGCAAAAAGCAACAGAAACTATATGGAATAACGGCCTGACTCAAATTTGATCAGAACTGAGTTGAATCATCAAATTTTGTACAATGCCAATAGCTTCGCGCACTCACTCATAAGGAAGGAAGACTTATCTTTGAGCAAAGTTACCGTCGACTATTAAAATATAACACGAGCGACCCACAGTTTGGCAAACACTGGTTTAGAGGAAATCAAAACTCAACGAACTTAAATAAAGGGTAGTACTTAATGAAAAATAGATGATGCCAAGTTTTCACGTCGTTATGCTTCCCACATAAACAAGCAAATAATATTGGGCAACAGTTCGATATTAAAACAGAATAAACAATAGAATTCGCTAAAAAATTAAATCAACAACAATCAAGAGAGGATTTTCAGGCGATCCACAGTTTGGCTAACACCGGTATAGAGCGTTGAATCTGACCTAGTAAAAAGAACCCAATTTGGTGCATGTCACTCAAAACAGACTAATGAGTTCAAAATTTTTTTTTGTCCAATGTACAATAACAAGCGGTTAATACCACAAAAAGCGAATAAAAAAGATTATTTTTGTCAAGAAAAGACGATTTTCGATCAAATTTGAACCGCAAAATTTGCATTTTAAATTTTTGGGTTCTAAACTGATTATTTTGTTATTTTGAATCCGTTTTCTGCATCATATTTCATTTTAAACCCATTAAAAACGCATTTGGAAGTCTCAAGCATCTGATAGCGGGCCGTCGCACGCATAAAAAATAATATAAACGGAATTTTTTGATCGGCCGATGGTTGGGGAGTAATTATTTATGTTAAAAATTGATTTGGACTCAAAATTGAAGATGAAAAACGTGAAAAGTCGTTTTTATTTGCCCGTCAGTGACGTGAGTAAGCACTGTTAGAAAAAAAAGGTAAATTAACCGTGTTTTTGAGGTTATTTTCCAAACTGTTTATGGCCAAACAGTTGAAGCGTTATTGGGACACAGATTTTTTGTGCGACGAAAGTGGGCCACGTACAAAAAGGGTTGAGAACCGCTGGTCTGGTGTTAAAAATAACTTTTCTTGTACAATTGATTGTCTACACGCGCTGCCTGTTTATAGCTTTATTCTGAGCGAACAGGTTCGGATTCAATATGTCTGAATTTATTCAATCGATCGGCGCCATTTGTGAATTTAACGATTTCCTTGCAGACAACAACAGAAAACATCTTTATTTCTTGTTATATTACATCACAATGATCTATTGTGTGGTCACAGTAACATATTTGTCAACACATTATGATTTCATAACCAAATTGTTGAAAGAAGCTTTCCAGACGTTCTCATTACATTAAAAGCATATATTATATTTCCTCGGGCCATGACTGCCAAAACATAATTTAATATATGTAAATATTGTAAAAAAAAATTAGTTGATTTACTGTTATTTTTAAGATTCAACAAATCAATTTGGAATTGTTTTTTCCGAACTTATAAAACACAAAATTTCAAATATCGATTTAGCTGTGTACAGTATTTTGCAATTTTGTTGGGTTCGCCCCTAACAACATTTTTTTCTGCGCTAATTGTAAACAATAAACGTTTTAAATGTCATTTTTTTGAATGCGAACAATACCCCAAATAAATGTCATCCGTGAAACTTTTTTGCATTTTTATGTCATAATCAATTCAATTTTGTCAGTTATTTCAAAACAATGATTCAATGGTAACGCAGACGACAGTCTCTGTCATGCTATGGCACTATTTAAAATTCGTCATAGTCGTTTCTGAAGTATGACAATCGTGTTTACGATAGTGTCGGTAGAGAGATATTTAGGTGGTGTTGTAAATCAAGTATTTTTTAAGAAATGTGAAGTAATACCTAGAAAAATCTACGTCACAATGCAAATATGAAGTCATAAAACGTTTTGAATGACAATCAAACTATGTCCATCTACTTGAACTTCTCTACTGGGTTATATTTCTGTGAAATATAAGTCACTCCGGTCTTTGAGTGTCACGATCATGGGTTCGAATCCCACACTAGCCACCTTGAGTGAGGTACAAAGCGATATATATGATATATCACAACAAAGTTTTCAAGGGAATGACTTTATATAAAATGATAGTTAGTTTTACAACCCTTTTTAACAGTGTATATAATATTCAAATTCCTGTAACTTTTCGCGGAAGCACTAATTAATTTTCAAATTGTGACTGAACAATGCCCGTCAAAATATGAAAAGCGCAAACACGATTTTGTATGAGAATTTCTCAAAGTCAGGACATGTACACTCACTCAAAAATAAAAAATAAAACCTGAAATCTCTGAGCAGCGTTTAAAGAGACTAAGATGTCAAGAGCTGTGCGCACTCACAATGAAGTAAAGAAGTTCATTGCCAAGTTAGAACGTGACAGCTAGCAGGTCTGATCGTAGGCCGGAAAATGTGGAGTCTCAATTGCCTCGCGGGTCTAAAAAGCGTCTCAAGCGGTACAGAATAAAGTTTTTCCTCACATTTCGAAGGGGGTGCGGTTCGTAAATACGCGCTATCTATCATTGCTATAAATGATACAGAATTTTTTTTTCAACATTCCAAAAAGGGGGGTGCAAATTGTATCCCCCTCTTTCTCGAACACGTCCCTGGTGCAACTACGTGCGACATATCAGCGAGAACAGATTCTACATGAAAATCACTGTATATTAATATGGAATTTCATAGCTGGAATATGGGCTACTCTCACGATCACAGACAGAAACTTAATTACTTTTTCAGTCGCGCAGACTGTAGTAAACCGAACATGATTACGTTTAATTATTATAATTCCCGAATTTAATGATTTTATGAAACGTTTATAAATGAAAATCGTGATAGTATTTAGTGTCGTATTGTGAAGTTACAGTTTTGCTCATAACAAGGCTTTAAACAAGAAGATATTACGTGTTGAAAAAATTAGCCTAAAGCAAAATCGTACTGTCTTGGAAGTAAGGAAGACTTATCTCATTGCTTTTATGGGTGGGTCTGGTAGCGATGAACTTGGTTACTAGGCCGGAGAATCCAAGCTCAATATGAATTAAAACAGTTCATCTGCAACAGCTAGTCTAACGTTTAAATATTAATACAAGAGAGCTATGCTCAAATGAATGGACACGTAGAGCCACATAATTTTGATGACGTCATAGCGAAAAAAAAGTAATAGCCTTCTGGAGAAAAATTCTATTTTTAACTGAAAATTTCAAAGCAATTGGTCCAGTAATCAAAGAGTAAAGCGATTTCTTCAAAACGTGTCAAAGAACAACAAGAACAAGACTAAGAACAACATAACAACAAAACGATCGTTATATCCACTACGTGTTCAAAAAAGCACAATGTAACAATAGGGGTCATTATGACGTACTTTTCATTGTAAATTTACATCCCTTAAAACCATAGCAGTAATTTCTGCAGGCACAAGTGGGCCGGATGGAACACTTCGGGGGGTCGGATCCGGCCCGCGGGCCCATCCCTGGCTTATCCCATCCCTGGCTTATCTCTCAGAAAAGTTACAGACGATCACTGGAATGCCAAAAGCAATTAAAACTTTATAGAACAAGAGAGCGATGCTATAATAAAAGGACACGAAACCGAAACGAAGCAGTAGTCTACCTTGCCTTGTCTACTACGCGAGAGAGGTCGCAGAACCGCTACAAATAATTTTTATTAATTTTTAAAGAGGTCATCAAACAAAATTTCGAAGTGAAAAACGAATCACATAGAGGCATAGCGCCCACAAAAAGTTTTGAATTAAGTAACAGACATCTACATATCTTCCAAGTGTTCGCGATTCAATTCGATTCGAAAAAAATATTCGATTCTATTCTGAAATCATCAGGCACTAAGAAATGACCATCGCCCATAGTTATGTCCAGCGCTCAAACTATTAGGTACTTTATTTTCAGCAGGAAACAAAGCCAGAAGGAACGTATTGTGACATAACAAATTAATATTTTCAAATCCTATTATCCTGTCATTAATCAAAATCACGTGATCATTGAGAAAATAACGGGAAAATTGTGTCGTAACGATATGCAAAGCAGTTTAAATGCACGTTTCTAAGTATTGATTAGCATTGTGCTAATGTAACTGCAATATTAGACATAACATAACATAAAAATGTCGACTTTTTATAAGAACCTTTTGCTAGTTCGGAACGACAAATTGAGCTAAAGTTAATATTGATATCTTTTATTAATGGAAATAACTCGATTTGATTCAAAATTGGTTACACTACCATACAGCATACACTTCAACATACCAAATTACTATACCATTTCGAGGGCTTTAAACCAAAATTGCAAATCTTTGCAAAACTATTTTGATAAAATGAGCAAAACTATATTTTATTGGAATACTTTGTTGACTAGTGACACACTATGATCGAATACCAGATCAAAAAGGCCGCTCCAGAGGTGTATGTACCAATATGGCGGTAACTAATTTTGTTCGACTACTTTACATAAAGTTGTAAAACGTGACTAAAACCTGTGGGCAGAGGGTATATTCACTTGGCTAGCAAAAACAGTCCCCGAACTTGTAATGAAAATAAAATAAGAAAAATCGGAATAAAACTATGACCTAACTCTAACCTGGTACACACACTACGTGAGTACCCCAAAAGAGCACCTATATTTTGTAATATTTTCCAATGAAAAGTTTCCGAAATTTTAACATTTGTTTTTCGTCTTGATATTATCTCTGAAAGCTTGTAATTAATTGCCGATTAAGCCCACAAATATTTTTCTTTGTTTTTAATTTCTTCGTTTTTCACTGATGACTGCATGTTTCGAACAAAATTTCACAAGAGCCAACTTTCGACGGAACCGAAATTCTGACAACTCTTGTATACGGAGTATTAATTTGGCGGGTTGTGCGTTGATGAAACTTGTGTGATGTCACATTATTCAGCATTGTGACGTTATCATTGTCTAATGAGGTCACATTATTAAATTAGATTTTTACTTTTGGAGTGTTGACGTCATCTTCGCACTATGATTTATGGCGTCACGTTTTGAATTATGACGACATAGTTTGTCATTATGACGTCACGATTTACTTCGATTTCCCACTCATTGAAATCCCAAAATTTAAAAGAAATGCATTTTTAAAGCATAATTGCCCTCAATTTCATTGGAAAATACCGTGATGATTTAAATGTACTCGAGGTTGGCTTTATGAGAAGTAATAATTCGTAATTAGCCGGATTCGGAGAAATTAAAAACGGCTCGTCTGGAAAATTATAAAAAAGTTCTAAAATTAATTGCATTTTGAGGTAAATTAAGTGTTTTATTTGTACGTGTTTGATTTAAATTTGGGTAAACTAATTCCTTGTCTACAAACACTATGCTGCTGATATAATTTGCAAGCCACCACTGACTTTCTAAGAGTTGTATTTTATACTATGAGTTCGGTATTGTGACAGAAATAGATTAAAGGAGACTCGGGACGATTCCAGTAATCACTGTTAGGGAAACAGCTATCTAGTTCGAAAAATTCGAAATTTTCACAATGATTTCAAAATACCCAATTTTGACTCTATCAACAGCAAATCAACCGCGAACCGGATTCCGGATAATTATAAATTTTGACTCCCGTTACAGCACCGACATTACGATATTCCCTGTTTCTTTTCTATGCAATATGAATAGCCAATCATGACCGAGGAAAAATTTATCAAATACTTAAAAAAGAAACGCCGCAGCAATTACTGACAATTAAAATATTCCGAACGTTACATTTAGAGACAATGGGAGTTATGAATAAATCAAAAAATCGTAAATATTACAGTCATTTCATAATGAATATATTCCATTAAACCAAATTTCAAATAAATAAAATCTCGATATAGGGCGTTTATGAGTTTAAGATTCTTGGTGGCCGTTGGTTGGGATAATATAAATAAAACATAAAATTCCATCTGTCTAGAAGTTACAATTACCTATAAAATCGAGTTAAATCTATGAATTTTTTTGTCTATAAACAGACCAATAATTTTCCAAGTAAAGCACCGGACGAGGTTTAATTAATGACTAGCTGTATTCTTTCGTAAGAAGGGATTTATACACTGAAAACACCCTGGAGTGCAAGTACGCATTGGACGCGATAGACTGCGCCATGCTGTGATTCCCAACATTTAACACTATGTATAAAAAGTACTTTATTTATACAATTTTCATTGGATTCTGATCTGGTGTAATGTACAATCCACATTCCTGTTGTTATACTAATCAAGTAGTTTACATGAGCGTGAATAAGTATTAAAGTAATAATGAATACCTAAATCTTAGTAATACCACAGCAAATATAAAGCAAAATATCGACGAACAATGATCTGTGGTCACTTTCTGAAGACTCAAAAAAACTCCCGCAAACGCACGAAATAAGAAAATTATTAGGTGCTCCCGAAGTATGCGAACCAAGATGGCGGACCTCGGAACGTAACATGGGTAACAGGTTAGGGTTAGGCGATAATTTTTTTCCAATTTTCCTTATTTTAGTCCTATTATTAGTTCGAAGACTAGCCAAGAGCCTCCCGTAGTATTTATACCTAAAATTATGGCCTAACCCTAACCTAGTACACATATTACATACCGATGTCCGCCATCTTGGTTCGCATACTTCGGGAGCCCCAATTATTAATTATTCAGTTAGGATTTGGGTTAGAAAGCAGATTGCAGGTTGGAAATCTTAACCCCAACTGGATATTTACTGATTTGTTATCTTAAACGGGGCGGGGGTGTTGCAGGATACGCATCTCGGTTTCAGTGCCCGGGCGCAACACCTCATCCAGGGGACGGTCGCTACGCTACCCGCGAGGGTAAATGTAAAGAAATATGTTTAGTAAAGTAAAAAGCAGATGTTTGTTGGAGAACTCGGGTCGTTGCACCGGACGAATGTCGCCATTCGTCCGGCGCGGTGCCCCGACCCCTTCAGTCCATTAAATAGTTTAAATACCAGATCATAAACTGATCACCCCCAATGAGAATCGCTTTTCATCACTTTTAAAGTCCGTGCTCACTCAACCGTGACGAAATTTTTTTGTCATGAATTTCACTTTAAATACCCTGTATAACCCAAATATGGCATCTCTATCTACTACCGTTCTCGAGATATGACTCAAAATCACTGGACCGCGACTGGGGGGTAGGAGGAAGAAGAAATTCTAACAATACCAGTTTTTTACATGTCGTGAGTTATTGTACAGGGCATATTTTGGAGCAAAACGTGTGAATAGCTCCGTATAAAAAATGTGGTACTTCCGCAGTGTGTGTACCAGGCTATGGTTATGCCATAATTTCATACCGATTCTCCTTATTTATTTATACACAGACAATAGTATTCAATTTATAGATTGGTTTCAGAAAAATGGCAAAACCTGATTTGAGACAACACTCATTTTCAAACGCGTGAATAGCTCCGTATAAAAAAATGTGGTACTCCCGCAGTGTGTGTACCAGGCTATGGTTAGGCCATAATTTCATACCGATTCTCCTTATTTTAGTTCTATTAGGAGTTCATACACTGTCTGTGTTAGCTAGATGAATATACCCCATGCCCATAAGTTTCAGACATTTCAGTCGCTCTAAAGTCTAAACAACTTGATGTAAAGAAGGCAAACAAAATTAGTTACCTCCACATTGGTACACACACTTTTGAAGCGCCAAAAATGTTGTGAAATTAAGACAAACAGGGAAGAATCATTGCGTAAGACAATAAATAGAAGAACTCAGTCGTTTATTATTAACAACATTATTATGATTCATACGTGATGATTTGGTATTACACAATGACAAAGCATATTTAATATTTGATCAACGTTCAAAAGCAAATATTGTTGGCGCTGATATTTGATTCTCCGTTTATTTTAAAAAGACAACAAGACAAGTGGGAGTTTCTGAATAACAATCTCTATTTTGGGAATTTATGTCGAGTAAGCGAATTAAGAATTTTTGGCGCTCCAGAAGTATGTGTACCAATATGGAGGTAACTAATTTTGTTCGCCTACTTTACATCAAGTTGTGTAAAGAGGCGGAAGCCTGTGGGCAGGGGATATATTCACTTGGCTAACACAGACACTAGTAATAGAACTAAAATAAGAAAAATCTGAATAAAATTAAGGCCTAACCCTAACCAGGTACACATACTACGGGAGTACCGAATATTTGCGATGGGTTGATTAAAAATAAGTCAAAAATAAAAATAAAAACACGCGGAAAAAATACCTGCAAAATTGTTCCTTTATAAACAAATATGATATTCAATGAGCTACACTAGACTTGTACTACCAATCAAGCTATCAGTAAAAGAGTGGTAATTTGAATCCGGATTCCGAATAATTTGAAATTTTGACTCCCGCTACAACTCCGACTCTACTCTTTGTTCAATATAAATAACCAAACATGATCGAGGCCATAATATTATCTCTCCCAGAATAGAAACCAAATCGAGACAAGTCTGGCATCGCAGACCTATTTTCATGTTGCATTTATTCAAATACCGATGCAGCAGTATTGCATTCTGTCACGAGAGACGAACTTTAGTACTTTTTGACACGAAATATTTTAATATACACGGAAAGTTGGTTCCATTTCAATTGATTTAGATGTTGTTCGCTCCAAAGGAGGCATTAACAAGCATTAACCAATATGTTTCAAAGGTTTGGGTTTGTTTTTACTCATACACAGTTTTTACCTTTTTACAGCGGGGTAAGAATTTCTGGATACTTTGTACAAAAAAAAGGAAATATAAATTATTCAGTTAGAGTTGTGATTATGAAGGAATACTGATTGTGCTGGAAATTCGAATTTTTAAATGTTTCCTAACCCTAACCCCAACTGACTTACTAATTTGTTATTTTAAAACATGACAGGGTAATATCAGTGAGAGGGGTAACTAGAGTCCCTTGTTTTTTTTACTCAAACGCCGTTTTCACTTCTTATCTCTGAACATGACCCTGACTCACATTTCTCCCGGAGAGTGAAGATTTTAATTGAATATACCAATAGTTCACAAAGTTGATTGACAGGGGGTCAAAAGGATGAGCGGAAGTACATTCACGGCCCGGAAGAGGTAATCACCCGCAAGGAAGCGACCCGTATGTAATCCTTATATACCGGTACGTATAACTAAGATAACGGTATAATTGAATTGAATACGAATATACACGTGCTTAAACTGTGATAATGACGTAACAATTGTCGATATCTAGAACGCGAAAAGGTAAAAAAATAAAGTGTTGAACTATCTCACATAACTTCGGCGGGTCATATTGAATCGCTATGTGGGCAGTTCGGAACCACTTGATTATACAAAGGCTTATTCAAAGAGATGGAACTCATTTTGTTAGGTTAGGCCTATGCTTGTATTGAGCCTTGTTTGAATAGACATAAGTGTCGCATATAAATCATATTAAATCCAATCTTTTTAAATATCAGAAAATGTCAAATTGACTTGTCTCCCAGTGCCTCACTCAGAGAGAAACTCACCGAACGCACAATAAAATTAATAACTAGTATATCCATTTATTTTTTTTAAAATAAACACAAAAAACTTAATTTTATTAAAGAAAAATTGTTTACATAAAGGTAGTCGACAGTTTTCGTTAAGAATAACGGAGGCAGCTTAAATTTTTCGCCCGGGGGCACTGGCGTACGAACTTCTATGACGTCAGAAAACCAGTGGACCGGAAACATTTACCTTAAGCTGTCATAATTATATTATCATAATGAATTTTATATCTGTTTTAAGTGTGGGCCATGCATTTTTATGTGCATATCAAAAAATTTCGTTTTATGCGAATTGAACGGACTTCTGAAAAGTGAAAACAAAAACTCCGCGTCAAAAACAACCCGCGCATACCACAGCAAGTAATATCGCGTGAGAAGATAAAAGCGCTTTATGCTGTAATAATGCTCGTTTCTTTTTTACGCGCCTTTTCAAAACAATGTACATTGGGAAACTTTATATACGTTCAAATATGGTATTTATATATTATATGTCATTTATACACGTTTTATGCATCAAAAAACATAAAAAAAAAATAGTCGAAAATATTTAATTCTGTCTATAAATTCATACTGGGCATAGTTTATTCATTTTTACTGTTTTATAGAGTTTTATATCCATCCTAACCCAGAATATACCATGAACCCCACTTCATATGCTTACTATACCCATTTGCCCAAAGTTTTATATCTATCCTAACCCAGAACATACCATGAATCCCACTTCATATGCTTACTCTAACCATTTGCCCAAAGTTTTTTATCTATCCTAACCCAGAACATACCAAGAATCCCACTTCATTTGCTTACTCTAACCATTTGCCCAAAGTTTTTTATCTATCCTAACCCAGAACATACCAAGAATCCCACTTCATTTGCTTACTCTAACCATTTGCCCAAAGTTTTTTATCTATCCTAACCCAGAACATACCAAGAATCCCACTTCATATGCTTACTCTAACCATTTGCCCAAAGTTTTTTATCTATCCTAACCCAGAACATACCAAGAATCCCACTTCATTTGCTTACTCTAACCATTTGCCCAAAGTTTTTTATCTATCCTAACCAAGCACATACCAAGAATCCCACTTCATTTGCTTACTCTAACCATTTGCCCAAAGTTTTTTATCTATCCTAACCCAGAACATACCATGAATCCCAATCCATATGCTTACTCTAACCATTTGCCCAAAGTTTTATATCTATCCCAACCCAGAACATACCAAGAATTCCACTTCATATGCTTACTCTAACCATTTGCCTAAGGTTTTTTATCTGTCCTAACCAAGAACATACCATGAATCCCACTTCATTTGCTTACTCTAACCATTTGCCCAAAGTTTTTTATCTATCCTAACCAAGAACATACCATGAATCCCACTTCATTTGCTTACTCTAACCATTTGCCCAAAGTTTTTTATCTATCCTAACCCAGAACATACCATGAATCCCACTTCATTTGCTTACTCTAACCATTTGCCCAAAGTTTTTTATCTATCCTAACCAAGAACATACCATGAATCCCACTTCATTTGCTTACTCTAACCATTTGCTCAAAGTTTTATATCTATACTAACCCAGAACATACCATGAATCCTACTTCATTTGCTTACTCTAACCTAAATGTTTATTTCTATCCTAACCCAGAACATAGCATGAATATTAAATGTTTAACCTTATTATGTTATTGGACGACAGGTAACTCAGGATTTTGATTACTTCAAGTCCTCTTGTCTGGGAAACAGATCTTAGTCCTTTTAATCAATCGTTTATTACAATTTTCGAAAAGCTATAAATATTATATTACAACATCACAAAGCATATTGTTGAGGTGTAATTATGACTAAACAGAGGTACAAGATGACACATAAAGGACCATTGTTACTTACAATCATTATTTATGGATCAATAATTGCTTAATAAACAATAATATAACGGCCGACCAGAACAAATGTGACTCGTCATACGAAGTGAAACATGATCTGCTTATTAACTAAATTATGACGACATAAATCAAATTCGGCTTTCATTGTTCTTTCATAATTAAATGGAACATCAATAATGGATCGATCGATTCGCCTTCCCGCCATACAAGATAATAAAAGCACTCATATATATTTATATATACACATACTATATTTGCAAAACAACGATATAGACTGCGTAGACTTGAATTTTGTTTGGCTTCCTAGCATTGTATCGTCACAACGCTTCTCGATATAGGATTATTTACAGACAATAAGTAAAAGTAAAATTGGATTACATCCTGTGAAATCACGATGCTGATGCATATTATGGCGCCAAAACAATGAAAACACTTTATGGCGTTATAATAAAGTAGTAATACAGACAATATGCAAAAGTAAAAAAATTAACCTATGGTTGTGAAATCACAATATATATTTTTGAAAAGAAGCCCTAAAATTATAATGACCATCTTATAAGGTAACAATAGTTCAGTGATAGTGACGTCACAATGCGACAAAAATAATTAATTTATGAATAATAATTAGAGTAGCGAAGTAATAATGCAATACTCACGTTCTAGGTTTCGGCTTCTTCCTCTTTTTCATCGCATATTGCGTACTGGATTGCGTCACTACTTGTGACGACATCCTTTATTTCCCTGTAGCGATTTCAGATAGAAAATTCTTCGTTGTGATGTAAGAATTGATTATAAAATCCTTAGATTTCGTAATCCGTAATGTCGGAGAAAATTTGTTTTGAAAAACTTTCAAGTTGGCAGCATTAACTACGCATAGATCTGTGTTAAAATATACGAATATGAGGTGAAAATTCTGCCCCAAGTCAGCCAAGCATAGAAGAACTTCGTTATGACTTGACACAGGTTAAAATAGTGATCGAGGTGGCAGATACGTGCTAGAGCGAAGTCGCTTGTACCAAGATGCTTATAACACGGATTTGGATATGCATTCATTCAGACGGGCTTTGTTAGCTCATGGGTAAAGCGTTCGACTCAACTGTGATATCGCATGTTAAAAATTGCGGGTTCATCACCTCACACAAATTGAATAGACGTTAATGCCGAACTACAAAGATTCCTGCCTTTCTAATAGGTAGAGCGAGGCTACTCATCTGGGGGATCGCGGTCCGAATCCGTGCCTTTCGAGTATTCGATTCGGACCAAACCTAATTCGTTATTTCTGACCTTGGCTCTATTTTAGATATGTGACAGTTTATTGAATTACTTTTATAGTTTTTGAGGTTATTCTACACAATGTGACGACACAATGTGAATTACGCTATCTTGATTATATATAGCGAATAACTATTAGCCGGCCGAGAATGTAGAAATAAAATTTCTGGAAAGTAATTTTTCAAAGTTTTTCATACTGATCTTTTATAAAAATAGTTGAGTAGCTCTGATGTACAGTCTCTGCATCTAACAGTGGCTTACCCTTGGTCGAGTTGAAACAACGTGTGACAATACGAATGGCTATACCTCTTTAACATATGTCTGATTAACTCGTTCCACTGATATTAACCGCCTGGATTGGTGAATGGACGAGAAACGTTGTTCTCTGTGCTTTACAGCAGAGGTGTGCAACCTGTGGCCCGCGGGCCACGGCCAACAAGGAAAAATTGCTCGGCCCGCGAGAAAGTGCATAATTTGAATTGTGTGCGCCCTACGAAACAAGTTTCTAATGTAGTTTAAATCCGGTATGTGTGAGTAATTCCAATCCCTTTGCGTTGCAAAGCATATCCCTAAGTCTAATATATTATCTATGCCTATGACGTTACAATGCCCTAGCTTGTGCGAATCAAACAGCACATGTCATGAGATCAATACTCCAATAAAACTATTTTTGGTGCCTGCAACTACTAGAAAGCGTGCGGTTTCACACAGTTTTTTTGTATCTTGCCTCCCTGTATTAAATGATTGCACCCTGCTCTGCATCTGTAAGGTGTTATAGACACGATGGCGGAGCAATCCATTTTTCACCTGTCATTTCGATACCGTGCTTATTACAGACACTTTAATGTTGAGTTTTTTTTGTTTATTGAAATGACAAATAAAAATAGTCTGATTCTGAATATCCTATTCTAAGTCCTATATCACATTCACGAGTTTCGATCTACATCGTTTCGCCAGACCAAATTGGACACTGTCTATATTTTCCTTTTTTCATTTCTGAAACTGTTAAATCCACTTTCTAATAACTTGCCCTGGTCGTTTTGAATTGAATTGCTTTAAATCTGGCAACAATCGCCATTTGCTGTTGCTTGAGATATCTATATATAGCTCCAGTGTTTTTAGATTGTCAGTAACAGGCTCCGTAACTTTGCTCAGATCTGAGTTTGCCTTACTTCTGATTGAGTGAGCTCTGAGTGACTCCCTGAAGTCTATGATGAGCAGGGGCGTGGCCGTTCTAAACTATTCTGTTGACCCGGGCGAGTTTCAGATAATGATGCCCATTATACCTAACTTTCAAAAGTAATTCGAGGGATAAACAAATTAGAGATGCTGTTACACATGAGAATGAATAAATTGAAGGTCACGAAAAAGCGAACTGTTTGTATTATTAATAATTGAATCATCAAGCTAAGCAACAAACTCACATGCATAAGATTATTCTCATTTAACTACAACCAAACAACGTACTGCCGGGCGTCTTTACACCCTCCAAGTGCCAATTCCTGATGAGGGGTAACTGATATTCTTCTTGGAGGAAAACTTATGTGCCCTAGAATTCCATATATTTACAGCAGCATCTGGCATCCCGGCGGTTGCCGTCTGTAACTGTTCTGAAATACGATTCTCCTTTATTTCTGAGTAAGTACACTTGACCTTGCTTAGAACAAATTTTCCTAGGAAATACAATTTATGAAAGTGCAATACCAGATTTTTAAACTGTCCATTTACATTATTAGACTTAGCCAAGCACGCGCTGATAATGCCAAAGCAAAACCTGGCAAGCATTTAGCAATTACATACATGCCAAGTAATTGATCACGTAGTGAATAATATTCGTGAATTCTGAGTAATATCGCTAGTAATTGGAATTGTACCAGCCCTTGTCCTGAAGAAAACGATTTTGGCGCCTTTATTATGAGGATTATCCACGGCGTTCGCCCGGAACAAGAATACGTACAAGCACCACTAATATCTGATGATATGTACCTAGCCCTGTTTTTGGCAGGCTGGAATAAATTGCGCAACTCTGGTCCAGAACCAATGCCAGAACTGTTAGAAAATTCAGTAAGCTTTTACACAAATGTAGACAGCCAACTAATGAAAATACCAGGAATCAAACCGCAATAAACAGCCTCCCGTTTACCCCCCAAAACACACACACACACACACACACACGCGAATTCAGAACCTGATAGTATGTGTCATCTCCAAGATAAGGCTCTTGACGACCTCATTTCAAAATAAATAGTAATATCGTGTATCCGTTTAACAATCCAATTGTAAGAATCGAATTCAGAATAAGTATACACATATATACATCGTAGCAATAAACCGGTGAAAGTGGCATAGCCAGAGCGAGGGGTTAGCAACTAGGACCCCCCCCCCCCCTTTTTTTTAATACGTAAAAAAGCATTTTTCTATATCATGCACATCAATTTTTCGTAGTTTGAAACGCTTTTTATGCCCTCAAGAGTATGGAAAACCTACGTTTTCAAGGCGGACACGCCGGACCCGCTAGATGTTACGTTCTAACCTACCAATTAGGAATTTCAGATTTAAGCAAAACAACCCGCCACGTTTTTAAATAATCAATTCAGTAATTATCCAGTCAGGTTGGGGAATAATTTTAAAATTCAAATCCCTGGCACAACGTGCATTCCTAACCTTAACCGCATATTTACTAATTTTTTCACTTTTAGTGTTGGCGGCGGTGTTATTATTTGTCGGGGCAATGGCTATAAAAATGGGTCGCGAATATAGAAATGGCAATAAAAATAGGTAACTGAAAAAGTAGTAAACTGACTAATGTTGGGTAGCAACCTAACATGAAATAAAAAGAATCAAAGAAGACCTAACGAAACCCGTGGCGATAAATAACAACCCTAACTTATTCTAACTACCATTTTCTAACCCTGACATGGTCAAACTAAGGCCCGCGGGCCAAATCCAGCTCGTTGAGGAGTTTAATCTGGCCCGCCTAATGCTGCCACGCCAAACTGAAACCAAATTTAGATGTTTTAGCTAAAAATAGCTCAAGGAATTTGTTGCGATTGCGATTAAATTTAGTTTTGCCACGAGGCGTATTGTTTTCCACTTTTGCTTTTGTAACACTGTAAATATTGCTCATAAAATGTAACTCATTACGTCACATTCACATGGCTCGCCAGTCTGTGTGCGCGATAATTTTGAACCCTGGTTCAAAGACCTTGCTCACCCCTGCCTAACCTGACAAAACGGAATCAAATCGAATCGATCAAAAACAAGTTGTATTTCAATAACTGATAGTACAAATTTTCCTATGCATTCAAAATGAGACTAAACTAAAATTCTACATTAGAAAGCCTAAAAGCCAACGCTTGTACCTTTCTGACGTTTTGATCAAACTAAAATACCTAGCCTTGTTATTCTAGAGAGTGAGACAAAAAAAATGATAATTTTTAATAAAGAAACTAAAAATTGATCATGCTCATTCTCTCTCGTTTTTGTATGTGCGTTCGCGCTAGTGTTTATTTAAGCATTGAAAGTAATTCAACCGCATGTACGAATGCGCGTGCTCATACACTCGTTCAGGCTGGATTTTCGAATCAACCCGAAAGATATAAAGCTGGCTTCGACGGGGTTTCGGGGTTTGGCCTATTTAATAAATTAGGGGCAAAGTTGTGGGTTAATTGAAAGCTCCGCTATCTCACCTTGGGTGTAACAAATTGGGTAAGCAGTACTGAACTGGAGGGATTCCAATTATCTGGGATGAGTTATCTTTATAAGTTATTTTAAGGTGTTTTTGATTAGAGATGTTGCCATGTACAATTTATGGTCGTCCCATACAACTTTCATCTCTATTGAGTGCTACATGTGGTTTATTGTCGTCACATATAACTTTTGGTGACCGTACATTTGAAGCCACGTACATTTAAACCCATGTGTATATCCCCGTGTTCAATCTATATGCGGGTGCTAAAACCCATGGGTTAGGGTTAGTATGGGTTCAACTATCCGTAAAACAACAAAAAAATTTCCATAGGTGCAATAGTATGCAGGTGCAATTGTCTTGGGTTCAAATGTACGGGAACCATAACTTTCATGGCTATTGGGTGCTGTATGTGGTTAGGCTGCCAAAACCATACTCATCTATATTAAAAGTGTTGTAAAAACTTAATTTCAGACCTTAGAAATTAAATTAGATATTGAACTTTGGTTGTCGCTGCTCGATAACCAATTCTGGTCCTCCGCGACTTCCCTTCCCCCGGTAAAAATTTGTGTTTAATTTTTTTTTCGTCAATTTCGTATGTTATTTTTTACTGGATGGTAAAAAATAAACTTGACTAGGACTATGAGAAAAATTGCAAATCTTCAAATAATCAGTGCCTGTTTGTACCAAGCCTTGTTCATAGTGGAATTGTGAACAGGCCCACCATTTTTCATCCTGCCAATATACCAGGGGCCAAAATTTCGCCCACTTAGAGTGACGGGCCATGTGATTGTGACGTAAAAAGTTCTCTTTTATGAACAGTTTTTACAGTGTTACAAAAAGCAAAAGTGGAAAACAATAAGCCTCGCAATCTCAACAAATTTCTTGAGCTATTTTTGAGCTTAAACTTTGAAATTTGGTTTTAGCTCGGCTGTGGCAGTATCAGGCAGGCCAGATTAAAGTACCTAACGGGCCGAATTTGACCCGTTTGCCCATGTCACCTATATACTTCAAAAAGCTGAAAATTTATGTTTCGAATATATTTGAAAAATATTTGCCCGTCGACTTATTTGTCATAATCAATTTCAGTGATGGCTATGACGTCATATTTTCTTTTGTGACGATGTACTGTGAATTTTAACGTCATCTTGACAATTTAATGCTCGTTGTTTCATAAAAAAAGCATGACCGATCACGTGACATGGGAGCCATCTTGTGTTCGTGGAAATTGAATAGCAAACTTTTTTGGGATGTTCTATATCGTCCCGAACAAGACGTTAAGCAAGCAGACATAGGCGCATCAGGACTGCGATGGCTTAAAACAGGAATTGGAAAACAAAGGCCTAAAGCATTTTACGCGCTTCAGAAGTGTGTGTACCAATATTAAGGGAACTAATTTTGTTTGCCTACCTTTAATCAATTTGTGTGAAGAGACTGAAACCTGTGGGCAGGGGTATATTCACTTGGCTAACACAGACAGTCCCCGAACTCGTAATAGAACTAAAATAAGGAAAATCGGAATCAAATTATGACCTAACTCTAACCTGGTACACATACTACGGGAGTACCTCGTACGCAGTCCTCTGGTCTTGGTTAAAACTCTTCACAGCCCATACAACGTTTAGATTTATTTTTATATTTTATTCAAAATATCTAAACCATGAATTGTTAAAATAATGTAAATGTGTATTCAGGTTCGGTTCAAAAATGTCATCCATCATAAATTTGTGAAAAGTAAGTATAATTTTTCAATGTGGTCATTTAATTAAGGATTAATCAAGGGGGGGCGGTTCGTTGTCCCTTGACTCGATATCGTTACCCCTCTAGCTACTGATCTGTTGTCAACTTATACGATGGTAATGGTAACTAAATGATGATATCTTGGTGTATACAATGTTAATGGCAATTCCTTAAAAAGCTAGACTCTCGCCAGAGCGAAATCTTAGTAAAATGTATACCATATTTTAAAAGCTCTCTTTTATATGAATTGAGTGAATGAATGAATATAAGTTAACCTATCCAGAAAATTCAAATTGGGCCCCAAGCACGGATTATTTAATATTCTTTCTAAATTAGTCTAATTTAATCATTAGTACAATTGTGAACCTCATAAATGTCACATACCTAAATATTAGCCAAAAAGCAATGTCGGTAATTTCAAGTTAACTTACGTATGATGCAGGAACGCAATCCTCGACACCGCGCGCTCCGTCACATGTTATTTCTCGCATCTGCATGACAACTTGACACTGGTCCATATCGGCCTGTCGGATTTTGTAAAGTTGGAAGTCAAGACGTGGAGGGGGGGGGGCTTTTTTACATTAAATGGGCCCTACCATCACCCCCTCTCGGGCTACGCCATTAAAAAAAAAAATTGCCTACCTCTGGCTTGGAGATTGGAGCTTTTGACTCATCGTATTTCCCGGCGAATAAGTCGCTTTTCTAGACCCAAATTTCTGCCCTGATTTTTTTTTTGGGGGGGGGGGGGTGGTCTTATTGGACGAGTATGATAATTTTCATTTTTTTTTTGGTCGCCTTATTATGTATTAGGTAATGTTCTTTTATGGCGGACGCAAAAGACAGTTTGAATTCCCGTAGTTATTATGGATCAAATATTATGCTACAATAAACGTCATTATAGGCTATTTTGACCAATGCACAAACGCGGCGACCGCTCAAAAGGCATTGCATGGTAATTTGAGATTCCGATGTTGATGCGATTTCACTACCCCGACTTATTGGCAGGTTATATGCAAAAACCCATTTTTTCCGGCCTACAGACGGGCCTCGTCGTATTGACCGCCGGGAAATACGGTAACTGTGTTGCTATTGTAGGTTAAATATTCTGGACGTTTATAAATATAGAAGCTCCTTAAATATCAGTGGATATAAGAAGTGATCAGGGCTACTCAACTATTTTCACCAAAGGTCTGTTTACTAAACTCCAAAATTACTGGGGTCCGGACGTTACAGATTATTTATTTCATCAAATAAAATAAACTTCAAATGCAATAATAAATTAAATACAAGAACAATGAATAACTCGCAAATATGAACACAAATGTCGCACATCGGTACCATTACGTCAAACTGTATAGCTGTGTATTTAAATTGTATCAAAATCTTCTGAAACTATAAAACAATGCTTATGTTGCCAAAATAAACAAGCAGACGCGGTCCAAATTGAATGGTCGAAATGTCCGGATTCGGACCGCGGTCCGCCAGTTGAGTTGCCCTGATCTAGGATATTGCAGCCATAGCTCGTCGCAAAAATCGTCTGTCACAACAGTCTCCTTTGTGGAAAGTGTTTATTTATTTATGTTCGATTGCCCCTTCCCCCGACGTGACATCATTATATTGACAAGGGGCGTTACCCTGCAGCTTGCTTCTTTAATTTCACGGAATAAAAACGTCGTTATGGAAACAATAATAGCGCAATTGTGATGTTTATAATAGCATTGTGACGCATAATAAAATATTTGAGAAGGTTTGTCGTCATTAAAAACTCATTATCGAAGCGGGAATTTTCTTAGTTTATTCTTGGATTATGGAAGGCCGTACATATTTCTTGCATCGTATCATTAGCCCATACATACCTCATGTGCAAATAATAAAATTTATCGTTATTTTCATCAGATCGATAAAATCGGCATCGCGACCAAAATCGAATGTCTGTGCCTTTGTTTATGTAAATTCAAGAATCTCTCTGCAAATTGATACAAATATGCAGAGTGTCTAAAAAATTTCGCCCGATTTTGTAACAATCAAAAATTCTTTGTTTCTGTTTTTAATATTGTGCTTGTCGTTCTCGTTCATCATACAATAAAATTTATTTAAACTCACAATTGTTATTACTCTAAAATCGCGCAAAATTATCATTGTTAGCGCTGTTAGGTCGGGTGAAATTTTTTGAACATCCTGTATTTCCGTATATAACTGTTTTGAGTGATTCAAGGACCTTGTTGCACATAAACACAGTTGTTTATTTGTAACGCTTTGTTTGTCGTAGGCCACTACTCGTTCATTACTGACATCTGCACTGTTAAAAAACACGTGAAATTTACTTGGATTCGCTTTATATAATAAATCAAGAATATTCGATTCAAAATGACCAGCCCTGGTAGTGGGCATGGAATTGTCACTGAAGTCATCAAAAGGACACCGGTCACGGTCTGATGAAAGTATTTACGACATTTTTAAAGTCTGCGTATTTTTCTCAGGCGCTTGTAATCACACGTGGGCCGGTTTTTAAAAGTATTAATATCCCTGTACCATACTTGTGCGGTATCCATGATAATTAGGTTTATTTTTGGAACAGGCGTTCTGATACCACACACTTGCACGATAGTGTTTCGTTTAGAGCAGACATGAGCAAACTACAGCATGCGGGCCAAATCCGGCCCATTGGGTAGTTCAATCTCGCACGCCTGATGCTGCCACAACCAAATTAAAACCAAATTTAGATGCTTAGCTAGAAAAATCTCAAAAAATTTGTTGAAATTGCGATTAAATTCAGTTTTGCCACGAGGCTGATTGTTTTCCACTTTTGCAACAATAGAAATATTGTTCATAAAATGTATCTTTTTACGTCACACTTACATGGCCCGCCAGACAAGGTGGGCAAAATTTTCGGCCCCTGGTCTAAAAACCGTGCCCACCCCTGGTTTAGAGAGTAGTTCTCAAATTTGATTGACAGCGGGCCAAAATTAGAAGCTGAATGATATTCCCGGGCCAGGAAAGAGGTGCGCTTCAAAGGGGCCTATGTCGGTACCGGCACGGCACGTATAATAAGGATGACGAACAATTGTTACGAATATACAATTTCGCAGCACGATTTTGTAGTGGTAACAATCAAAATTTTCTTTGTCTCTGTTTAATAATATTGTGCTTGTCGTTCTCGTTTATCATATAGTAAAATTGATTCAAACTTACAATTGTTGTTACTATAAAATCGGGCGAAATTTTTAGTTGTTATTACTGTGGAATGGTGACCGTACATTTGAACCCATGTGTATATTCGCGGATTCAATCTATACGCGGGTGCTAAACCCATGGGTTATGGTTAGTATGGGTTCAACTATCCGTAAAACAAAAAAAATTTCCATAGGTGCAATAGTATGCAGGTGCAATCGTCGTGGGTTAAAATGTACGTGGGTTCAAATGTAATGGAACCTTGTGGGACACCCTGTATTATTTCCAAAGATAACTATTCTGAGTGATTCGAGGACATTGGCACATTCGTATATCGGTAACGCTTCGTCTGTCCGAGGCCAGTACTCATTCATTACTGGCGTTCATTTTTTAATGAGGATAACGAATAATTGAACTGTTACGAATATACACGTGCTTAAATGATAGCGATGATAACAATTCTCGGTAAACATAAAGTTTTAAACTATTTCACTCAAGTTAGGCGGGCCCTATTAAAACGTTACGGGGGCTGTAATTGGCCCGCGGGCCGCGGTTTTGGAACCACTGGTATAAGCTAATAAGTAGCTTGAGCGGGAATGAGATATACTTCAGCCTGTCTTATACCAGGGCTACTCAACTATTTTCACCAAAGTTCCGTTTACGAAACTTCAAAATTACTGGGGTCCGGACATTACAGAAAATTTATTTCATCAAATAAACGAAATTTCAAATGCAATATTAAATTAAATACAAGAGCAATGAATGGCTCGCAAATATGAACACAAATGTCGCACATCGGTACCAGTACGACAAACTGTGTAGCTGTGTATTTAAATTGTATCAAAATCCTCTAAAACTAAAACGATGCTTATGCTGCCAAAATAAACAAGCAGATGCGGTCCAAATGAAATGGTCGAAAGGTCCGGATTTGGACCGCGGTCCGCCAGTTGAGTAGCCCTGTCCTATACCATAAGTTATCAAAGTGCTGCGTACGGAGCCCCACGGATTCGTGAGAGAAATCCAGAGGCTCCGTGAGTTATTCATTTACTTAAATAAATCTTCAATGTTTTTAAGTACTAGTACTAGGCTAATACATCCGAGTCTTCAAACAAAGTAATTTTTTTCAATCAGGGAAATAAGTCGGTAATTAACAAAGTGTTTTTGTTTTTTAATTTTGTAAATTTATTTGTGGGGCTTAGCAAAAATAGTCAATCAATATTTGTCCGGACAGGATTTTACCAACTTCGCACTGCCTGTTTAGTGTATTAGATCCCGAGTTCAAGGGACTCCAGCGATACCAAGATTGTTAGACCGAACTTATAAGCACTATGCCATCGTTTTGTTGCAAATTTTAAGCATACTTCAGACTGCGTGCTTAGAAATCAAATTATCTGACTTCAGTTCTAGTAGATATTTAACAATAGCGAATTCGTACTTAGGAACTTAGGATATAAACTGATCCAAATACGCCGTAAGTCGATGCTCCACATTGTTTCTATATCCATGAAACTGTCCATCGCCGCTGTGATCATGACAATTCCACACGCCATCAAAGTCGGTGACCGATAAAAGGGGTGAATATGATCACGGCCAGGTGTGGAACTATACCGCCACCTAGCGAATATAAAATAAGTCTTAACTCGGCGGTAATCTTTTAACCCCGTTGGACTGGGTATTTACAAAATAAGTAAGATATTAATTAATAAATAAATTTTGACGAAATTTCATTTAATTTTTATGATTTTTATTGGTACTTGCAAGACCGTGCATATTTAAAAACATACTAATATATTTAACTGGTTACTTACGTGATTTCAGGTTTGCTCTATCTATCGCGTTTTGTATTTGTATATCTAAACATCTAAATAGACTACCGGTACCAGAAAAATGTTGAAAATATTAGGAGGGACCATGGCTCCTCAGGACTCCCTTTTTGGCTACCGTTGCAATGGCGGCGTGGCTCATCGTGCTAAGCGTTAAGAATACGCTCGCCATCGCACTTCTGATTACTCTGCGTGGGTTCGCATCCCATGAGTGATGGTTATGTGCGAGAGGATTGCTGGACTCCTCGCCGCCGTAGGGTGGTTCACGTAACCGCTGGTCGGTTAGGGCTTCCTCCACCATCAAGTCCATGCTTCTGAAAACAAATAACTAACTAATCTCATAATTGACATGGAATGGTAACCGGACGAGAGGCCGTTGTTCGCCATATGGTTAAGCCGTCTTATCGGCTTTCCTCTCCCCGGGATAAATATGTAAATCTTATCATTATTCTGCCTTGTTTCCGAGTCTCGTTATGGTATGCAATGATTGGAGCGCAGTCGAAATACGGTATACAAAACCCATCTTTAACAAACCGCTGCTCGACAATCTGTTGTTTAAAAGTACCGGTAAAGAATTTTAGCCTAGTCTATCACAGCTATTTCTACACTAATTTTTCATTACTGCAATTAAATTGAAACTCCTAGGAAGACAGAGGTATCATTGAATTATCTGATTTATATTTAAATTTCAGAAACACAACTGAAAACTAACGAATAGAGTTCAAAAACGCGAAAACGAGGTAATGTTTACGGCAACGCCTGAAAATTTGCCTGAGTGAAAAAAGTGTCCCAGTGGAAAAGGGGGCATTGTTACGTCACTTTTCGCATCTTGCGATTAGCCAAAGTCATGAAGTAAACAAGGAAGTTGATGCTCGAGGAAGTCCATACCGTATGGGGAACTACGGCCTTTCGTCCGTTGCCAGATCATTTCGGGCATGGAAACCGGGTATTATGATGTTTCTCTAACCGCTGACTGGTTACGGTTACATTACGAACCATTTGAGTGCGTGCATAGAAAGTGTTGAGTTTTTTGTAGCAGACCTTCGGACAGATAGCGATGAGGACCAACTGTGACTTTTATCGGAACCAAACTTATATCGTGACCAAATGTTCGATGGTGTGGCTCAACGGACTAAGCGTTAGGATCCTATACGCTCGCCACCGCACCCCTAATTACTCTGCGTGGGTTCGCAGGTTCGAATCCCATGCAGGGATGGTTATGTGCGAGAGGATTGCTGGACTCCTCGCCGTCGTTGGTTGATTCACGTAACCGCTGGTCGGTTACGGCTTCCTCCACCACCAAGTCCATGCTTCCAAAAACGAACAATATAACTAATCACATACCCGACTTGGAATGGTAACCGGACGAGAGGCTGTGGTTTGCCATATGGATAAACATTCTTATCGGCTTTCCTCCCCCCGGGATAAATACTGTTTCAGAATCCTATCTTATTCCATATGGTGGTTTGTGCAAATCATTGACGCATTTTAGTAAAATATTGACTCAGTCCACCACATCCTCTAAGTTCCTATTATCGGTCTCCGCCTTATGTTGTTGCCGTTTCTCTGATTTCTGCGTTTTTAATTTCAGACCTTTCTACGTTTTTTTCTGCATAATTTGCTACGTAATAGGCGAGAAGACTAAGAAATAATAAGTGTTAGATTATTATAGCCTAATAGATTGGAATTCAAGAAGGAACATTTTGAAACTGCGTCAATAAGGTTTTTGATACTTGTCACTGACTGCCGTACAAATACTCAAAAATCGTTTAAAATTGGAGAAATTTATTTTGCCGTTTTGACAACATAACTGTACTGAAATAATGCGGCGTGCTGGGACCGGGTATTCCCCTATGGGGGGACAACAACGGTCGGTTTATGGAGAGGAGAATGACCGTATGGAAGAGGAATTAAAACATAAAGTTTCCGCTCTTAAAACTTTGACAATTGATATAGGAGAAGAAGTCAGACTACAGAATCGGGAATTAGCGGGTTGGTAAAAAATTTATTACAATGTGCTGTTAACTGTATCTGTAATAATATTCCTATGTTGCTTGAAACGCAAATAAGTTTTTAACCAATGTGATATTGGGTCTCGTGTACTTTCGCACCTCAATACTGTAACTTCTAGTGGAGTTGTCGTAACAATTTTGCATATTTGATTCCTAACCCCCACCTGACTACGCCGTCCATAAATTATGTCACTGCGACATCAAAATCATGTCATATAGCTTTCTAAAGCATAGCCATGATCGTCCGAAATGACAACTGCGCCGACAATAATGAACTTACTAACACCAGCGATCTCTCTCTTATCGAGGTTGTTACGGGGAGAAAACAAGAGAAATTGGTTGCTCGTCTCGAGGTAATCGTTGCGTGTTTTAGTCTTTTGGACGATCATCCGAATATTTTGGCGTGCTTTGTTTCGTCACTCTGTCGTAAATTTTGGATGCTGTAGTTAGGTGGAGATTAGGAATGACATGACTTGGCACGCGCTTTTAGTTTAATCAAGTCCTCAATTTTCAACAGCTCATGCCAAATATGGTACCAATAGAGTTCCGCCCGAGACAGACTCTTACTGGTAACTGAACGAGAGGCCGTGGTTCGCCATTTGTAATTTTCAAGTCCAACAACAACTTATTTATTTTCCTTTCCAGGTATGGACGATGACATGGACAAGGTTGGGGGTTTTCTCGGATCAACGATGGGTCGACTGAAGGGAATAGCGAGGCACGGATACGGAAAAATGTACTGTTACTTATTCCTCTTTGCTATGGCGGTGTTTTTCGTCATGTATTGGATGATAAGACTGAAATAAGAGGAAATTTTCAAAGTTATACAGATTTTAGATGAATTTAGATACGGATTAATGGCTTGGATAGTTCGAATACTACTAGAAATTTAGAGAGTTGTTCTCGGAAAATAAAGTCCATGGACTTTGAAGTGGAGGGGTAGATTTTTAAACGCTAAACTCACTCAAATAATGGCTCGATATATTCTGAAAAATTCTTCTTGGGTCATCCTTGAAATTTTAACGCACAGTGCAATTTGGAAGAAAATATCTTGAGTCTAGTTTAGTAACACATGTACTCCTAAGTTTGGGTTAGGAATGACATATGCGAAAAATTTATGCCATGTCTACTAGAAGTTATTTTGGCAAGAAACTGCACAAGACCCGGTATCTCTCTTGAGAGAATTTTTTTTATAAATTTGTGGACATTGTGGTAACATTAGTTTGAAGATTAGAATTTGAATTTTTCTTAAAATTTTAGCTTTAAATATCTTGTATATTTTTTCTGCTCTTTGGAAAAGAAACTTTACAATATCATTGGACTTTGTGCTGGTTGCGAATGCTTTGAACTTGAATTTTCCAACTCTTTTTCATTTCAAATTATTCAGTCATTCAGCAATCCTGCATTCAGACTAATTTTCACAATAGTGTGATCAGTGTGATAAGCCTACCGTTTGTTTTTCTGATAAAGCAAATATCAAGTCACTGCTTAAAGTCGAATTTAACCGGGATATTTCTAATATCAAGTAGGTACAAACAGTGGGGTACAGCCAAGGGGTTTTCGGTCTTGTAACCTCTGTTTCAAAATTATTAAAAGACTGGAAAATTTGCCAATAATATGTGCGCTTGCATTTTGCTAAAAATCGTTGATTGTCTTAGACATTTTAGATTCTCGTTGTTGTCATGGAGTGAATATTTTACATGGCAGAAAAGTCATTTTACGCTGAAAAAGCTGGCTCCTTTACCGAACGCGCAATCACAGCAACTGTTTCATAAGGTTGAAAATCCTGGCTGTGCCCTGGGTACAAATATTCAGTAGGTATTTGTCATAGGTCAGTTCTTACGGTGAACCACCCTGCTATGGCGAGGAGATGTAAATTTTTGGCAAAAATGTTCAGGAGAGGCAATAAAATGGCGACCCTATGATAAGCTAACCTTTTTTTTTTCTTGTGTGACCAACGATCAATATATATTAACTTATAGCCACTGCCTTGGTCGGATATACTTTAAAATTTAACTGATTCATAACTGCATTTGACTTTATTCAAGTTTAAAATATACAACTAAAAATACTATAATGACTTCATCTGCAAAATAAGAAAAAGGTTAGAACCGCATATCTACACAAAATGTAATTTCATCAGTTTTTTTTTGATTGTTTGTACGGTTACATGCTAACAAGGTCATGTTCAATCAATCAGAGGAAAAGTTGTTTTAGGGAAAATTGCTTGTTAACCACTGACATAAAAAATTATACTTTGTCTTGTTGCCAAAATAGCGTCTCCTAACTTTTGTTTATTTATTTTTCAAAGATTTTATTTTGCTCTTTTGATTTTTTTTTGTCACGACTGGTGTTGTAATTGGTGCTGCCTATTATTAACTGCTTTGCCGTAACAGTTTAAGTAAGCTATTCGGTGTGTTTGTTGTTAGTTATTGTTATTTGTGAACATTATTGCTTATACCAGGGTATTTTCAAATGTATTTAAATGAAATATTTTTGACGTCAATCTCATGTTCTTGTACAATGTTTATCAGGGATGCCCAAAACCCAATCGACTCTTCGGAGAGGTTTAAAATTATTTACCGTAAATTTAATTTAAAAATCTTTGATTTCAGGAATGAATCAAAAAACTTTATGTATGATGAAAAAAATTTATTCAATTTCATAAAACTTAAAAAAATCCTTATTTTATATCTGAAAATGTTTTTTAAGATGTATTTGAAGTAATGAACAATTCGGTTTCGTCTATTTCCCCAAAACTTAATTTTGTTTGATATTTTTGACATAAAACTGTGGGAAATTGTGATATTTTTTTTCTATTTAATATTGGTCTTCAGAATGTATTAGAAATTGGGCTTCCCTGCTCTTAGAAAATATATATTAATGTTATTATAGTTTATTACAGAGTTAATTGACAGCATAGCAGTAATAAAAATAGAATCTTGTAAAATATTTTGGGAAAAGAAGCCACAAAATTTTATATTTTTCTGATAATTGTTTCTTGGATTACATTTTGGAATTATTTAAAAAAATCTTGGCGGTAAACGGCGAGTTTTGGACTCAAAATGGCGGCACCACCAATTCCTGCCAAGCGGACTACGATATCATATGAAAATGTTCAAATAAGACCTTCATTGGACTCTATCAGGTTAGATTGTTTTGTTTAAGGGAGTGAAATGAACTGTCAATATCAAGCGTCTCATACATTTATAACGAGTTGCATGTTGCATTATATTATACACTGTCAAGTGTGGGACCAAAGGGGAACCAGGATGGCTATTTATCTTTGTCCCAGTGCTACCGGTGAAGGGGCCGAGGCCACGGGTGCCTGGATATATAGTGTTATGAAGCTTCTTTCTTGATTTAATTTTCATTCCAACTTCAACACTTTTTGCTGATTTATATATAGCCATAAACAGTTTATGTGTGCATATTATATGTAGGTGCATGATATTGGTACTAATTATGTTAAATTATCAATCCAATTATGTTACTTCACTCAGTCTGTAATAAATTGGGGTAGGCAATGTAAAAACAGAAAAATTCCGGTTCTTCAAAATAAAAATAAACTCGTTTCTTGTTTCGCTATTTTCAGTGCAGCTGCCTTGTTTGAAACGAAAGGTAGGGTATGAATGATCGTTGTATAATTAAAAAAATTGTCAATCCTATCTCTGGTTGGCCATATGTTCGAATCGACTCATTGGTTTTCCTCTTCTCGGGATAAATAAAAACTCCTATCCTCTGCTCTAATTATCAAACTTAATTTCAGTTGGTATCATGGAAATATCACACGACACATAGCTGAAGCGTTGCTGATGGCAAATGGTATGGAAGGAAGTTATTTACTGAGAGATGGGAAGGAGACCGGATCATATTCTTTATCTGTCAGGTATGAAGATGGTTTTTAGTGAATAACATCAGGGATTCGGTGTTGGGAAAAATATACATCGAGCTTAGAAAAATTACCTTTTGGCGCATGGTATACAAAAAGGCAGGCGAAATTTAGGCGCTCCAGAAGTATATGTACCAATATGGAGGTAACTAGTTTTGTTTGTCTACTTTACATCAAGTTGTGTAAAGGGACTGAAACTTATGGGTAGGGGGTATATTCACTTGGTTAACACAGACAGTCCCTGAACTCGTAATAGAACTAAAATATAGAAAATCGGAATAAAATTATGGCCTAACCCCTAACCTGTTACATACACTACGGGAGTACAGAGATTTACACCCGTCTTCGACTTTAAAAACTCTGAGTCCTATTTGACAAAAATCTAGCTTCTGACTTCATGTTGAAACCTTGAAAGAACTCTGCTTAGGCCAGGGTTTCCCAAACTGGAGGTCTGTGATGATATGAAAAGAGTCTGATCGGTTTGGTTGAGCGTTGCGTACGAATACCCATTTCTGTCAGAAAGGGCATTTAAAATTGGGACCTCCAGAAGTATGCGCTACAAGAAGTCGCACAACTTGAATCCTAACCGGTACACACATACTATGTTCAGGTTGTGCGCCATCTTGGTTCGCATACTTCTGGAGCACCCAATTTTAAATGCCCTTTCTGGAGGTCCTAAAATTGTATTGCACCGACCTGCTAATATGATGACAAAATACAAGTCAAGCCTTACCGTGCGGTCATATCACCCATGTTGAATTAATTAACATTTACCTGTTAATTTTCAGTTTGATTCTACCTCTGTATTTTTGAAACAGGAGTAAAGATTCCGTAAAACATTTCCAAATCACTCAAGCGAATTCAGCATTTAAATTTGGAATTACAGAGTTTGAATCGTTGGAATCTCTCATCGGACATTTTGCCAATCAGCCATTACTAGGAGGCAATTCTGGTGAGTATTTTTAACAGGGTCTCATCTAGGGGGGATTTCTGTAAAATTTTTCGTATCTTGAAACGCTTTTTAGACTTTCAAGACTTTTGTAAACCAATGTTATCTGGTCTGTCTAGCTCAGGGGTTCTCAACCTGGGGTTCACGAGAAGATTTCCAGGAGTACTTGGATGACAGTCGAGTTTTCTTGTGTTGCTTTTTTAATATCCTTCAATAACAAAGAAAGTAACTACAAGAGGAAAATATGTGCCAATTGAAACTCAGCGTACATTTTCCCTGATCTTGCGTTGTTGTGACTTTGACGCAACAGTGTGAAATGCACGACTTGGCAGTCGTTACAGCAAATTTTAAGTCAATATATCACAATTTAGTTTGGTGTCTGATTACTGGGGGTTCGCGTTGATTATTTCGTGACTTTGGGGGTTCACGTTGATTGTTTCGTGACTCTGGGGGTTCGCGTTGATTGTTTCGTGACTCTGGGGGTTCGCGTTGATTGTTTCGTGACTCTGGGGGTTCACGTTGATTGTTTCGTGACTCTGGGGGTTCGCGTTGATTGTTTCGTGACTCTGGGGGTTCGCGTTGATTGTTTCGTGACTCTGGGGGTTCGCGTTGATTGTTTCGTGACTCTTGGTAATTAACAGAGAAAAGGTTGAGAACCCCTGGTCTAGCTGTTACAGTCTAACTTGGCAATTAGAAATTTCAGAACCTCCCCCCTCCTTTTGAAAATTTCTAACTAAGCCCCTAGTTTTCTACACCCTGCGTGTTTTTACCTGCAACGTCAGCATAGTAAATTCCAACTCTAGGACATGATGCCAACAAAGCCTTTCGCCAATCGGTATCATATAGAGTATAGAGACATTTTTTATTACCTTACATGCATGCATGTATGTCCAAAAAGAATCCACTATTCGAATACATTTGAAGCTGGTTAATACTTATCGATCTTGATCTGTAAGTATGTTGATAGGTATTTGTCTGTTTGTCTGTTAGATGCACGCAATATCTCATGAAAACGAGATTGAATCTGCTCCAGATTTTGCATGTGCATTCATCATATGTCGGACCAGAAGCCTATTGATTTTGGATGAATTATGTCGTATAATTAGCGAGTTATTAATTAATTAGTGATGGGACACAATATGGAGTTGCTGTTTTGGGGATCCCATAACTTTCGATCGATAAGTCTTCGGTCTCTGACCGATATGCTCGTATTCATTATTTTAAACTATCTAACTCGCTTAGAGTTTTATTAGTTTTCATAACTTAACTCATTTCCAGGCACCCTCGTTCTCCTGAAATATCCTTACCCGAAACAAGTCGAGGAACCCGATAACTATGAAGACATCGTTCTACAATCCACGGTACGCAGCGGAGCCACTGAGGAGGATTTAAAATTTCAGACAAAAGCTACTTCGGTGAGTGCGGGTCTTGATGTTTTTTTGTTTTTTTTTGTGCTTTGGGTTTTAAATTTTTTTGTTATTATGGTGATTAATGTAATAATATTACTTGTGTTGTATAATAGTTTTTTTTCTTTTATTGAGTTTTCATATTTCACTCTGTATATGAGTACTACAAGTACTGTAGTAGGTTACACATTCACTAATTGGCCAATTGCTTTGAAATTTCAGGGCTTATTAATATTTTTTATTAGAAGGCAATTACTTTCATTTATCTCAAAAAATTCTGTGATTTGTTTTTTGTGTTCTATGACGTCATCAAAATTTATAATTGTGTTTCTTGTTTCAGTTTATCTTTGCGTAAGTTCTTTTGCTCAGCTGGTATCGGTAGGCTACTGTGACAAATTGCATATCCGCACCATTCCATGTTCTTCCTTTGAGCATCACTCTCTTGTTTTAAGGAATATACTGTCCTAACCTTCATTAGGATTTTAGTAACTTACTGTATATCGAGTTTTGGTTTTAGCGACACTTGTAATCCTAGCTTTGATAATTTATCATTTTATTCAAATATATATTTTTATATATATCGTATCATGACAGATTTGTTATTCAACTGTCAGGTTACAAAACAAAATTGCAAAAGATTGAAAAAGTATTCAAAACAATTTTTTTTTTTGGTTTCAGCGACGCTTGTAATTCTGTTTTTGATAATTTGCCCTGTTTGTCGAAAGGCTAATTTTAAATGTATTGTAACAAGACAGATTTGTTAATCAACTGTCAGATTACAAAACAAAATTGCGAAAGATTGAAAAAGTATTCAAAATAAATTATTTTTTTTTGGGGTTTTAGCAACGCTTGTAATTCTGTTTTTGATAATTTGCCCTGTTTGTCAAATGACTAATTTTAAATGTATTGTAACAAGACAGATTTGTTGGTGCTCCCGAAGTATGCGAACCAAGATGGCGGACATCGGAACTTAACATGGGTAACAGGTTAGGGTTAGGCGATAATTTTTTTCCAATTTTCCTTATTTTAGTCCTATTATCAGTTTGAAGACTAGCCAAGAGCCTCCCGTAGTATTTATACCTAAAATTATGGCCTAACCCTAACCTAGTACACATATTACATTCCGTTGTCCGCCATCTTGGTTCGCATACTTCGGGAGCCCCGATTTGTTAATCAACCAACTATCAGATTACAAAGCAGAATCGCAAATGATGGAAAAAGTATTTACAATGATGAAATTTTTTGATCCTAGCGACACTTGTAATTCTGTTTTTGATAATTTATCATGTTAGTCAAATAATTGAATTGTAAATATGACAAATTTGTTAATCAACTGTCAGGTTACGAAGCAGAAATTGATTTGTTTTCTCAGAAATCCTGTGCACTGTCTATTAGATTGCAGCTTGTACGTCTAATTTTAAATTTATGGTTTTCTAATTCCTAGAATTTTTTTTGCAAAATTATTTTATTTTCATGTTGATTATAATACAACATCAATATAGAAGCCAAAATTTCAAAATTTTCTGTGGGCCCCATGGATTCATTTTTAGTGTTCCATTACGTCATCGAAAATTGCAAATCTTGTGTTGGCTACGTTTTTGTTAGTCATGTAGTTAGAGGTATGTTTTAGACTACTTGTTCATATATTTGAGCATCTCTCTCTTGTTATACTAAAAATCTCAAATTTTCTAGGAGATAAAAGTAGGGAGACTCATCTCTGAGCAAAGTAACCATCGAATGCTGGGAGTGGGAAATTTTAGTGCAATAGCTTTCCTTATATCTTATTTTTGCTCTTTTTTCATAGGTTTAATTTCTAACGTCTAAGTTTCCAAAAATCTCAAATTTTCTAAGAATTGAATTTTGGGTAAATTTATTTAGTTTTATATTAATTCTATAATCAGGGAAATACCGGTTCAATATTGATACAAACAGATCAATAAAGCAAGGAATACCAGGCCAGACTAGATAACTGGAAAAGTGTTCGGAAATATATGAAAAATTGAGTTTCAGAATGATTAAAATTCAGTTTAAATTTTATTATTAAATTTATGGGCCTAAATTTATGTTAATTGTGATAAAACATGAAATAATGTTCATAAAAGTGTAACATGACACATGGACTATTATATTGCTTGCACAGATCAATAGGACGAATAATACCAGGCCAGACTAGGTTACTGGAAAAAGTGTTTAATGTTTGGAAATATGTGTAAAATCTAGTTTTGGAATATTAAAAATTTAATTTTAATAAATGTTATTATTAAAGTTTATCAGCTGAAATCTATGTAAATTATGATAAAACAAAAATGCATAAACATGAAAGTGTAAGATGACACATTGACTTATGTCACTTGTTAAGTGATATTTGATACTTTCGTAGCATGTGTATCAGGTTAGGGTTAGGCCATAATTTTATCCCGATTTGCCTTATTTTAGTTCTATTACGAGTTCGGGGACTGTATGTGTTAGCCAAGTGAATATACCATAATTTTCCAGTCCCTTTACAAAACTTGATGTAAAGTAGACGAACAAAATTAGTTACCTCCATATTGGTACACATACTTCTGGAGAGCCTCATATTTCACTGGTCGCATCACAATTCTTTGAAATTCTGAATTAAAACATTAGGCCCAACAAAGAAAAAATATAAAACTAATACCCCCTTGCAGCTAGATCGAACTATTGGTCCACTTCCACACATTTTTGTTTTCAAAATAAAAATTTGATTCAAAGCAATTGGCCAGGCTGCCAGAAACCAGAAGAAATATATGAAAATTGATAATTTTTCTCCAAGTACTGAACATTTGAGGGCAATTGTCAAGGCAAATATCCAAGTTTATTTCAAGTCTTCTGGAAATTTCTTAAATTTTTATAATTTACCATGAGCAAATATGTGAACAAAACGTTACACGCAACTGCTCAATTGCTACTTAACTTTTGGATAAGTTTTTTTCCCTCTTTAGTATTGTGAACTTACCGAGAAAATTTTTATGACTTCATCTTAGGCTGATGCGAGGTGTCCAAAAAATTTCGCCCGATTCTATAGTAATGACAGTATAAGAATAAATAAATTTTATTGTATGATGAAGAAGAACTACAAGCACAATAAGAACTATTCTAAGACAAAAATTTTTAATTGTTATTACCATTAAATTGGGCAAATTTTTTTAAAACCCTGTATTTTGACAAAACATTGGAAGATTTCAGTTGCGACTTGAAACTTTCGAACAAAATTATTTCACTTTCTGCGTTGGTTTCGTTATCTTATCAGAACAAATATTTGAATAGAAATAAAGAAGTCTTTGTGTTATTATTTCATATTAAGTACAATATCTTTACTCAAATTTGATTTGTAGAAGATTGATGGTTAATTCTGGAGGTTAATAAAGATAACTCTGTAAATGTTTGTGGGCAAAGTAACTCCTAAGATTCGCCAACAGGAATGATCTCAAGTACAGAAAGCACATGGCTACTTCACTTTCACAGCTGGTTGGTCATGATCAGTCATCTGTGACTGATGAGTGATGACATCACAGGTAATGCTCACCTATATAGGAAAATGCTAGTTGCCAGAAATACAATGAAGATACAATTAACAGCCTTGTGCTAAGTGTTTGGAACAAGTATGCCATCACACACCTGATCAGGTTGATAGCCAGTGAGGTATTGAGGATCCCCCCTTTATGAAATGTCAGTGCAACTCTGATCACCTTTCACAAGTTTGAATTCAGTGGTTGAGTTAGTTTTGTGATTTCATCCTTAGCAAATATTTATGTAGTTTAGCGCTTTGCCACGTATTGTAAAGTAGAGCTAAGATCTGAAGCCCGACGAAAAGTGGGGTCGGGTCGGGCCTGAAATGTTAATCATTACGTTTGGGTCGGGTCTGGCTTCTCTATCGCTGACTTTTTTGAAATAACTATATGTTTATAACAAAAATATATTCTTAAACTATGTGTGGATACTAAACAAAGCAATACTTGTTATAAAGGGAATAATTTGAATAAAACAGAGAAGAAGCTGTAATGGACTATTCCCCGACCTTTGACGACCGAAAATATTTTTCCTATACTTTACCATACCCGGCTCTGGTCAGTTTGGGCCTGCTAATCCAGTTAATTGGTCGGGCTCGACTCAGGTCGGGTTTAATACCTACGGGCCCAGGTCGGGTCGGGCTGGAATTTTTGGGCTTGATCTCACCTCTATCGTAAAGAAAATGAAATAAAATCGTCCCTTCGATTGTTTATCTTCTGTGGCCCTGCGTCTCATACTGTTGCGACACAATTTCATGGTTGCGTCATGGACATTGCCGTCATTTTCTTGCTTGCAAGGCTTCTCTTTTACATATTCATTTCCATTACGTCTCAAAATTGAAAATTTGATTGTTAAAAGTGAAATAGAATCGATTTGAAGCTGTTGAGTTAGTAATCACAGAGACATTGTACTGGTGAAATTGAATATGATGGCAATACCTTCTTCTTTCAATGGAACTTGTATTATCCGTCTATTATCATGATAAATTATTGCACTCTTGCATTTTGATGGCTGTACCAATACGGTCATCATATAACAATGTCATCAAACTAGCTCCTAATTCGTGATCTTCCTAAATGCAAATTAAAATTTTTTGTGAGCAGTTTTATCTATATTTATGGTTGTTAATCATTTTGCTGAAAATTACGCACAAAACCTTGAGAGTTACGACTAATAGGATTGGAATAGCTCTAACAAGCTTTGCATAATATTCGGTTCAATTCATAATCGAACTTGGACAGCCCTAGTTGTAGATAACAGGTATTCCATTGTTTAACCTGAAATCGAGCAAGCTATTTCTCTCGTTTTCTCGTCGCAAAGATCACGATAGGAGAGAGATCGCCGGCTTTAGCAAGTTCTTATCGGCGGCGCAGATGCCATTTCGGGCGATCGTAATTATACTTTGGCAATCCCTATGATGTGATAGTGACGTCGTAGTGGTGTAATTTTTGGATGGCATAGTCAGGTGAGGGTTAGGAATAACAGATGCAAAAATCGTTATGCTACGCCCACTGGAAGTACTTGTGGTACTAAACTATACTAGACCCCAAATTTCTTCATACACTGAGATAAGCTTCCTTTACTTGATTTTATTTTCAATTGTATTCGAAATAGAGAACTATTCAGTATTGGCCATCTCTGGTGGAATTAGGGGCTTTCAGCCATCAGACAAGTAGATCAAGATGTTCGATATCTCAACTGTTAACAAACAACACAGTAAAAACAACACCTTTTATATTTGTGTCGTTTTAGATGTGATCGACATGAAGATATAGTGATAAGTTTCTTCCACTTTCTGCGTTAGTTTCGGGATCTTATCAGAAAAAATATTTGGTACTCCTGAAGTATGTGCACCAAAATGTCGCACGACCTGAACCCTAACCTTGTTCACAACCTGAGTTCAGGTTGTGCGCCATATTGGTGCGCATACTTCAGGAGGTCCAACTATTTAAATAGAAATAAAGAAGTCTTTGTGTTATAATTTTATATCACGTATAATCTCCTTACTCAAATTTGATTTGTATAAGTTTGATTGTTAATTCCTGATTTCTGGGGGATGACGCCTCGTTCTAAATTGCCATCACATCCCCGATCAGGGGCGTGACCACAGGGGGGAGTCAGATGACAGAACCACCCCTCTCTTTTTAATATCCTCGCTTAAATTTGATTTGTACAAGGTTGACAGTTAGTTAATACCTGATTTCTGGGGGATGACGCCTCATTCTAAATTTTAGAAACAAGTCTACCGTCACACCTCTGATCAGGGTCATAACGAGTGGGTGTTGGAAACCCAAAGCTTCAAACTGTAGTGAATCTTAAACTACAGGAGGTTGATAATTAATTGGCTTAGAGCAGGTGTGCAAAGTGTGGCCCGCGAGGAAAAATTGTGCGGCCCGCAGGGAATTAACAATGTTGAATGGTGTGCCCATAAAACGAGTATTTATCCTTCTGCGTTGCAAAGCCTATACCAGTATTATTAGCAAAACAAGCTAGCAAAGTTCTGTTGCAAAATACACGATATAGGCTATATTACAAAAACATGGCTCTCACTGGTTTAAAGTCAGTGTGACAATAAATTCAAATAGGAGTTTCCTCAAGAGTTTATGCGTTTTAACTCACTATTTCTGCAAGAATCCTTAGTAATGTCGTAAGATCACTAGCAAATATATACAATTTTTGTGCTTGCAACTACTAGGAAGTATAGATTAAATAAAGGTACAGCTCGCGGCTTCACCTAGTTACTTGTATTTGGCCCGCCAATAAAAAAGGTTGCACACCTCTGGCTTAGAGCGAATAAATTATCCCTGAATTATTCCCAAACAAAATGGTGTTCTATGATGAAAAAAACATTTTATAACCAGTTTTGAAATGTCAGTGCACCTCCGATCACCCTGCTCAAGTTTGAATCTAGTGGTTGATGAAGCTTCGTTCACCTTAAGTGAGTTTCATGATTTTACCCTCAGCAAATATTTATGTAAAAAGTAGTCTTTGTTATAATCTCTACATGTAGGAATTGGGGATTTTGAGCCGTCCGACAAGGAGATTAAAACGTACATTATTTCAACTGGTAATAAACAACAGAGAGACCCCAATGACCTTTATATTTATGCTGTTTTAGATATGATTAACATGAAGATGTAATTTTTCACACGAAATTGTCCCCAATTTAGAATGTTTTTGATATTTCATATCCAAAAAATTTTCCTTAGAATATATTTGGAATAATGAAATATTCGGTATTGATAGTAGCAAGTACAGACGTACCCCAAAATGCATAATGGAGTATTCCAAAACATATTTAAATTTATCCTAAATATGATTAAATTTCTTTTAGTTAGTTTTTGATCTTGGGAATTATTTAGAAATTTGTCAATGGTGAACATTTGACAAGCAAATTTCTCCATTGAACATGACATAATTTAGAATTTATTCGATATTTCATATTTAAAAATATAATTTTGGAATGAATTCAGGAAAGGCAATTCCTGACTAAAGCATTGCGAATATTATTAAAGTTGGCGTGATGAGCTGCCAGGCCTTATTTCCAAGAAAAACTCATTGTTAGTCACTGTGTGTAGAATCATATTGCATTATGGTGTGTGAGTCATATCATGCATAGCATGCAGGGCCTAAAATTAACATAAAATTGTATTTTGAGGGATATTTTTTGCAATATGTTATTTGAGTAAGATCATGCATAACCAGGGCTGCCATCAATATGAACCCAAAAATAAGGACATAAGGGAAACCTTAAAATAGATAACAAGGTAACAGACAAAATGTATTCATGTCAGTGCGACCCGTGTCTAGTCATACTTTGCACAAGAAAGAATTTGCACCAGCAGTTCTTTTTTCTTAGAAACTATCTGTTCCATCTCTGTAATTTCACTTTCACTTATTCCATGAATGCGCGTAGCAATCGACGAGGTTCTAATATCATTTCTAGCAAATCAATCATTCAAATTGACCAATCTGAGTGTCTGATACTAGAACCTAGAACCTCTACCTCTGAAATGAAAGAATAATAAGGACACACGTCAAAATTGGGTTTCTTAGAAATAAGAACAAAAAATTTTCTAATACGAAGACCTCAAAATAAAGACAAATCTTTAAATTCAATGCATTATAGTGCATGAGTTTTTAATGAATACTTGGGTATTATGATGTTTGAGTCATACCATGCGAAACACACAGGGCTCAAAATGAGCAATAATATGCCCATAGGTGTGCATCAGGGTCATAAAAGAAATTTGTTCAAAGCAAGGTCAGGCACTCAGAAAGGAAGAAGAATCCTCTTTAAGAAAAGTTGCACTCACTCAGAAGTAAAGATGACTCATCTCTGAGTGTAGTTACGCGTACACACTCAGAAGTAAACGAGACTCATCTCTGATCAAAGTTACGGGCACTCACTTAGAAGTAAAGAAGACTCATCTCTGATCAAAGTTACGTTACGGGCACTCACTCAGAAGTAAAGAAGACACATCTCTGATCAAAGTTACGGGCACTCACTCAGAAGTAAAGAAGACTCATCTCTGATCGAAGTTATGTTACGGGCACTCACTCAGAAGTAAAGAAGACTATCTCTGATCAAAGCTATGGGCACTATCCTAAAAATAATAACATTCCAGGGCTGCCCATACAAGCTTTTGTGCAGCAGGAATTTGTCAAAACGCAGTTTAAAAAAACACTTTTAAAATAAAAAAAATTTCTCTTTTAGCTTGCAAGTAAAGAAGGATTCCTGACAAAGCAGGGCTGGGTTGTTAAGAATTGGAAGACGAGATGGTTTGTGTTGTCAAAGTACGATCTCAGTTATTTCTCAGATAGATCGGTAAGTTTGGTTTACTTGACTTTTTTATGGTGGTTTTTGATGGGGTTTTTTCATTGTTTTTGCTCGTTTTTTCATTGTTTTCGCACGTTTTTTGACGTTATTTCTGACTGTTTTCAAGATTTCTGCAAGGTTTTTGACGTTTTTTCACTGTTTATGCAATTTTGTTCAAGATTTTCGGTTGCTTTCCACATTTTTTTGGTGGTTTTTGACGATTTTCCTAGGTTTTTGGTGTTTTTTCATGGTTTTTGCTATATTTTGCTAACAATATGCAAGGATGCTTTGATGTTCCAACGTAGGGTGACCCATACGATAAAGAAACCATAAAATTCTTGATCTGCATAAACAAAAAAAAAATTATCTAACACTTAAACTTATCTAGGACGCTTCACAAAAGTTATGTTTTGTTTTCTCTGGAACAGCAGAGAGGGCCTGTGGCCTCTCCAATGGGGCCACAAGTTAAAGTCTTCATAAGAAAACTCCCCATTTGCTTGATAATGTTATTTCACTGGGTGTTTTTACTTTCTTGAGCATGAATTGTTAGAACATAATTGGATTCGGAATCTTCCAATCAAAATAACACTTAAATACCACTGGATTGAGAACAGGGGCCATGAGTGCTAAAAGCTTCCAAAATGAAAGTCATCAGTCATGAAAGATTGGGACCCACTGCTCCAGCCCAGTGTTCTTGAACCCAAGTGTATACTGGACCTTAAGTAGGGTATACAACTGATAAAGGGTGTACAAAGGGTGTACAGCCTAAGTCAAGGATTCTAAACTCTAATATGATAAATTATAAAATATTCAATTGGAGACAACAATGTTAACACGGTGCACATGGAATATAAAATGTCATTTACGCAAAGAACCGACTTGAGCACATCTTTACATCACAATTTATATAGATATGGCACGTGTCTAGGTTGATGATTTCAGCTGCCATGCATTTCGCTTCGCTTGATTTACGTTGAACATTATTCGCGTTGATACTAGGGCCTTCAGTCAAATTTATACCGTTTACAACTTGCGGACACTAGCCTATTAGATTGCATGATGATATTGCAGTACAATATGTGATTAAAATTGAATATTTATTTAAGCCTTAAATAAACAATGGTATTTGTAGGGTATACAAAGCTCTTGAAAAATTGTAAAAGGTACCATGGTAAAAGTGTTTGAAGAACACTGCTCTAGAATATGTCCCAAATGACTTGGCTTCAGTTTTTGTGTAACCCAGTGCTTATCTGGAGGAGGAGAGTCGATGACTCTTTAAATCAGAGGTGTGTAACCTGCGGCTTGTGGGCCAAATGCAACCCACAGGTAAACTTGTGTGACCTGTGCAGAAACTCCACTTTCGAATGGCGAGCGGCCCGCGAAACAAGTTTTTAATTTAATCTAGTATGTGTGAGTAATTCCAATTCATTTGCGTTGCAATGGCTATATCTGAGCAAAGCGAACAACGCATCTCACAAGATCAATAACAAAAAAATTTTGTGTCTGCAACTACTAGAAAGCATATGTTAAGTAAGGGTGTGGCCCACGGTTTCATCCAGTTATTTTTATCCGGCCAACGTGTATTATTTAAGCATGTCCGAAAATTTTTTCGCAGGAAATTTTGTCGTAGGTAACCTCACAGCATCGGAAAATTTGTCGAATTTGAAAAGTCACCGAATAGGAAAATTAACCGCACAAAAAATGGCTGCAAAAGCACTTTGCTGTAAAACAAGTATTTGTGATAAAAACAGTTGAGTTCATAGGGTTAGGGTATGCTCTTAAATACCGAATCTTTTTTAAATAAAAAAGTTTGTTAATAAAACTGTTTTTATCACAAATACTTGTTTTACAGCAAAATGCTCTTGCGGCGACTTTTCCTTTGCGGCCAAATTTCCTGCGGCCAATTTCCCTAGAACCGTATTCAAAGTTGCACACCCCTGCTTTAAATGCTAGGCCAATATGCTGCTTTAAGTTATTCGTCAATTTGGTTTTTTACCAGTATATCAATTCCTTACTCTACTAAAGAGATGAGTCATCGCTGACTGTCTGTTTTGTCTTACTAAGCGTTTCCATATGACAGATAGCTTGCTCATATACCTTTATGACACTTCCTTGAAGGTTTCAATATGGCTTTTTGCTCTTTAAATGGTGTAGGCAGTAGTTTAGTATTATTTATTTAACTTATTATGGTGTAATTCGCCCCTATAATGCTGTATAACAGTGGTTTCGAACCTTTCATGGCTCGTGGCCTCTCTTCGGAGTGTTTTAGCCCCTATTACCCGACCGATTATCTTTCCAGTGGTATTTAAAGAGTGTTGTTATGATTGGTAGATCTTAAATCTCATTATATTCAAACAATTCATGCTCAACAAAGTGAAAACACCTTGTGAAATATTCTTAACAAGCAATGGAACTAGAAATAACAGGAAGTTTTATCGTGAAGGGAAATATAAAATAAGTCCTGCGTCCCTTATGTGCCCCCCCTCCCCTTCAAGATGTGGGGTTGGAGTCTCCATGCACACCCCGGATGTCTGTCCTTGCTTCTACATATTAACCTACATGTGGTTGTTAATGGAAAGTCAGTCATGTCATGAGAAGTGTGTGAAACATAGGATTTCTAGAATCTAGACTTCTTTCCACGGCCATGTGTTGGTTAATCAACAAAATTTGTTGATTTTATTTTCCAACTTCAAAAAAAAAATCTAGATCGTCTAACTTGTCAAGATTGTAGGTGCTCCCCATTTTGGGATTAAATTTTTTTCAATGAATGAATTAAATTGTACAAAAGTAAAGAGTTTAAAGTTTAAATTAAGGGAAACATCATTAAAAAATGTTGGAATCTTATGTGTTTTCTGCTGGTCGTTATACCAGTTTTTACATTCTACTATACCGGCAAATCAGGAAAAAAAAAAATTTGGCGAACATTTTTATTACTTGCGCTGATTATTTGGTTTCTGCGAGACTAACTACTTATCCTTCTTCTATGCTTTTGTGCCGGTGGATCCGTATGCATATATTGCAAGGATGCTGTAGCAAGAGTAGAGATACCTATCCTAAGTGATTCAAGAGTCTTGCTGCACACTAACACAAATATATTTCTGTAACGTTTCGTCTGACCAAGGTCAGACTTCTTCAGACATACATAGTAGTTGAACTACGTATCACTAGTTCAACTACTATGTATGTCTGAAGAAGTCTGACTTTGGTCAGACGAAACGTTACAGAAATATATTTATGTTAGTGTGCAGCAAGACTCTTGAATCACTTAGGACTTTTATTACGTATCTGTATAGATAGTAGAAATAAAAAGAGAAAGTAGTTTCCTACCAAAAAATTAGAAGTTTGAATAAAGATCGGACGATTTCAGATATTCCACAATAGCCTGATAGCAGAACTTGTATTGATCCTGAAATAAAGAGGAAATTCTTACTGTATTGAAACCAAGCAGAGAGACGTGGTATAGGCCAGGGCTACTCAACTGGTGGACCACAATCCGAATCTGGATCTTTCGGGTATTCGATTCGGACCGCACCTAATTCTTTATTTCAGATCATTAGCCCCACTTTTGAAGTTTTCTTTTATTAAATGACTTCTATTGTTTTAAATATCTATGAAAATAACTATAACACCATAATAAACAATCTTGATTAGCAGATAATCGTTAGCCCGTCAAGGAAGTGTGTGTTTAATTTCTGGAAAGACCGGACCGAATAAATTTAGAAGTTTTGTATGGGAAACTAGTATTTTTGAGTAGTCAAAACTATAATTTTTGGATTTTTTTTGCCAACTGTTTTCCATTTTTAGAAAGAAAAACCGATCAAGACCCTCAATCTCCTAGATTGCCAGGGATGCATAAAATGTGACGACGTCGGCAAAAAAAACTGTTTCAAACTTGACTTTCCGGATCGTACCTGGTATTTTTATGCAAATACTGAAGAAGAACAAGCAGAATGGATGGATATTATTAAATGGAAATTGGTAAGAATTGGTTATAAAAATTTTTTACTCTAAGTAAGACTGATAATTTCTTGATAAAAAATTTTGGTACTCCTGAAGTATGCGCACCAAGATGTTGCATAACCTGCATCCTAACCTGGTACACAATCTGAGTCCAGGTTGTGCGCCATCTTGGTGCGCATACTTCAGGAGGTCCAAAATTTTGAAGATATACTGTGTGAATTTGCTGCGCTCAAAAAGGTTTATTGGCAATATTCTATTCCTAAGGCAAACCAACTTTCAAATATTATTGACTTGACATACTTTATTGGTGTACTCAGCTCATCAGAAAGCTGATATGTCGATTTTCTTTTTCTTTGATAACTAGGTACTGCTCTTTTAATTCTGAGTGAGTGCATCTATCTCTAGCACTTCAGTTGTCGCCGTAACTTTTCTCAGAGATGAGTGTCTTTTCCTTATCAGTAACTCTACATGACCTTGCTTCATTGTTGAAGCGGCGGTGTGGCTCAACGGGCTAAGCGTTAGGAATACGCTCGCCACCGCACCTCTAATTACTCAGCGTGGGTTCGCAGGTTCGAATCCCATGCAGGGATGGTTATGTGCGAGAGGATTGCTGGACTCCTCGCCGCTGGTCGGTTACGGCTTCCTCCATCACCAAGTCCATGCTTCCGAAAACAAACAATACAGTAAAAACTAATCCCATACCCGACTTGGAATGGTAACCGGACGAGAGGCCGTGGTTCGTCATATGGATAAGCCGTCTTATCGGCTTTCCTCTCCCCCGGGATAAATATGTAAATTCTATCTATCCTAATTGAATAGCTTACTAGAAGGCTTAAACATTAATTCATGGCAGACGGTGGCAATTACTTTTCTGATTGTGCCAGTTACAGATTATAGACTTGGTTACTGAACCTCTAAATTCATTATGACACACTATGATAAAAAGGCAGTTTATCTACAACAGCTAGGCAAACATTTATAAAACAATAAGAAGCATTATCATTATGGCGTTATTTTTGTCGATATATTCAGCAAAAATTTATATTCATAAAAACTACAGTCCCAATTTCAGCAGACACAGTGGGCCGGATTAAACTCTTTGGTGGGCTGGTTCCAGACTATGGTCTGCAGTTTTCCCCTGATTTTTTCCATTTATTATAAGCACTATACAATTTATGGCATTTATTATTAGCACTATACTGTTACAAATGTAAACACACAGTTTATGACTGTGTTTACTGATTGTTAATTCTGAAGAGCAAGCATATATCCTTCACAGATAAGTGTGAAATGTTGTATCAATTTGTCACTTAAATCAATATTTGAGTCTTTCAATAACGTTATCAAATGCACTCAGAAAGGATTCGTTAAATAAGTCACGGTATTGGTAAACCCCATTTTGCCAATCTTGCTGGCAAAATCATCTTGTGTCATTCACGTTTCTAAATTTGAAAAAAATACTGTAACAGAGCCCATCATCTTACCTGGAATGTTATAACTCATTAAAAAATTGAAAAATCTCTTCTCTGAGCAGGGTTTGTGCGACCGATGAAATGCCGAGAAACTCTTTAGGATTATCTGCGTTACTGACAAAGACTTGAAGCCGTCAATATAGTCAGTAGCAATGCCCTGGATAGTGTGGCCACTTGAAATTTAAAAAAGATCATGTTTTTGTATCATACATTGGAGTTTTGCGTAGCTTGAAGCACTTTTTAGCCCCTCGAGACTTTTGGAAACCCATGTTTTTTTTTTCGGTCTCCGGCCAGACCAGCTATCAGTAACTGTCGAACTTGGCAATTATACATTTCATAAAATCCCTGCCTATGTCATGCACTTATTTTAGAATATCAACTACCCACAGATAACCGTCTATATGTGAGGTGCTACTATATTTTATTTTTGGAAGCACTGTAATCTTTCAGTTCATGTCTGGTATGGGATTAGTCAGCCAGTTATTTGTTTAAGACGCATGGACTTGATGGTAAAGGAAGCCGTAAGCGACCTGCGGTTACGTGAACCACCCTACGGCGACGAGGAGTCCAGCAATCCTCTCGTACATAATTATCCTCGAACCTGCGAACATACACAGGGCAATGAGAGGTGCGGTGACGAGCGTATTTTAACATTTAGCACAATGCGCCACACTTTTGAACCTATATTGCCTAGACCAATGGTGCACAACCTGCGGCCGTCGTGAAAAAATAATGCGGCCGTCCACATACAAAATCCTATACGTGAACAAAACAAAAAAGTTCAAAAATAGGATTTGGCGGCTATGCTTTGCAAACTTTTATAGAGAAAATGCATTAAAATATTTGACATTTTATTATACTTTTGGGGACAAGAAAATGGGAGTGACCACCCCTCCCCGCCTTTTGATTTTTTCCAAAATTGTGCAACCATTATGCAACTTGCTGTAATATATCTGCTCAAGAATAGGTCCAGCAAAAAGAAAAATCCGTTTAAAATGCGAATATTATACTTCCAAGTAGTCCCACATACTTATTAATTGGGCAGACTGCACCTCGCATGGGTCAAATACGGGGTTATGACGTCATAAAATTGAGAAAAAAAAATTCGACGCGCTCATCAACCCCCTGGAAGGCGTATTGAATACAAATAAATGCAATGCGGCCGCCAATAGCAGAAAAGTTGTGCACCCCTGGCCTAGACCCACCCACACACACACTCAGATTATTAGTCAAATATTAACGACTTGATTTATTGACGTCATAAATTGTTATTCTAAGTCATCTATTGATAACAGATTTTAATGAGATGACCTATGTTTGCTATGTGCTTACTGCTTGCCATATGTCAGATACCAATTAGGTTCGGCAGATGGTGTTGAGTGTTTGATATATTGCACTGCTGATAACCATGTGTGAGTTACGTACGAAATCTATGTGTTTTTCCATGTGTTTCGCTCTGAACAAGGTTACACACAAGCAACTACCAGCTATGATTGCCATTGCACTGCTGATACCCATGTTCGAGTCGTTTAATTATTGTTTGACTGTAATGCATTTTGATTACAGTGCTTATTCATGACTTTCTCTTCAAACAAGGCCCCATACTAGAAGATACTGATCCCTATTGCTGTGAATTAATATTTTATTGCACACAAGCAATACGTAACATACACAGTTCAATTGTCACCTCAAATAACAGAATATAAAGTCAGACATTACGTTGCTTCTGCTGTACCAAAGTACTCAATGACCTCTGGAGACCAGCATGGCAGTATTTATACCCAGGGAGCATGCTTCAGTGGTTTTACCCACAATGCTCTACCATCATGCTGTGCTGTCATTGGCCAGTTAAGAGCGGTAAATAGGATTAGAGCACAGTTATCCTAGGATGACAATCACCTGGACAAAATGTGAATGAGAACACACAAGTTATCTATTTATATGTAAAAACTATACATCATTTGGAAGGACCGAAAAATACATGCCCGTATGTAGCAAATTGCTGATGCTAGCAATAAGCAGGTCAATAATAAAGTTGAGTGAAATAACAACACACTATGGTTAAGCAATGTCATGAAAAAAATAACTAGATAAAAAGCTTGGCAAAACCACATTATCTAAAAAATTTCATTTTATTTTTTTCAGAAACAAATCAGAAAAGACTCGATGTGAAGGAATCCACGCTCAAACCAACACAGAAATGACTGTAGTTTAGTGATTTTAGAATACACAATCACCTCTATAGACTTCAAACTGTCGTAGTATTTATTCTTTTGCAACTGAAAAAAAGAATATTTATTTCAGTGGTTCTCGACCTATTCATGGCTCGGGGCCTCCTTTCGGAAGGTTTTAGCGGTTATGGCCCCTGTTCATCATTCCAGTGAAATTTATAATGTTATTTTGATCCCATTATGTTCAAACAATTCATGCTCATCTAAGTGAAAACACCCTGTGAAATAATCTTATCAGGCAATGGAACTAGGAAGAACGGGGAATGTAAAGGAAAAACTGAAATCAGTTTCGCGCCTAGTATGTGGCCGCCAATTCCTCCAACTGCTCTGTGGCAACCTTTTTGGGGGGGGGGGGGCGGGCCTCTTGTCGACGGCTTTTCATACTAAAGATATGTATTTCGTATAAAAAGACGCAAAAAAAAGGGGGGGGGCAGAAATTGTATTGTATGTCACTATATTACAGTACTCGAGCATCAGATAGTATGTAGACCCTAAAATGAAAGTAATAATCTGAAATTTTAACCAAGGATGACCAAAAACTGGGCAATTAACTAACTATATATATTGCCATATCACAGTATGCAGGCTCACAACCTGTACATTTGTTTGAAGTTCTAAATTCAATAATTTTTATAAAAGGAAAGCCAAGAAGCAAGAAAAATGTCTATATAGTGGCATTGTCACCCTAAAATGTCTGAATTTGATAATTCTAATCGTGAAAAGCAATGACTGAATAACCAGAACTAAACTTTATAATTATATACAATATATATTCTGTAACTTATTAATGAATGGCCGAAGAGCTGGACAATCAAGTTCAAATTAGAGCCTACATTTCCTCAATCAGCATTCCACTCCTGTTTGTTTTTAGTTATGCATGTCCACTAATTGTATGTCAACTTTCAATTTCAACTGAAAATGCTCGCAAACTGGATATTTATTTAACTATATGTACCCTCATACTGATTCCACCAATTTATGCATCAAACAATTCAAAATGGGGCTATTTATAGAACAGTAAATACTTATCTAGAGTTTTAATTGGGGCGCAGATATTGAAACAATGTTTCTCCATGAACCAGTATTTATACCAATTTTTGAGAATTCAAAAATCCCGTCCCAATGGTTTATTAATGATATATTGTTATACACAGGTGTATTCTGTACCAGCTTATGTTCGTTATGCTTTTAGACTTTTTGTCAGATTTTACTTGAACTACTGCTTGCTTCCAGTTTTTTTTTCTGTATTTATTTAATGGGTTGTTTTGATTTGAATAATATATGTTAGATAGTTTTAGTTGAACTAGTTTTATCGCTTTGCATTTAGTTATTTTTCAATCTTGTTTTTGGGAGGAAGGGGAAATTGTATCATACTGTAAAAATACTAAATTTTAGTGTGAACAAATTTATAAGCTCTCCGTTGATCATTTTCATGCTAGTTCCTGACTACAAAAACTTATATCTGTCCCAATCCAGAAACATATCATGAATCCTATTTCCCTGTAAATCACTTGGCATATAATATACGGTTCCATTACATTTGAACCCACGTACATTTGAACCCATGACAATTGCACCTGTATGCTATTGCACCTGTGGAATTTTTTTTGTTTCACGGATAGTTAAACCCATACTAACCCTAACCCACGGGTTTTAGCACCCGCATATAGATTGAACCCGTGGATATACGCATGGGTTCAAATGTACGTGGGTGCAAATGTACGGTCACCATAATATACACCCACAAAATTGCTGCTGCTCTCCAAGAGCAGCCTACTAAAGAAAGAAAGCCCTCAGAAAGAATATTTAATAAATTTCCAAACCCTGAAATATAGGAGCTACTGAAGTATGTGTACCAAGATGGCGCGCTACCTGAACATAGTATATATGTACCAGATTGGGGTTCAGGTTGTGTGACATCTTGGTGCACATAATCTGGGAGCGCCAAAACATGTCATGTAACTTTTTTTACAAATATCTTGTTGGCATATTCAGTTCTCCACTCTCATTACGTTCAAGAGACAGCCTAGAAAGAAAGTCTCTCATAATAAGAATTTTAATTAATTTTCTTATTTTAGCCAAATAAATTATGTATTCTTCAGTGGTTTTTATTTCTGAGTACTTCTGAGTGAGGGCACTTGATATCACTCAGAGATCTATCACCTTTGTTTCTGAGTGAGTTTGCATGAGTGTTATATACACTCCACACACTCTGCTCACCTTCGAGAGACATCCTAACAAAGAAGGAAGCTCCCCAGAATAACTATTCAATAAATTTATCATTTTAGCCAAATAAATCATGTATTAGATTCTGGCGTCTGTAATTCACTCAGATCAGTCACCTTTATTTCTGAATGAGTGCATGCTTGTGAGTTTTCTTAAAAATGTACTATTAAGCTGTTATAATATTTTTATGAATGAATTTTTTGTCAGTTTTAGCTTTTTTGTGATATTTGAACTATTGTGATTATGTGTCTTAAGTTTAATGCTATATCTATCTATTAATACCTTCTCTAGTCAATATCAATTCATTATCACAGTTTAATACTGATAAACCCGGAAATTCACTGATCTGGAAGACTAACATGGTGGCGCAATTTTTCTCGAAGCCAGTAATCGCCGCCAAGTGAGACAGAAAATCTATGAATTTTCATTAACTATTGCGCAATACTGTGGTATTCTCAAAAGTACTTCTGGACTTCTAAATAGAGTCAACATTTTTATATTTTTCAAGAATTTATACGATATATACAGGGTGGCCCAAAAGTAGGTATACAGTTATTTTATTTATTTTTATTACCTTCCAAGCAGCTAGAAAACTAATGTAAAATTCACACTAGATTTATTATCTAAAAAAATAAGCATTTTTGTGGTAATTACCAAGTAACATAAAGTGAACTGCAAGTAGCTTCAAAGCATATAAAATAGTTTAATAACTGTATACCTACTTTTGGGCCACCCTGTATATATATATATATCGTAATTGTATTCGAAACTTTGAAACGGTTCTGTCTGTCATTCTCATTCAAGCATTTTTGCACCGAATCACATTTATTTAATTATAAGGCGATACTACTTAGTGTAGGTACATGTTTAGGAGATTGAAGGCCCCCGGCAGGGTCGTATCCTGGGGTGAAGGGGTCAGAACCCCCTCTTTTGAAATGTAATTAAAGCATTTTTCTGTGTCATTCATAGCATTTTTCATAGTTTGAAACCCTTTTTAGATCAAAACTCTGAAAACTCACATTTTCCAGTCGGATCCGATAAATCAGTACAGTCTAACTTGGCAATTAGGATATTGAGAACCCCCCTTTTTTTAAATTCCTGACGACCCCCCCCCCAAGGTCCCAGGACTCTCTACATCCTAATTTTGGCAATACTTAAAATGTTTTTAAATGGAGTTACACTAAATTATTCTGAAAATATAAAAAAAAAAACTATGTCAGCTTAGTGTGAAGAAGTTGAATAATTTAATAATTGAATAAAATTGAATAATTCATCCCGCTTTCATAGAAGTAATTAGGAAATTTATGAGTTTCATTCTTTGGGGCATTCTTTACATGTATCACAGGACTCTCTACATCCTAATTTTGGCAATGCTTATATCATTTCTTTAAATGGAGGTACACTAAATTATTTTAAAGATGAAAAAAAAACTATGTCAGCTAAGTGTAAAAAAGTTCAAGTGTAGACAAAATTGAATAATATTTCCCACTTTCATAAAAGTAATCAAGAAATTGATGGTTTTTTTTCTTTGGGGCATTCTTTACATGTATCACATATCTGTTATACTGTTTTGAGCCAAATGACATGGGCATAGCCTGGAATATTCAAAGGATGGAAAATTGGAAATTTCTAATTGCCATGTTACACCCTAAAAGCTAACGGGTTCAGGTGTTAGAGTCTTGAGGGGGTGAAAATTGTTTCAAGCTATGGTAAATTGCTATGTTTGATACAGAATTTTTTTTTTTTCATTTTAAAAAGGTGAGGTCCGACCCAGAAACCTTCCTGGCTACAGCCCTGATATATACATACATTAAATTTGTGAAATTCTGATTCCGGAAATTCAAAATTTTGGTTCTAGATCTCAGACTTGTGATCTATCGATACAATATCATCTATATATCACACATTACTATGCCTTGCTATGCATTTTTAGAATGTTTCTGTATGTTTATAATTACAAACAGTTTAACCATTTTGTACAGCAGCAGTTTCCTTTCCATTCTTTGATTTATCTTTGCATTGTGAAATTGTTGGTTTAGCATATTTTGTTCTTGGAATTCGTCCCAGTTAATTTTGCTCAGAGATGAGGTCTCAGAAGTCACCTTGACTTCTGAGTAAGTGTGTGTGTTGTCCCACCATTAATTAGTCTTTTGTTTCTGTAAATTTTGCAACTTCAGTAAATCTTTCTCCTCCCATAAATTTACTATCTTTTGGTCAAAAAGTTTTTTGAGGGTTTATTTGCACGCGTGCAAAATTTTCTACTCAGAAAATATCCCCCCATAAAAGTTCCATGCATTTAAAATTTCCACAGAGATAAAAACTCGACTCTAACCTACATTAACAGGTTTTGTTAAATTCATTATTTGTATGTTATATCTTCAGATTTGTGTAAGAATTTCTGTGACCAGTTTTATTGTACGCAGTTATTCAAGGCTTATTATGTTTGGTTTATTATACTGAAAGAATCAATCCCAAACTATTGTGTGCTGGTATTTAAGCCTAATTGATCTTTACATTGTGAATTTGGTACCTACTTAGGGCACAATATAAAAAGGTGTTTTCGAGATATTATAAAAAGCTAATTTTAAGCTTCATATTTTTCGTTTTTATTGTTTCACCAAGGGATAACCGAAAATGAATAATCCCAAATATATGCTAAATATTATTTTGAATATTGATATGTTCCAATTCAGTGGTTCTCAAACTTTTTCAGTCACCCCCCTTTTTAGTCTTGCACCCCCCGTTAAAAAGCTAAAAATAAGCTACAAATAACAGATATTAAGGCGAAATTATGCTTTATTGAAAAACATGTTGAAAATACATGGATGGAACGTAAATACCCAAAATAAGAAATGTAAATATCCAAAATAAGGCAGGCAAAATCAATTCTAACAAATATTCATTTGAATTATCTTCACACCCTCTCAAAAATGTCCACGATACCCTTGGTGGACGTGCCCCACTGTTTGAGCTCCTAGTTGGTATATGTGTTTTAAATTGGGACATTTCTAGAAAGACACATAGGAGTCCATGTATATTAACGAGTTTGAGTTGTTTTGTCCTCAATTTTTCAGAAGCGAAATGAAGGCTAGTGTTACTGTGATGCTTTCTTGAAATTTCACTTTCCACTTATAGTTGAAGGCCTCAGACCTTCATATGAGCTAAATTATGTGAAAAGTAATAAATTGCGATAACCCTCTCTCCCATGTACAACAAAGACCAAGTCAAAAATATCCAAGTTACCCAATCTCAGCACTTTTTTATGTATTATCTTAGTTGCAGAATTATTAGATATAATATGATCATTATTATACTTGTGTGTTCGTTTTTGTGTTGTTTGATCAGAGAGTCGAAAGACAATTTTGTATTCGCTTGATGCAATGTCAACCTACTTAACTAGTCAGAAGTTAGAGACTCGTATAGTAGACACAAGACTGCTTTGGAGTAGTATATAGTTATAATGGTGGATCAGGGTCGGCAATCTTTTGTCCCTCGCGGAACAAAATTGGGGGTTGCAAAACATTGGCGGGCTGCACATATTTTTAGAAAATTGGAAAACACGTTTAGGCGGTCCGCACATCATTCAAAATTGTCATTTCTCTGCGTGCCGCACAGTTTTCCTTGAGGGTCGCAGGTTTAACCCCTTTGTATCAGGTAATTCTTTATTATGGGGGGGGGGGGGAGGGAATTCCCATAATACGCGTCGTTGAACAAAACTTGAGTTTGATTGCTACCGTGTTTCCCCGAAAAATAAGACCTAGCCTAAACTTTAAAAAAGTTTCTAATATAAGCACTCCCTTAAAATGAGACCCAGTCAATAGCGCGATTTTTGTTTACCTTGTCGATAACAAGAAATCTCTCCTACACGTTTTAAATGATTAATCTAAAACGTGCTAGAGAGAAAAACGTTGTCATTTGAGTAAATGGATATCGGTTTTCATATTATATTTGAAAATCTCTTAGTTCTGTACTTTGTAATGTTGTTTTTGATAAATGAAAATAAAAGACATCCCCCGAAAAAAAGCTCTAGTGTTATTTTTCGAAAGAAAATTGAAATAAGACACCGTCTTATTTTCGGGGAACACGGTATATTTCGCCAGTTTCGGAGATACAGACTAGAGAAATGTGGTATACCGATAGATAAGTACTTCGAAACACAGAACGGAAATTTAACAAAGTGGCCAAAACTTCAACTGAGGTTTAAAGCATGTGACATCGATCAATTATTTCGGTTCTCTGGCATAAAAATCACGAAACGTAAACAGACAAACAAAATACAGAAATAAGCGCGGCGGTGTGGCTCAGCGGGCTAAGCGTTAGGAATACGCTCGCCACCGCATCTCTGATTACTCTGCATGGGTTCGCAGGTTCGAATCCAATGCAGGAATGGTTATGTGCGAGAGGATTGCTGGACTGCTCGCCGTCGTTGGGTGGTTCACGTCACCGCTGGTCGGTTACGGCTTCCTCTATCACCAAGTCCATGCTTCCGAAAACGAACAATATATATAACGAATCCCATACCCGACTTGAAATGGTAACCGGACGAGAGGCCGTGGTTCGCCATATGGATAAGCCGTATTATCGGCTTTTCTCTCTCCCGGGATAAATATGTAAATCCTATCCTATATTGGGTACTCCTGAAGTATGCGCACCAAAATGTCGCATAACCTGAACCCTAACCTGGTACACAACCTGAGTTCAGGTTGTGCGCCATCTTGGTGCGCATACTTCAGGAAGTCCGTATATTGTGATGACAAATAAAAGATTGATTGATTGTATAAGTTTTTTCGACTTCAAAATCAGCATAACAGGCAATGAAATAATTGATAAAAAGTTAATAGAATTGATTATGAAATCAGGAGAGCAAGCAAAATCATAGTTAAGGTTTAAAACATACAGAATATAAGATGGAAGGAAGGTTTTGCCAAGAAGAAGTGGTACGTGTTCACCCACCTAAAATTTATTCACACAATAACACGCAAACACAGAGATATTATAAAGTAAAAAAGGTAGAACATGTCAATCAATAAACAGAACGGAAATTCAAGAATGTTGTCAAAACTTCAACTGGGGTTTAAAGCATGCGACATCAATCAATTATTTCGGTTCTCTGACATAAACAGCATGAAAAGTAAACAGACAAACAAAACGCAGAGATAACAGGAAAGCGAGCAATACCTAAATATGAGGTTTAAAAAAACGTACGTGCCCACTACCAAAAAAGCACTGCATGGAAAATCTCAACTTGGAAATATATAATTTTAAAATAAATTTGACTGCTTTTGAAGTTCACATACCTCTTGCTGCAGATTTTAACCAACTGTATTATTAAAGTACAACGTGACGAAATATCACTAACATTTCTCTAAGAAGCGACTTTGATTGGCTAAGGAAGTTAACGCCCACTTTGGAACAATAACATTGCGAAATTTCCAGTTCCATTCTTTTGCCGGATACGTTTCGAAGGAGTCGGCGCTTGTTTACCGTTTTCGCGGTTTTCCTCGCTTTCATTACCAGGTATTTGGCGAGTTACAAGGTTAGAAAACAAGGCTACATACCGCATCGAGCGAGCAAGGCCGTGCAGTTCAATTTTCGTGTTGCCGATAACGATTGGACTTATTGAACGTAGCAAAGCCGCAAGTCAGCATGGGCGACGAAAAGCCACTTCAGGTAATTTGTAAATTATTTTTGAGTTTATTTCGAATTTGGTACTGTAAACTTGTTTCAGATTATAATTATATTATAAATTTTTAGAAATTTATCTTGGAAAATGAAATGGCGCGGCGGTGTGGCTCAACGGGCTAAGCGTTAGGAATACGCTCGCAACCGCACCTCTGGTTACTCTGGGTGGGTTGGCAGGTTCGAATTCAATGCTTGCTGGACTCCTCGCCGTCGTTGGGTGGTTCACATAACCGCTGGTCGGTTACGGCTTCCTCCACCACCAAGTCCGTGTTTCCAAAAACAAACAATATAACTAATCCCATACTCGACCTGGACTGGTAACCGGACGAGAGGCCGTGGTTCGCCATATGGATAAGCCGTCTAATCGGCTTTCCGCTCCCCCATGATAAATATGTAAATCCTATCCTATCCTAAAGTTGATAAGATGGCCTTTACATATTGAGAACCACAACTCATGTCAAGCATGGCGTCGCGAACCTTCCATACACACTGACACATGCAGACATATGGTGGACTATGGCCTCCGTCCCCTTACTCGTACGATACCAAGGATAGCATAGGATTAACATATTTATCCTGATGGTAAGACGGCTCAATCATATGACCAACCACGGCCTCTTATCCGCTTCCAGTCCATGTCGGGTATGGGATTAGTTACCGTAGCTAGTTACGGTATCCGTTTTCAGAAGCATGGACTACACTCTCCAGTTTTTGTTAGGCATTATTATGCTATGACATTATTGATAGTCCACTTCCTTAAGATTTGAATGCAATTCAACCCAACGAAGGAAGCTATCGGCAGGTTGACATTTGCATTTGCTGCACTAAGGCATGCTAGATAGAAGGACCTTTTTCTAACATATGTCGGTACGGCACAACATATGACAGTACGTCACAGTTCTTCGATTTTCAAAAATAGCCTCACATTGAAAAACATCAATTATAACAATGAGTGCAAACCACTTCTATAGGCCTCCATATCGGCACTACACAAACTAAAAGAAAGCGCAATCGAAAAATGTTACCATTGGATTCTTCAGAGAAAAATAATCAAGCTATTTCTCTTGTTTTCGCTTTGTAACGATCCCCATATGAGAGAGATTGCTGGCGTTAGCGAGTATGTTATAGTTCGTGGAGATGCCCTTTCGGAGGAGTGTATCTTTTCTTTGGCAAGCTCTTTGAGATGATTGTGACGTCGTAGTGACGTAATTTATGGATGGCGTTGTTAGGTCGGGGTTAGGATAACTATATGCAAAAATTGTGTGCCACATCAACTAGAAGTAGCCTACTTACGACGTGTAGTGAACATGCGCCCACATTTATATACAAGTGCTGCCATTTTCACTTTATCGCACAGTTACTTGGCACCATGTTACAGTGTTTTGTAAAAAATGCTAACAGACGTAATCGTAGAAGCGCCTATGGTTTGCTATCTGATAAAGTCGTCTTATCGTTTTTCTCATCCCTAGGAAAAAAACAAGAAAACCATAATCCTAAACTTTTGTTCTTGTTATTACTTAACAGTACATGTCAGGGTTTGGTAATGAATTTTCATCTGAAGATCCGAGATGTCCGGGCTCATTACCGAAAGGACAAAACAGCCCACAGAAATGCCCGTATGGTCTCTATGCAGAACAGTTATCAGGTAATTAGTCTATTTTCTGATATGAAAATGAAACATGAGATGTGCTTGATTCTGGAACATCTTTAGACAAAAGAAGGCAATGAAAATAGGCTTACATTCTGTGGTGATATGTGTCTGAAATTCGAGCAATTAAACCGTCATGACATTTGGCCCTGCTGGCGTATACTGTTCGTCCTTTGATAACATGGTGTTTTGATTTGAAAGTCACTATTTAGTTTGTGCTGCTTTAAGGCTCTTAATCGACGTTTGAGTTCATAAAAGCATTGTGTTTGAGCTTGTTTATTTCTGTGTTAGGTTCATCACACAAACATTAACATTTTTATGAACAAATTTGTAATTTCCGGAAATGAAAATATTTTTCAACACAGAGGAAGAGTTTTCTTTTTAATATTTCAGAGCTTAGAGTCTGGCGTAAAGCTTTACAGCGGTCTACCGTTCTTTAGAATTAATAACATTTTTACTGTTTTTGTTGACTATATGTAAATGTATAATTAACTCGTAAGCTCTAATCCAGGGGTTCTCAAACTTTTGGTGTTGCGGAGCCCTTGAAAAGGTTGACTATTATTCACGGAGCCCCAAAATAAATGTTAAAATTGTTACTTTCATATTAATATTCCTGAGCAAGTTAAACGTACTTTACTTAATTTAAATGCTGAACCTTTTTTAATAGGGTTAATGCAAGTCATAAATAAATCTCAATTTCAAAGATAAATTATATATACTCTTACTAAAGCTGTAAATTTGACACTTGACAAACATATTAAACTAGGGGTCGAATCTTTTCCCTTTTGACATTTTCGGAAGGCCGCTAATAACGTGCGCGATTGCATTTTGTCACAATCACCGATAGTTTTCGTCAGCATGGCATGTTTTTAAACATCTTTACGCCGGTGTTTATTCTCCCTAAATCAAAAATTTTCTTTGGCATATACATGTATTGTTCCACAATGACGACGATAATTGCTTTTTTGTTCTCGTGGGGAATTATGAGTTTTATGTGAAAAACATGTTACCATATAGTCATCGGCGACGAAGTGCTAAAAATAATAATTAATAATAAAGAGGTAAATCCACAACCCAAATTTCTTGATTGAAAAACGGCATTCTAAAATATTAAAACTTAAAATAAAAGATCACACTATATGTTTGGTTTTAGCAGACTCACGTCTGATTAAAAACGCTTTTATAGGCATTGTAAATCACAAAATTTGGTGTTATGTTAGGTTTTCTTCGGTTATTCATCGTATAGTAACTGCGAAATCGAAACACAGTCAATTGTGTGCGCGATTTATCTTTTTTTATTCTACCGACGGAGCCGCATGCATTAAAATAAATTTTATTCGTTCGTATTTTGCCCAGATCTTGTGAGTTTTTGAACGGCGATATCTTGCTTAATTATAATCTCAAGTGCAAAAGAACAAATCAAGTTTGACAAATTCCAATATCGCAAAAATACGACTCCAATTTATTTATAGTTGGCAGTTTATCACGTATTTTATGTTATTTTAGAATAGTATTCTTTCATTTCAGTAATCCTGATAGTAATCTCGAATGAAACGTGAGTAACTATGAGTACAATTGAAATATTACGACAAGACACTTTAACGGCCATGCATTGAATATTTTACGCAACAGAAATCTGGTTATCCGTTTTTTTATAATCGCAAAGAATGTTGCGCGGAAATTTCCGATTCAAATCCCCACCTCTTAAGAATCCTGGCTGCGCTCCAGCTTATAAATAATGTCATTTTTCGATTCCGCATCTTTGCCATTTTTCGAGGCTATATTGTTGTCAAATTTTATCAAAGCTGTTATTGCTTCTTTGAGCAGTTACAAAATTAGCCAAGTCATTATTGTGAAAAGTCATCGAATAGCTCGCGGAGCCCCTGGGTTTCTCTCGCGGAGCCCTGGGGCTCCGTACGGAGCACTTTGAGAACCTATGCTCTAACCCATAGGTTCTCAAAGTGCTCCGTACGGAGCCCCAGGGCTCCGCGAGAGAAACCCAGGGGCTCCGCGAGCTATTCGATTACTCTTCAAAATACTGACTCAAAATTTTGTAACTGTTCAAAGAAGCAATAACAGCTTTGATAACATCTGACAACAATATAGCCTCGAAATATGGTAAAGGGCCGGAATTAAAAAATGACATTATTTATGAGCAGTAGCGCAGCCAGGATTCTTAAGAGGGAGGTGGTTCAAAATTGGAATCGGAAATTTTCGCGCAACATTTTTCGCGATTAAAAAAACGGATAACGAGATTTCTGTTGCGTAAAATATTCAATCCAAGACCGATGGAGCATTTGACGTGTCTCGTCGGTATAATGTAGTTGTGCTCATCGTTACTCACGTTTGATTCGAGATTACTATTAGGATTACTAAAATGAAAGAATACTATTCTAAAATAACACTATTAGGATTACTAAAATGAAAGAATACTATTCTAAAATAACATAAAATATGTGATAAACTGCCAACTATAAATAAATTGGTGTCGTATTTTTGCGATCTTGGGATTTGTCAAACTTGATTTGTTCTTTCGCACTTGAGATTATTTTTAAGCAAGATATCGCTGTTTAAAAAATCACAATGTCTGGGGAAAATACGAACAATTGAAAATTATTTTATTGCATTCAGCTCCGTCGGTAGTTTCAGAATGAAAAAAGGTACATCGCGGATCGCGCGCACCATTGATTGCGTGCGGCTGCGTCGGTAGTTTCAGAATGAAAAAAAAGGTAAATCGCGCGCACAATTGACTGTGTTTCGATTTCGCAGCTACTACGATGAAAACCTAACATAACACCAAATTTTGTGATTTACAATGTCTATAGAAGCGTTTTCAATCTGAGGTGAGTCTGCTGAAACCAAAGTGTGATCTTCCATTTTAAGTTTCAGTTTAAATATTTTAGAATGCCGCTTTCCAATCAAGAAATTTGAGTTGTGGATTTACCTTTTTATTGATTATTATTTTTAGCATTTCGTCGCCGATGACTATAATATGGTAACATGTTTTTCACATTGAACTCATAATTCCCCACGAGAACAAAAAAGCAATTAACGTCGTCATTGTGTAACAATACATGTATATGCCGAGGGAAATTTTTGATTTAGGGAGAATAATAAACAGCGGCGTAAAGATGTTTAAAACACGCCATGCTGACGGAAAAAATCGGCGATTGTAACAAAATGAAATAGCGCACGTTACTAACGGCCTTTTAATTAAGTCTTCCAAAAATGTCAAAAAAGAAAAGATTCGATCCCTAATTTATTAATATGTTCGTCAAGTGTCAAATTTACAGCTTTAGTATAAAATTTAGATTTATTTATGACTTGTGTTAACCCTATTAAAAAAGGTTCAGCATTTAGAATAAATAAAGTACTTTTAACTTGCTCGGGAATAATAATCTGAAAGTAACAATTTTAAAATTTATTTTGGGGCTCCGCGAATAATATTCAACCTTTCAAGGGCTCCGCAACACCAAAAGTTTGAGAACCCCTGCTCTAACCCACCAACAGAAATGTGCTATGAATTCAAGAGAGCATATTATGGTCACTTCACAGCTGGTTGGTCATGATTGGTCAACTGGGTACCCCTGAAGTATGCTCACCAAGATGTCGCATAACCTGAACCCTAACCTGGTACACAAACTGAGTTCAGGTTGTGCGCCATCTTGGTGCGCATACTTCAGGAGGTCCGTCAACTGTAACTGATGACATCACTGGTCAAATTCAGCCATCTGGAAAAATGCTAGTTGCCAGAAATATAAATAAAAACACTTATTAATTCTAATTTATACTCTAGGATCAGCCTTCACTTGTCCAAGGACTTCGAACAAGAGGAGTTGGCTGTATAGGATATTGCCGTCTGCAAAGCACGAGCCATTTCGTCCATATGCTCACCCATATGTCACTCATAACTGGGACGATGAAGCCCCCAATCCCAACCAAATGAGATGGTCGCCGTTCAAGATTGCGAGCCAACATGAGAGAAAAGTGGATTTTGTGGATGTGAGTGTTTGTTTACCGAGTTTGAAGTCTCTTCATTAGTATTTGGCAAGGTGCGTCAAACGTAGTAAATATCTTTCAAAGTTTTGTAGGTTAGAATCTCGTGGGGATAATGTATGAAGAGAATTGTGGGATAACTGAAATAGATGCTGATAACAGTGTATTGCGACGTGCCAATGCATTTCAGATAAAATCTGAGTGTGTCGCGAAATTCCAATCCATTTCTGAAAAATCACACCTTCTCTGCCTGCATTTAACTTGGAATAAAATTATCACCAGGTCAAAAATTAACATTGAGAAATTGTTTTCTATATAAATGTTTTCATAATAATAAATAAACTGTTGAATTTTAGGGTCTCAGGACAGTATGTGGAGCAGGCGATGCCAGGGCTCGAAATGGAATTGCAATTCATATTTACACTTGCAACACAAACATGGAAGACAAAGCATTTTATAATTCAGATGGAGATTTATTGATTGGTAAGTAAAAGTTCATTTTTGACTCTGTAATTCATGGTCTAGTACAGGGTGGTCCAAGGTTGTCCCCTTCGGGGGCCACAAAATTATTTTCACATTGATTGCGGCCCACGATTACCAAATGTGAGGCACGGGAGGATAATTACTAAAATTTCTGACATAAGGCATCATTGAGGCTGGCCATAGATAATGAGCCTGTGCGCCTGGGTTTGGACCACCCTAGTCTATTACCATTGTGCATTCTAGATTGAAAAATGTTCAACATTGGGTATGCCTAAGATAAGGGATGTCCAACCCGCAGGCCACATGCGGCCCACAGAAAGAATTTGTGCGGCCCACTTGAAGTTTTTATATATATACGGACTTATGAACATATTTAACATAAAAATTACCTGGTATAATATCAAATCTTACTAGAATTTAGGCTATAATTTCACACGACTTCGCCATGAGAAACGCGTTGTTAAGCGCCATAGAACTCGATTTCACAGAGGGCCACTCAAAGGGCAACATCTGGGTCATTAAGGTTAAAGTCACATACCGGTACTTGTTTTATTGATGGTTGTTGAACCACAAAAATAAATCCACCGGTATGTCCGGAACAAAAAAAAAGAAGCTTGAGGATGAAAATCGAAAATATCAAAAGGATTGGGAAGAGTTGTAAGACAGCGATGTATGCATAATATGCCGTAAATCTGTTTCGAGCTTGAAGTCTTTGAAAATAATTTGAAAGCTATGAAGTCGAAGCATAGAAGTAAGCTGACAAACAAAAATTTGACAAGCCAGTTAGTTACATTGTGCGGTATCAAAACTACTAGTTGAGCAATGACAATCGAAGGCAAGTTTCGCGCTCGAAAAATTGCTGACATTATTTTTTTTTCCCTTCATTTCTTCCAGAAATCCGCAAAAGTGTTGTGCAATCCAGGCGTTTAATTTAGCGACGTTCAAATTCTAACGTGAATCGGAATTGGGTTGGTATTTAAGTTTGGTAAAAACGTTTGCGGCCCGCAATGAATTTCCCCATGTGAAAGTGGCCCGCGACACTTAAAAGGTTGGACATGCCTGCATAAGATAGTTTCATATTATTTGATGCCACAAGCTCGCTCACATACCATCTGACTCTGAGTTCTTAAATGTTTATAAATTCAATGACATTTTCCACATCTCCAACAAGGCTGTAATTCCAGATGCGCCTTCATAGCTTTAGATACATACGGGTTGCCTGTTTCAGAAATGCTCATAAACATTTCGTTATGTTTTTTCATGCGTTTTGCTGTGAACAACGTCATCTAACTATTCATATAGGGCAGTGGTTCTCAACCTGTGGTACGCGTGGGCTTTTCAAGTGGTACGCGAGAAGCTTCGAATTATTGCAACAACCGACTTTTGAGGTGGCTGACATATGGCAGAAACGCTTTCTATTTATCTTCCATTACTGAATGTATTCACTGAATAGTTTATAGCGTTACCAGTCCTTCTCTTTAATGAGCGCTCTCACTACTGCCCACCTAAAAAGAAACGAGACGGGCATATTTTCGCCCGTTTTACGTGTTACGTCCACAATGCATCAGCATTGAGAAATTGGCAACGAAGGGAGCGCTTGGAGGGGTGGTCGACTCGTGTCGAGATACCCTGATAGAGCCTAGATACATCATAAATATGTTACTATTATTACCTGATGTATGTGTTGGTTGATTGGCATAATCTTGACTTTTGAGTCCAAATAATTTGACGATTAGGTTAGGCAGTTCCGGATAGTGGCTAGCGCCGATCAAAGTGTATCAGTGGTGGCGACGATTAGAGCAGACGGTAAACGACACAAATTCTCTCGCGATTTTGCACGCAATCATTACGCTGTTACTGCATGTAATTAATACGTTGAAACTTTGCACGAAGCTCTAAAAAATGGATGTAGTGTCACATAAAGTACTACCAAAGAGCGTTTCTTGTGCCATTGTTCCCCACCACAAAAGCGGTTTTATCGGTGGTATGTGGCCAAGGTAAAAAACACGAAAATGGCACGCGATCAGTAAAAGGTGGAGAACCACTGATATAGGGTCACAATGAAAAATACTGGAATCTTCCTGGTTCTGCATTGCCTTCTCCCTGGGTGAGAAAGAGAAGGGAGAATATTTCCAACTTGGTATGCCAAGCTATTTCAGTTCCAATTCTTAACCTCATGGGTGGGCAAATTATGGCCCGGGAGCCAACTGGGCAAATTACAGCCCGGGGGCCAACTGGGCAAATTATGGCCCGGGGGCCAACTGGGAAAATTACGGCCCGGGGGCCAATGAGGTGTTGCATCCTGCCCACTTGTGTCTGCAGACACTACGACTGTAGTTCAATGGATATAAATTGCCAACGAAAATAACGTCATAACCAGGAGCGGCCAGGATTTTTCCAACGGGGGTTACGGGGAAAATAAAACGAAAAGTGCAATTCGCGAAATTTACCCGTAACTCATTGTAAGTCAATGTTAATAAATTCTATTTTGCGTTTCAATGCGCTGTGATTTGTATTAAAAAAATTGAGTGATTCGGTAAAAGAAAGTCCTTAAATTAGCTTATAACCTTCTCTCCTTTTGAGCGCCCATAACGGCGGAAAATTTCGTTCTATGCCTGTTTCATGGAGAGAACGGAAAATTGCAATCAACAATTACACATTCTTATTTATCATTAACAGCGCCGAATAAAAAGATAACATATCGTGAAGACAACAAAAAGTCTGGCGGTGTTAATCAAGCTATGGTGATAACGCACAGCATAATATCGTTTTGACCTCGAAACCATGATGCGCGACCGCGAAGCGACGCTGTTGCTTTCTTGTGGAAGATGTTTTGTATCAAAAATTTTCCTCAAACGGGGGTTACGACCCATGTAACACCCCTCCTGTTTCCTACATTTTTGATATTGGCTGAAAACTATTCAAAACAATCCGGTTCGGGTTTGCAGAATTTTTTGAATCGAAATCGCAGTTTCTGTTTTGGGGGATCCCCTAACCTTTGATCGATAAGTCTTCGGTTTCAAACCGATATTCTAGTTAATATAATTGTCAAGTTGTCCGATTTGTGTTGCAAATTTATTGTGAAGCTCCATAAATAATAGTCAACGGCTTCACGCGCTCCATAATGCTAAGAATTTGGGAACCCCTGGTCTAGGCCACTTACGGAATACTTCATTTGTTCTTTTTAGTTCCGCAACAAGGAAATCTCTACATAACGACAGAGTTTGGTAAAATGGTTGTCGAACCGAATGAAATTTGTGTCATCCAGCAAGGAATGAGATTTGCTGTGAATGTTGATGGCATGACTAGAGGATATGTATTAGAGGTGAGGATAGAGAGAGGGAGTTATGGTGGGTACGATGGCTGAGTGGCTAGGGTGTTGGGGACTTTTACCCAACATGGCTTGGCGGTGTGGCGCATCATGCTAAGCGTTAGTGATATGCTTGCCATCGCACCTCTGATTACCAAGCGTCGGTTCGCAGGTTCGAATCTCATTTGGGATGGTTACGTGTGAGAGGATTGCTAGACTCCCCGCCGCTGTAGGGTGGTTCACGTAACTGCCGGTTGGTTACGGCTTCATCCATCATCAAGTCCATGCTTCCGAAAACAAATAACTGGCTAACTAATACTAATCCCATACCAGACATGGACTGGTAACCCAACGAGAGGCCGTGGTTCACCATATAGATAAGCCGTCTTATCGCTTATCCTCTCCCCCAGGATAAATATGTAAATCCAATTCTATCCTCTTGTAACATTATTTTTTATCCTAGACTTCATTATTTTTCAACAGGTATTCGGAGTTCACTTTACACTTCCTGATCTGGGTCCGATTGGGGCGAACGGTCTTGCGAACCCCAGAGATTTTTTAACCCCCGTTGCATGTTACGAGGACAGGAGTGTTGATTATACCATCATATCAAAATACCAGGTAATGCCTTGCTGTTCTCTGGTGAGCATGGCCTAATTTAAGAAGATATTCTTCGATATTCCAAAATATTATTATACAATTTTATCAGGACTAATATAGTCTTGTAGTTACTGCAATTATTGGAACTGCAATCGCTTGGTTTTATGAAATGACTTTTTAATATTATTTGATATTCTTTGAATTTTAGTATATGATTTTTTTCTCTATATTTATCAAATCTCATTTTGATCCTTTCCCAGTTTAAATAAATGATTTTTTTATAGAATTATTCTTTAAGCTACCTGTATTAGGTTTAGGTTATTAGGTCTTTACAGGTTTTTGTTTTGGTAAATAATTTTTGGTCAACAGTTTTTGGTTTTCATTAAATAATTTTTTTTCTTACTTTCCCTGAATTTTAGTAAATGGTATTTGTGTATTTCCTCGAATGTAGTAAATTATCATTTTTTACCATTTTTTGAATTTTAATAAATGATTGTTTTTACATTTTCGAGCTTTTTTAAATTAATTTTTGCATTCGCACAATCTCATTTTGGTGCATGATTTTTTTTTGCGTTTTATGAATCCTAATAAGTGGTGTTTGTGACAAGTTCAGAGTTTTAGTAAATAATGTTTTTACTGATTTCTTAGTAATTGATATATGATTTTCATTATCTTTAATTCTCATCTTTTTTTTAGAGCAAACTCTTCTGTGCCAAACAAGACCATTCTCCGTTTGACGTTGTCGCGTGGCACGGGAACTACGCTCCTTACAAATATGACCTGGACAAATTCATGGTCATAAACGCTGTGAAATTTGATCACGCGGTGAGTAAACATACATGTCATCTATTCACGAGGTTCATAGAAAATGTACAGGCGAGAACCTTTTTGGTCAAGAGAGCCATAAAGGTACATATTTTCAATTGCATTTCCGTGCGAGCCATACAGAATTTTTTCCCTTAATCATGAATCAAATTTTTACTTAAAAGTCAACAGATACAATTTCTCAATATACATTCAATGAGACTTTTGATGCTGCATATTGTCGCTGAGGGCCTTGAATGAATGCCCACATGCAACACATTTTGAAATCGACGATACTCATCGCCTTTCTTTCTTTTAGGCATCTTCGTAGTGCTAAATGTTACTAATAAACAGTACAAACGGACGGAAGGCTTTGTCTCATTGCTCTGCGACTCTATCGCTTCGTGGCTGCACAAAATATGTTGCAGATAGTTTGGCACTTCTCTTACAAAACATAGACAGGCGTTGAGCACGTGTACTCAAACGTATTGGCAGATGTTCTGCCAAAGTTGGCAATAACTTTATAGTTTGAGATCTGGCATCAATATTAAGCTTAGCCTTAGATTTTTCTGGGAGCTATATGCTGTCACCAAAAGAGCCATATATGGCTCGCGAGCCATGGGTTCTCGACCCGTGGGTTAGCCAATTGTGCTAAGTCAGTGCTGTGCAATAAGCGGGCCGCGAGCCACATTCCGGCCCGCCAAGCCATTTAGTGTGGCTCTTGTCAGCACTCAGATTTTTCCCCCTTAAAGCTAAATAAAATCCTAATACGACAGTTTATTTTCGAAAAGGCACTGATAAAACCACGTAATGCTTTTGTGCTTTTGTCGAATGTTATTTCTGTAAGGCTAAACGATAGCCCTTTCACTGTGAGAATTTTTTAATTTGTTGTGTTTTTCTATATCTTGCATGGCAATTTTTCGTAGCTTCTTAGACCCGCAAGAAGCTCCACAATGTTTTACCGTCATTATTTTTCATTCATTCAGGATCCATCAATATTCACTGTTCTTACGGCTCAATCGTTACGTCCAGGTGTTGCTATCGCAGATTTTGTTATTTTTCCTCCCCGGTGGTCGGTCCAGGAACACACATTCAGGCCTCCGTATTATCACAGTAAGTAATTGTGAATGTTTACTCAATGTAAGGGAGGCCCCCGAGTCATTCACTCAACTTCAGTTGGGACAGAGTTAACATTTATCGAAGATTTAAAGTGACTCAATACTCAGTGGTTTCCAAACCATGTGGGTCGCATAACGATTTAATATGGCCTGCGGAACTTTGTTTTTACATTTTTGTGTTTTTGATACCGCCAATTGTTACGTCGTTATCACAGTTCAAGCATGTGTATGTTCGTGACAATTCAATTATACCGATATCTCAATTATACATACTGGAATCGGCCGCTGACAGCGCTTCCCTCCTGGCCTGCGAATATTCTTCCTCTTCCTAATTTTGGCCTCTTCTGTTAATCAAGTTTGGGAACCACTGCTCTAACTAAAAAGATCAGGAATTATCTGTGGGAGTATTTTGCAATAGGAATTTTTTGGGTCAATTTTTCGAGGGGGAATGTCATTACTCAAGAAGGTGGTTTTTTGTTAATTATTTTTGAAGTATGAAATTTTCGAGTGTAATTTTTCTAGTTCGAGTGTAATTTTCTACCATTATTCGCCATTCTACCCAGGGAACTGTATGAGTGAATTCATGGGAATTATCAAAGGCACATATGAAGCAAAAGTTGGAAGCGTGCCTGGGAGTGCGACGTTGCACTCTATGATGACGCCTCACGGCCCCGATGCCGCCTGTTTCGAAATGGCTTCAAAGGAGGTTATGGAGGCAAAGTTTATTGCAGCCGGTACCCAGGTGGGAGAGAAGTTTTACTTAGATTGGGGATGGAGATAAACTTTTATCTCCGAAGTATTTTCACAAGAACAACTGTTGTTACATGGAATTCAGTACCTTTTAGCTGTTCAGACTTCAGAGTGAACTTAAAGTTGAATAAGTTTTTTATATAGAAATCGATAACTTATCAATTATATATACACCGGGGGCGCAGCCAGGAATTTCCAAAGGAGCTTTTTAGAAATTTCTGATTGCCAAGTTCGATGGTGCACCCAGGGGTTTAAAGGATATTCCTTATCGAATGCCCCCTATATGAAATGTAACAAAAAGCATTTTTCTGTATCGTACATAGCAATTTTTCGTAGCTTGAGAAACGTTTCTTAGACTCTCAAGACTCTTGAAAAGCCACGTTTTCCGGCTGAATGACCAATATACCCGAATTCATTGCTTTGAAGACCATTTTCACAAAGTGTCCTATCTTATTTTTAGGCATTCATGTTCGAATCTTCATTAAGTATGGCTCTCACTAGGTGGGGTAATGAGACATGTGACGTGGTTGACCATGAATACTTCAAATGTTGGGCTCCGATTAAGAAGCATTTTGATCCAGACTGGAAACCAGAAGGAGAGGTAAGATTAAGAGCACATGAAATATAAAATGTCATTTACGCAAGGAACCAACGTGAGCACATCACATTGTTACATCACAAATTATATAGATAATGCAGTGACGTGTCTGGGTTGGTGATTTCGGCTGTCATGCACTTTGTTTGATTTACGTTGAACAATATTCCCGTTGACGCTATGGCCGTCAGTCAAATTTATAACTTGCGTATTATATTGCATGATGATATTGCAGTTCAATATAGTCTCAAAATTTAATATTCATTTAAGCCCTATATAAACATTGATATTTGTAAGGTATACAAAGTTCTTGAAAAATCATGAAAGGTATACTTCGATAAAAAAGGTTGAAGAACACTGGGCTAGATATCTGAAGTTGGTTATATCCCAACCTACAAAAAAATCTTGCACGCTGTTCTATATTATGGTAGCAATAACAACTAACAGACGAGAATATCGGTTGGAAACCGAAGACTTATCGATCGATAGTTAGGGGATCCCCTAAAACAGAAACTGCAGTTTCGATTCATCCGCTCTTGTAACTTGCGCACTGCGCATCGCACACACACACTCGGCGGGTTTCAAAATTCTCTCGCTTTACAAAAATCTAGATCACTATATCAATAATTGATTGATAACTCGCTAATTATACGACATAATTCGCCCAAAATCAATAGGCTTCTGGTCCGAGATAAGATGAATGCACATGCAAAATCTGGAGCAGATTCAATCTCGCTTTCGTGAGATATCGCGTGCATCTAACAGACACACACACAGACAGACATACAGACAAATACCTATCAATATACTTACCGATCTTAAGATCGATGAGTAATGAGTGACTGCAAGTGCAAACACCAATCATATCTTTCCAAAAATAGTTGCTCATCAAATATGGTAAATATCAGAGGATATTACACTTCTGAGCAAAATTTGGGTTACCATATTAATTAAAGTCGGAAGAGAAAAAGTCGATAAGATGGATTATTACATTCCAAACCAATTCAGCTTCTAAATTACTAGTTAAATCACTCGTATATGGATTTAAAATACTTCCTTTTTGGCGATTTCCCCGGATCACTGATTAAAAATTATGTTTTTATTTTTCAGCAAACTCAAATGAATGAATGAGTCGCAACCCAGAAGCAAATTTTTCATTATTTACCATATTTTGCCTTTTTTATGCTTTTTATGCCATTTTTACTAATTCCACCCATTTCGTAAATTTTCTATTTTAATGATTCTGCATCGTCCAAAGAATTGTCGATATTGGCCAGATTATTGTTTTACCTATATTTTCCAAAATTTAAGTTTGTAATGAAGGTCGCACGTTGAATGTGTTGACTAATAGAGTAATTAAAAATTCACCTGGTCACGCTGTAAAGCATATAAATCTGTATATAACTAGTTATCGCATTACGCAGAAAATTAATTAATTAGCCATAACTGTCCTTTTAAGCCATCCTGTATGTTATTCAAGACGTAAAGGAACCAATAAGGGACCTGTAGGCAGGGACATAGCCAGGAATTTTCAAGGGGGGGGGGAGGTTCTGAAATTTCTAATTGCCAAATTAACAGGACCAGGTTTCCAAAAGTCTTGATGGTCTAAAAAGCATTCGAAGCTACGAAAAATTGCTATGTAGCATGTATGATACAATTTTTTTTAGTTTTTTCACATTTCAAGGGGGTTCCACCCTGTTTTTTCAAATATAAAAAAATTATTAGTTATAGAAGAGGGTTGGGCAAGGTTTTTGAACCAGGGGCCAAACATTTGGGCCACGTAGGTGTGACGTGAAAAATTACATTTTATGAACAATATTTACAGTGTTACGAAAGCAAGAAACAATAAGCCTTGTGCTAAAACTAAATTTAACCGCAATCTCAACAAATTCATTGAACAATTTTTTAGCTAAAACATCAAAATTTGGTTTCAGTTTGGTTGTGGCAGCATCAGGCGAGCCAGTTTGAATTACTTAGCGGGCCATATTTAGCCCATGGCTGTTATAGAACCTAAACAAGACACTCTCTACTTAGTCCCCCAACCCCGTGTGCACTCATCTGTAAATAATTACCAATGTTTAATGAAATTTTCCAAATAATATATATAACTCCAGGTGCTTCCGAAGTATGCGAACCAAGATGGCGGACATCGGAACGTAACATGGGTAACAGGTTAGGGTTAGGCGATAATTTCTTTCCAATTTTTCTTATTTTAGTCCTATTATCAGTTCGAAGACTAGCCAAGAGCCTCCCGTAGTATTTATACCTAAAATTATGGCCTAACCCTAACCTAGTACACATATTACAGTCTGATGTCCGCCATCTTGGTTCGCATACTTCGGGAGCCCCTAACTCCACTTAATGAATGCTCTCCAATTAATTTTTTTCCTTTAATTGTACTTATAAATTTTCATTGTGATTGTGTGCTTATATCAAACTGTGTATTATTTAGAATAAAATAATTTTTTTTTTGCAATTGTTGTGATTAGAACTATCCAAACATAAGATAATCAGAATCGGCGCTCCCGTAGTATGTGGATCAAGATATCGCACAACCTGATAACCTTAACACCTGGTACACATACTATGTTCAGGTTGTGCGCCATCTTGGTGCACATACTACGGGAGCACCTTAGAATCAGGTCAGAAAATCGGTTAATAACAGGCAACAAGGATAGTTCCTGATCCCAAGTGAAATTTTTTGGTTTCAAAGAATTTCAAGTCTTTAATTAATCAACTATAATTAATCAATAACTCGCTAATTATACGACATAATTCATTCAAAATCAATAGGCTTCTGGTTCGTCATATGATGAATACACATGCAAAATCTGGAGCAGATTCAATCTCGCTTTCGTGAGATATCGCGTGCATCTAACAGACAGACATCAAATACCTATCAACATACTTACCGATTAAAATCGATAAGTAATGATGTTCTTGAAGCATACCATGACCCCCCATTGAGCACTTTTGTGACCCCTCGCCCTTGTGGGGGGAAAATTCCCAGTTCGAAAAGCCCCGCCAAAAAAGACCCATCTCAACAAATTCCATACAAATTTTGAATCTTTTTTATTGTGTTTATACATCTACATTGTGTGAACAAACATTTAGTTTTTTTGCGTCTGTTGTTACTGGAACAAAACCTCACATCTTTGTTAAAAGTTTGTGTTGTGTCTACGTATTAATCATACCACGTTTCTTTTATTGGTGGATCCGTATACGTCTAGCGCAGGGATCGGCAACCCATGGCTCGCGAGCCATATATGGCTCTTTTGGTGACGGTATATGGCTCCCAAAAAAATCTAAGGCTAAGCTTACTATTGATACCAGATCTCAAACTATAAAGTTATTGCCAAATTTGGCAGAACATCCGCCAATACGTTTAAGTACACGCGCTTAACGCATGTCTATGTTTTGTTAGAGAAGTGCCAGACAGGCATTGTGACGAAACTATCTGAAACATATTTTGTGACACCACGAAGCGATAGAGTCGCGAGCAATGAGACAAAGTCGTCCGTCCGTTTGTACTGTTTATTTGTAATATTTAGCACTATGGAGATGCCTAAAAGAAAGAAAGTCGATGACGATCGTCGATTTCAAAATGTGTTGCATGTGAGCATTCGTTCAAGGCCCTCCGCGACAATATGCAGAATCAAAAGTCCCATTAAATGTATATTGAGATATTGTATCTGTTGACTTTTAAGTAAAAATTTGATTCGTGATTAGGGGAGAAAATTCTGTATGGCTCGCACGGAAATGCAATTGAAAATATGTAGCTTTATGGCTCTCTAGACTGAAAAGGTTCCCGATCCCTGGACTGTAGAATCAGAGTTGTGACGGCAGGCGTCTTCCCAACAATCGGTGCGACGAGAACTGCCGAGTCGTCAAGTACTCAAAGATTTTCAGAGCTAATAATTTGACACGCAATTGCAGTATATACTGAGTGCATATTAGGTAAATTCAACGAAATTGGTGCAATGAGTCAAAGAAATTTATAAAAATGAAGATCCGAAAATGTCTTCAGTCCTCTGGTTGATTTGCATTTTTCTTGGATCTGTGGTGACATCTAGCGAATTCGTCGGCAAAGATACGAGAAATTCGGTATAAGATTCTGAAGAAAATAAAACATAGCTTACTCAGGTACAAAAACTAAAATGCGGTGAAATCGGGTAGGACGTGACAACGCGATGGTCTATCGTAAGACTAAAAAGGTAGTTACTCATCAAATCGTAGCTAGGATTTTTCAAACAGGGGATTGTGAAATATCTTATTGCGAAATTAACAACTGGCGTGTCTGGACTCTTGAGGGTCTGAAACGCGTTCCAAGCTTCGAAAAGTTGGTATGTATGATACAAAAAAGCATGAAGACCGAACCCTTGCTAAGATAAATCACCATCAGGGACAATATAAATTGACCTATTTTCATTGAATACGGCAAATAATACAAATGGGCTAAATAGCACTGAAGTTCATAGTTACATTCCTCATTTGCTACAGATGCATTGATCATTTTTGAAAAGTTCGAAGTAGCAATTTTCGGTCAGACAATTCCTGCCCGGAAGCTTATAAACTAAAAATTCATCTTATTCAAGTGGAGCAATGACATTGTTGTATTGGGGCTCCCGAAGTATGCGAACCAAGATGGCGGACATCGGAATGTAATATGTGTACTAGGTTAGGGTTAGGCCATAATTTTAGGTATAAATACTACGGGAGGCTCTTGGCTAGTCTTCGATCTGATAATAGGACTAAAAGAAGGAAAATTAGAAAATAATTATCGCCTAACCCTAACCCGTTGTGTTTCATTGAGTGGAGGTACGAAGTTGGCAAGGCAACTAAATCACGTGACATTTCACGACCTCTCATTCAGCTAATTAAAAACAGTAAAAAACTACGGACATTGGGAAGCCGACGAGCGGTCTCATGAACCACCCTCTAGCAGCAAACTGTCCAGCTTTTCGCATATAGTTATCTTGAATGGGATTAATGCCTCTTACTGCACTCACCTTTTCTGAACGGGGAACGGTGCCGGGATCATCAGTATCATCCAACAGAGAATCAAACAGCTCATCCATCTATGGCGGTTCCTGTGTAAAATATGAAACATAAAATAACCTAAAGATATAACCTCTAACCCAGGGATGGTAAGGTTTTTGAACCTGGGGCCAGGCAGAAATTTCGCCAATCTAGACTGGCGGCCCATGTAAGTGTGACGTAAAAGTTACATTTTATGAACAATATTCACAGAAAACAATGAGCCTTGTGACGAAACTAAATTAAATCGCAATCTCAATAAATTTCTTGAGCTATTTTTAGCCAAAACATCAAAATTTGGTTTTAGTCTGGATGCAAACATCAGGCAGGCCAGATTGAATTACTCAACAAGCCGGATTTCGCCCGCGGGCCGTGGTTTGTTGATGTCAGCTCTAACCGGTCCTTTCATCTATTATACCCTTTGTTATTTATTGAGACAAGTAGGACATTTTGCGATACGAAAAGATCATGTAAGGTATGTAAAATTGATACCGTAGCCAGTTGTAAGAGTGTAGCCAGCCCAAAATTTGGGAGGGGGCCGAATTCTTTTTGTATAATGACGTAATACGACGCTCACTCGTGTCTTTTGCCCCGAACAAAGCCAGATAAAAGTAGTCAGTTATATCTAACAATATCTTAAAAATTCGCTCTAATGATCTTTTTTGCTGTCGAAGTTATCCAAGGCACATAAGCACGAATTTTCGTCTATCTCGGTTGGTTCATTTGGTAAAGGGATTATTGATAGCAAGCCAGGAAATGTCCGGTTTTGGGGAAATCGTTCAAGAATAAAGCAAAATGGTGTTGGAATTTATGTCTAACTACAAATGCCGCAAAATTGCATTCAATTTCTGCCGGGCCATAACCACTCAGCCCACCCCCTCTGGCTAAGCCTGTGAGCCAGTGGTATAGGATGCCGTGACAGCGGTCATGTAAACCATCCTACGACAGCGAGGGGTCCAGAAATCCCGTTTCACACAAATTTAAACAAATATTACCTTTCAGAAAATAGAGATGAATGCGCTTCATATTTAGCTACCATCACGGGCTTGTTTGCGTGGCAAATCTTCGTTTTATGATAATTCCTAACGAGATTCTTCAGGATTCCGTTCTGTGTAAAATTGGGCGGCATCTTGAGGTTCGTATTCAAATTACAATATTGTGACTAATTCTGTAAAATGGGAATTACAATTGTGTCTGTTATCAGTAGTTTATTTTTTCGCCAAACTGTAAATACAATTTGTACAAATAGAATGTGAAATGAAGCAAAAATCGCATTCCAAGGTAAATGGAAGCATAGAAATCTAATTATGCTATCATTTTCGCCTAAATCGCGAACCGACATCGGCTGGTAATAAAAACCTATTTTGGAACGTTCCAATAAGTCCTTCATTATTTCGTTTTTCTGGTTCACTATCAGATCGTACAAACGGACGCTTAAACCCTACCACATCACTCGCCGTCGCCAGTGATTCACTCTCTCAAACACTGAACTGACTTCGAATTGGTCGCAGGAAAACGGCATCTCTTTTACAGGGCTCTCCAGACGTTGGCCGAATGAACTCTCCGTTCCCGAAGGTTACTCCGTGTCAAATATTCTCTCGCTTGTTATGGCGCAATGACTTGTAAAACTTTCCAATCTCGGTCACTTGAAAAACGAACACTTCACTTGTGGGATGCAAAGGTCCATAGGTGCAATAAAAATGCGGGTTCTGTAATTTGTGGGTCCAAAATTATGCAGGTTCAAATGTACCGTAACCATTTATGAGTGCTATTAAATAATATAGATAACTTATAACTACGCCATGATACAAAAAAACACAATAAAATCTCACGTAACAGGAATTCAGTGCTCAAATTTATTATTGTTTTCCGCTAGGTCAGATTGCCCATGCTGTGCTGTGTGTTTGTCTTGTATGTTGTTAATCTTTGGTACCCTGTCGCAGTTTAAAATAAATTATTTATCTTTCTGAGACCCGGGAACCATTTGTCGGCAACTTAAAAGTCGACTTGTTCCACGCAGACTGAGCTGCGATGAGAGCTCGTTGTTCACAACTCGTATCTCCTCGCTGTGTGTTTCTTTTTTAATGACTATGTGTATTATGCCAAAATCGATAAACCCATTATTTAAAGCACGGTATCGGGATGTATGATTTTAAAGTTAAATATGCTTGACATTGGCATTATGCTTTGAGTAATGATGTGTAGCATAGATAAAAGTATATATTATAATCCTAATATTTCACAAATACACTTCGTTTTACGTCGTGCTTCAATGGTCCATGTCATTGGAACGAAAAACTTGTTATTAAATATTTCAATATCCGACGCGGACTGGTAACCGAAAAAAAGGCAGGGGTTTCCCATATGATTGAGCTGCGCTATCCCTATTCGTTTCCCGCTAAGATAAATATGAAAATTCTCTTTTATGGTAGCCAGTTTTCTGTCACTTTCGCCGGTGCAAAGTCTTGTAGTTGAAAATCGTAATCGCTATAACGACTATGGGATTTGGTGCGTGGCGGTTGCTATGCCAACCTCCTTGTTGCTGTGATTTTCGGAGCGATTGCACTTCGTTTTGGGAAATAATGTCACTGTGGCCATAAATCGGCGTTTTTGAAGTTGTTTAGTCGATAAAGTAAGTGTAATTTGTTTGTAGTTGAAGTGTCTTAAATTATACCGTGTTTTTCGGAAAATAATACTGGGTCTTACGTCAATTTTCTTCCGAAAAATACCACTACTGCGCTATCATTGTCTATCAGACTATTATTTTCGTGGGATGTCTTTTATTTTCATTTATCAAAAACAAAATTACAAAGTAGAAAATTACGAGATTCTCAAATATACAAAATAAGAAAACCGATATTCATTTACTCATAAATACCACGATTTATTCAAAAAAGGCTCTCATGTAGTTTTGTACCTTATAATATATACCTTTATAACGCACTTATTTTTATTTATACCTTATAACGTACTTATAGTCAGATAGTGGGCGTAGCATAACAATTTTTTCACTTGTCAATCCTAACCCCCCCCCCCCCTGAAACCATCCAAAAACTACGTCACCACGACATCACAGTGGTGTAATAGAATCCTTCGAACTATACAAACTGTCATTCAAGACCCGCAGGCAGACGAGAACCCGAAATCGAACAGCTATTTCTCTCGTTTTCTCGTCGCAGCGATCCCAATGGGAGAGAGAGCGCTGATGTTAGTCAGTTCATTATCATTTGGGTCGATGCCATTTCGGGCGATTGTACGTGTATTTGACAAGCTCGTGATTGTGACGTCATAATGACGTAATTTTTAGATAGCGTAGTCAGGTGGGGGGTTAGGATTGACAGGTCAAAAAATTTTTATGCAACGTCCACTAGAAGTACGATAGGTACGAAACTACACGAGATCCCAAAATAACTGCAAAACATAGATTATTAATCATTAGGAACGTGTAGGAGAGATTGTAGTTATTATTTTCAGGGAAACACGGAAGATCAAGTGTTACGTCACCCTAAAGTGGTATACTCCAATTCGCCTATTTTATGCTTTAGTGATTTCTTGGGCCTATACATTTTATATGTAACAAAATAGTATAATTATTTGGTAATGCATAACCTAATTATCTTAGGTAGAATATACCACACTGTAATAATCACTTCAAGGGGTTTTTCATATTTTTCCTGGAGGAAAGAAAAACTAATGAGACTACTTAATCATATTGGCGAACTCAAGCAGGGTAATCAAATGATGAGCTTATTCCTGATGCTTACTATGATGCGCCATACCGCCAAGCCTCTTATTGTCCTTTTAATTAACTACCAAGTCTCAAATTTTGATGCTCAATTCCTTTTCTTCCAGGTTGTAAAGCCATGGAGTCATCAATACCGCAACATGGTCGAACTATTCTTGGCGATAACTTCAACGAAGATGAAACAGAATTACAATTTCTAAAGTCAAAACCAACATGCTTTATTGTTCTTGGAAAACCTGTGAGTTTTTTCTATTTATTATTTTTTCATTGTTCTAATGCACCGCACTAAGACATTTTGAGCAGGGTCACAAGCCTATAAAAAATTGCTTCATTTTTTTAGGTCCTATCCCCCTTCATTTATTTATTTATGGCATCATATTTAATTTTAATTGTAGGAACAATGAATGATGATGCCGCTTTTCGTGCTAATCAATAAAGTATAAGTATTTATTTTTGCGAAATATTTTTTTGTTTTCCTTGTTGTTATTACCTTGCATAAAAAAGTATATCAGCCACTGAACTTTTAGGCAACGAAAATCGGCCACAAAAGGTTATAAATATCATAATTTCATTTTCTTCTAGGGTTGTGGAAAAACTACTATTTCTCAAAGACTAGCGCAGATGTGGAGATGTGAACTTGTGCATGGTAAGTTGATTAAATGATTAAAACAACTTTTTATCAAAATAATATCCAGGATTATGATCTGATTCCAAAAAGTTTGAGTCCATGCTGTTGCGGGTTGGAACCCCTCTCCTCCCTCTTTTGAAATGTACAAAAAAAGCATTTTTCTGTTTTCATACATCTCCTTTTTCATAGCTTAAAGCACTTTTTAGACCCTCAAAGCTTATGGAAACTGACGTTTTTTCGGCCTCTGACCGGACTAGCTAATATAGCAATTGCAAATTTTACAAGTCCCACTCTTAGAAAATTACCGGCTGCGCCTCTGATTAGCCTGATAAATTCCAAATACTTGAATATGAATGGCTAGAAGGCTTTTACTACTTTTATTAGACACAAAGTGTACTTTTTGCCTATCGATTTTGATCGGTAAGTATGTTGATAGGTATTTGTCTGTATGTCTGTTTGCCTGTTAGATGCACACGATATGTCACGAAAGCGAGATTGAATCTGCTCCAGATTTTGCATGTTGTGCATTCATCTTATCTCGGACCAGAAGCCTATTGATTTTGGGCGAATTAGGCCGTATAATTAGCGAGTTATTAATTAATTAGTGATGGGACACAAGGTGTCACTATGGAGTAAAAGCGCTGTTTTGGGGGATCCCCTAACTTTCGATCGATAAGTCTTCGGTCTCTGACCGATATTCTCGTTGCTATATTATTAGTCTTATTATTCTTGTTGTTGTTGAAGTAAATATAACTTTTATTACAACTACGAAATCAATCAATTCCAAATTTTCAGTACGCGATAATGAAAAAAGTCACTAGAAGGCTATTCTTGGGTCCTATGCGACTTGATTTTTCTGTGTAGTCATGGGAACAGATTTTGAAATCAGTTTCTTATTTTCTCTCATTAGTTCTTCATAGTGTCATTAGCTCATGGCATTTTAGTGGCATCAAGTCCATGCATCCGAAATAAGTAATTGTGTAACTAATCCTGACATGGACCGGACGAGAGGCCGTATGATTAAGCTGTCTTTACGAGTTTCCACTCTCCAAAACGAATATGTAAATCAAGGGTCGGCAACCTACGGCCTGCGGGCCGAATCCGGCCTGCGGAGTACTGTAATCCGGCCTGCGACGCTTCACTGAATTATAGTAACAAAGCAGCTGTTTTGACGATTATAATCTTTACGTAACAGAATTTATTGTGAGACATGTGTAGACTAAATTATATTATATCCTATCAAGTATATATTTCACAATTACTCGTTCAATTAGCCTATAATTTCATTATAATTAGACAATTGGCAACAAAACGCAAAAAATCTATATTCTAATCGAGAGATGTATCACTGCTTGATTTTTATTATAAATAGTATCATCCAAATGTGCGGCCTCCCAATGACTTGCAATTGCAACCCTTAATTTTGGCCTGCGAGTGACAAAAGGTTGCCGACCCCTGATGTAAATCCTATCCTAGTAGTCTTCTTTAGCTTTGCTTAGAGACCAATCTCTTTAATATCTGAGTGAGTTCTTTTGACTTCGCTCTGAGCAAATATCCTCAAAAATATTTTCCATTTCTTTCCAAACCTAGGCACAGAGATGATACAGAATGAGATGGAAATGTCGACTGAAGTTGGAAAGAAAATGCATGAACTGTTGCTGAAGGGGGAAGCTCTGTCCAGTGAATTTGTGATGCAACTTATAAGGTGAAACTCACATAGGCAGCAGTCCTTTTACACCCGGGGTGCAAATTTGGCACGCCATACGCTCGAACATGGCACAAGCACGATTTTGTAAAAAAAAATATCACGTTTATATCAATCAGAAGAATTCCTTGTTTACTTCGTGACATTGGCCAATCAGCAAGATGCATAAAGTGACGTAATATCACTTCCGCTCAAACACTTTTTTCGCTCAGACAGATTTTAAGACGTGGCTGTAAACATTACCTCGTTTTCGCGTTTTTAAATTCTATTCGTTAGTTTTTAGTTGTGTTTCGGATATGTAAATATATATCAAATAATTGAATGATCACTTTGTCTTTTTAGGGGTTTCAGTTTAATTGCGGTAATCGAAAAATTAATGAAGATATAGCTGTGATAGACTAGGCTAAAATTCTTTACCGGTATTTTAAAAAAACAGATTGTTGAATGGTATGAATCAGAATGATGGCTCGAAACAAATATCCCATTTTACAGGCGCCAACTCGCGTAACCACTCTTAAAATAAGCACCGAAAATTTTGAAAAAGTGTAGTAAAAGAAGAATTTCACGGGGGTCAAAGGTCGGGAAAAGGTCCATACCAACGATTGTGCATGGCACGCGACAAGAATATTTGGAAAAATTTGGCACGTGTCCTCATTTGAGTTGTGCACCCCTGTTTTACACAACTTGATGTAAAGTAGGAGAACAAAATTAGTTACTTCCATATTGGTACACATACTTCTGGAGCGCCGATTTGTCAAGATAAATGAAGTAATTTGTATATCAAAAAGCCACATTAAATGCATTTTCTAACAAAGTTCTAATCTGATCTGAAACAAATAACTACCTAACTAATTCTATACCCGACATGGAATTGTAACCGAACAAGAGGCCATGGTTCGCCATATGGTTAATCTGTCTTATCGGATTGGCGTTCCCCCTGTATAGATATGTAAATCCTATCATATTTCTAATCTGAACCCTTTATAATTTTATTATCGTGGCTATGTATAGATTTTAGATATTTAGTGGCAACGACCATCAGCTCTCTCTCAACCTCAAATTGAAGGGTTAGGGCTTCAACTTCTCAAACTTTGCATTCTTCTACATCTTAACCCTTTATAATTATTAACCCTCTAATTTCAGAGAGAAAATTCTCTCACCAGAAGTCCAGCACCATGGATATGTTCTCGATGGGGTTCCGTGCCAAGATGAAGACGTCATGTCTGTCCAAGACCAAATCAAAATGGTCAAGGGATGGAAACTTAAGCCGGATTTTATTATCAATATAAAGGTAATTTATGGTCGGGATTAAGTATGACTTACTGCCTTCCCATTCCTCAATGTCTTTCTGCCGTAGCAGGAATAAATTTACCATACCTTGTAATTCATGAGTCCTGCTGCATAATAACAAAAATGATTTCTTGGAATGTTTTGGTATGAATGATAATGTTTTGTAGGTCAATTGTTGGGGGCCAAAATTGGTAGCGGAAGACATTCGCTGACTCGTATGTAATCCTGATCCTGATACCGGTATAATTTAATTGTTATGAATATACACATGTTTAAACGACGTAACCGCATGACAATGGCAGTATCTAGAACGCAAAAAAGTAAAAACATAAAGTGTTGGACTATTTCACTCAAGTTTGGCAGACACGAGGGCCACGGTTAGGGAACCACTACTGTGGAAATTATATTAGACAACCAGGTACTTGAAGACGGTGCTTGAACTTGCTTTGAATACATTTTTCCACGTTTTTTCACTGTTTTTGCGCGTTTTGGCAATGTTTTTTGGGGCTTTTTGACAGTTTTTCACTGATTTTGATCATTTTTGCACGTTTTGGCATAGTTTTTAATGGTTTTTGAAGGTTTTTCACTGTTTTTGCAAAAAAAATCATCTATATTTTTTCATATTTATCCCAGATTCCTGACATGGATCTAAATGAGCGTCGTGTTGGCCTCCGAGTTGACCCTATAACCGGTGATTTATATTGTCGCGAACAATGGGATCCAGACCGTGCTCCGAAGCCCCCAAAATCTCCCTCACTTGGGGAGGAAGAGGGGGAAATAGATGAAGAGGAAGAGGAAATAACGGATGAGACAGAAGAAGTGGTGAGTGACATCTAGTGTTCATTTTATATAAGTTCAGTCATTTTTTTCTTGGAGATGAGTCTCTTTACTTCTGAGTGAGTGCCCGTAACTTTGCTCAAAGATGAGTCTCCTTCACTTCTGAGTGAGTGCCCGTAACTTTGCTCAGAGATGAGTCTCCTTTACTACTGAGTGAGTGCCCGTAACTTTGCTCAGAGATGAGTCTCCTTTACTACTGAGTGAGTGCCCGTAACTTTGCTCAAAGATGAGTCTCCTTCACTTCTGAGTGAGTGCCCGTAACTTTGCTCAGAGATGAGTCTCCTTTACTACTGAGTGAGTGCCCGTAACTTTGCTCAGAGATGAGTCTCCTTTACTACTGAGTGAGTGCCCGTAACTTTGCTCAAAGATGAGTCTCCTTCACTTCTGAGTGAGTGCCCGTAACTTTGCTCAGAGATGAGTCTCCTTTACTACTGAGTGAGTGCCCGTAACTTTGCTCAGAGATGAGTCTTCTTTACTTCTGAGTGAGTGCTCATAACTTTGACCAGAGATGAGTCTTCTTTACTTCTGCGTGAGTGCCCGTAACTTTGCTCAGAGATGAGTCTTCTTTACTTCTGAGTGAGTGCCTGTAACTTTGATCAGAGATGAGTCTTCTTTACTTCTGAGTGAGTGCTCATATCTTTGTTCAGAGATGAGTCTTCTTTACTTCTGAGTGAATGCTCGTAACTTTACTCAGAGATTAGTCTGTACTTTTTCGTGAATGCACTCACATTGAGCAAATTTTATAATAAAAATGACAGTTCTATTGCTATGTCTTCTTATCTTTCTACCAGCCAGATTGGGCATTGGATTAGTTAACCAAGCAATCTAGCAATCTTCTCTCAAGCTAATAAATATAGTGTGGCATTTCTCAAACTGTGTTTCATGGAATACTGCTGTATGCAAGTTTCTTCGAGCGGTCAACAGAACAGGGATCACCATGGCAATCAAATTGGTCGCCATGACAATCTCTGTCGTACTTTTTAATATGACCGTAGGCTACATTTTTGGGGACCAGGTATTAATTTTACCCTCTAATTTCTTGGAGCTCCGCAATGCGAGTTAAAAAGCGTAAGTGTTCTGGGCAAAAAAGTCTGAGAAACGCAGATTTAGTGTGTTGAATTTCACGATTATTTTTTTGTTACAGACAGTAACAGAATTCTTCGAGGTTGACGTGGAAACGAAAGAACGACTCGTCAAATTTCCTGAAAATTTACCAGAATATGTGACTCAGCACACTGAGATGTTCAAGGATTTAGCCTTGAAGCCGTTAGAGGTTTGTTACAATTTCAATTTTGAGGATCTTCTCTCTGAGCACGGCTCTAGATAAGCAGAATGGGATTTAGTATATTTTGATGTATGAAATTCACCCAATTGTACTTATCCCAGGGGGTAGCCAATGGGATGACTTGATCTTGAACGAATTTCGTTACTGAAAGATGGTATAAGTCCTCAAATTATAGTGTTTTAAACATTTAGCTGAAATTTCACTTTTATTGCAGTATCATTAATAAATGAATAATTACTTAACCATTGCTCTCTCCTTTTTTTCTAGGAATACATGGCTGACCACGACCAGCAATATTTAATAGAATTAGACGGTAATCTCACTCCTAATATGCTGTTTCAACAACTGGTCAACAAACTGGATACCTACGTCCTGAGAAGAGCCGCAGTGCCTATGAGGTTGCAGAATCCAGATGAGGAAGAGCTACCTGATGAAATTGAGACGGTAAGTTGGAAGTTGCGGTCTCTATTTTTTGTAAAGTGTACACTTCACTTTAACCGCGATTTCTAACTTTCTTTTTTGCATTAGCGAGAAGGATTTCGCATTTGAGTCAGGGCTGGCTGTGGAATTGGGGAAAATTTACAACCTGCTCAAGCTCTCGTGGGAACACAATTTTTGATCATGAAAACTTTAATAAATTTCAACAGACTAAAAGGACCCTTAGTCAACTCAGTAAATTTGGACTTCAATTATCAGCTCTAAAAGTCAGACCTTTAAAGCTTTTAAAAACTCATGTTTTATGAGCGGACCCTCTAGCTCAGGGTGGTCCAAGGTTGTCGGCTCCGTGGGACACAAAATTAGTTCGGCATTGGTCGCGGGCCACAATAGTGCCAAGAATAGGTAAACAGTGCAATACAAAACAAGCACTTCTATTGTGTAAACACATAGGTATCAGGCATTGCCAACCTAGGCTAATAGAATCCGTATCCGATGTTTAGTTTTCTATGATGCCTATATTGTTGCATATATTCCCGACCAAAATGATAGAAATCCAGGTAACAATTTAGACTACCAAGCACATCATTCAACTTTGATAGTTGCTTCAGCTAGCCATCATACTAGTCAATTCAGTTGCAATAGTGATATAACAACAAGATGTCAAACAATTTTTCTGATTTTATTTCATGAGAAGCAATTTAAAATACGATGTTTTAATTACTCTCCGAATGCGGCGCGGGCCACAGATTATGGAGCAGCGGGCCACATGTGGCCCGCGGGCCTGGTTTTGGACTACCCTGCTCTAGTTCATACAGTTTAACTTCTCAAAGGAAATCTCAGAACCTTTCCATAGAAAATTCCATGCTATGCTCCGTCATCCTCAAATTGACGTTTGTATTAAATATTCTCAGGAAGAACTTCTACGCACTCTTGCTGCTTATCAAATGCCCGCACCAAGATATAGATGGAGAAGAAGTAAATGGGGGAGGATATGCCCCGTTGCACTCAAGGAAGGGAGTATTTTACAGGTAAGATTTATCAGTGGTGGCTCATACAGAACTTTGTTCGAAATGGGGGCATAAAAAGGGCTGCAGGGCTCCGTGAGAGAAACTCAGGGGCTCCGCGAGCTATTTGTTTACTTATTAAAATACTGAATTTTTAAATGCAAAGTATCGAATACATAAGAGTCATTAAATAAAGTAATTTTAATTTACTCAGGAACCTCAATCGATAAGTGAAAGTGTTTTTTTATTTGTATAAATTCAATCATTTAGTAGTTGTGTTTAATAACATAATTCTATTAATTTGTGCACTCAGCAGATCGCTGCAGAGCCCCTTTGGAAACCGCTGGTGTAACAGGTTGATAAAGGCGCAGCGGTGTGGCTCAACGAGCTAAGCGTTAGGAATACGCTCGCCACCGCACCTCTAATTACTCTGCGTGGGTTCGCAGGCTCGAATCCCATGCAGGGATGGTTATGTGCGAGAGGATTGCTGGACTCCTCGTTGTCGTTGGTTGGTTCACGTAACCGCTGGTCGGTTACGGCTTCCTGCACCACCAAGTCCATGCTTCCGAAAACAAACAATATATATAACTAATCCCATACCCGACTTGGAATGGTAACCAGACGAGAGGACGTGGTTCACCATATGGATAAGCCGTCTTATCGGCTTTCCTCTCCCCCGGGATAAATATGTAAATCCTATCCTATCCTAAAAGCAACATATTGAGAAAGCCTCATTAGGAACAAGCAAACTACTCACAAGGGTATAAGCCTGCCAATGGCTAAGCTCTTCAAAAAGTTTTTTAACCACGACCTCTCGGTCTGATTTGAGTCTCCTATTGTATTTGTATGTGTACCACGAATCTAAGCTACCATTTGTGGGACCCTAGGTTCTGAAAGTGCCCCATACGAAGCCCAGTGCTCCATGAGAGAAGCCTAGAAGCTTCCAGAGTATTTCGTTTGCTTATTAAAATACTGAACATTTTTTTAATACAAAGCAGCAAATACATCTGAGTAATTAAAATATTAATAATTTAAATAATAAAGTAATTTTTATTTACTCAGGAACTTTAATCTGTAAATAACAACGTGTTTTTTAGTTTTAAAAAATTCTTCGTGGGGCTCCATAAATAATAATCAACCTCAAAAAAAGATAAAACGACATATTTCGCCCAAACACTGATTCCAAATATGTTTCTATAACCAAGCGGTACCCAAAGTTTTTGTGTGTGCGGCGCCAAATTATCAGGGAAAATTTCACTGCACACTTATATGAAAAACGACATAAAAAGAAATAATGAATTTTTTGATTCCTGTACACAGCATTTTAAAAAAAAAACATTTATGACAAATACAATATATGAAATATTAAATCATATATCAGTTATATTTAACACAATTCTATTAATTTTGTGCGCATTTAGTAAATCATTGCGTCTGGTCTCTTTTGTAACTGCAAGTTTAACAGGTTAATATAGGCAGCATAACCTTGGACGGCTTCATTTAGGACTGGGCTGGGCAACATACGGCACGCGGGCTGAGTCCGGCCCGCGACGAGATTTTGACCGGCCCACTGACTGTATATCAGTACATTATGATCACATTAATTCAATAAAAAAACAGGAGCCAAGAGGTGACTGGAAGCATCTGGCGCCCATCAACAGCTTAGACCTATAAAAAAAAATGTAATGTGTTATTTGGTCTCTATTTTTTGTAAAGTGTACACTTCACTTTAAACGCGATTTATAACTTTCTTTCTTGCATTAGCGAATAGATATGTTATTAGGATTTTGAATACGTTCATGTTTTAATTCTGCCAACTCCTGATTTAGAACATACAAACTATCATAGTGTGACACAAGCCTGCCAATGGCTAAGCTCTGCAAAAAGTTTTCGAACCACGACCTCTCGGTCTAATTTTATCTTCCATTCTATTCGTATGTATACCATGAATCTAAGCTACCATTTGTGGTAAATTTATATACCAAAATATAAAAAGCTTTATAATTACTTGTTATGGAGTTTAAATTATTTGATGTTGGATAAAAGTATTATGTTTCAACTTGAGAGAGGAGGAGAGGAAAGCTGATGAAACAGCCAATAAAGCATAACGATATTTCTTGTTGCAGTATTTTTGACCTATTTTCATACCAAACTGAGGGAGAAAAGTTTGTTTGTCAAAGCCGACTATAAACACCACTGTGTCAACCATAGTTATTAGTTTAAGTACCAATCAGAATTGGTAAGCTACCATTTGTGGTAAAATTAGAAATCATCCATCTCTTCTACTTTTATTCCAGTCAATGCAATGAGTTTAATTGTTCAACCTAGCCGTCTTTCCACTTTCCTCTCCTCCCAAACAAATGAAAAAAAAAATATATATTCATTCATAACAATTCTTTTTTAGGGAAAACCAGATCATAGGCCAGCTTCACTTTCACGCCTCCTAAAAAATTCTCTACGTGCCCCTTTGTTTGAGAACCACCGATCTTCAAACAAAAATCTTGTTTTCAGGGGAAGCCAGATCTAGCCGTCAGTTTTCTTGACAAAATGTACATCATGTCCTCTCCGGAAGCGATGACAAAGTTTCTGAAGAATCCGAGACCATATTTACTCCCTCCGTTACCGAAACCTCCGTGTAAGATTTCCGTCCTAGGATTCCCGGTGTCAGGGAAGACATCTCTATGCAAAGTACTGGCTGATAGATATGAGGTAGGTGGTTTGCTCTTTTCAAGTCCATGCTTCCGAAAACAAATAACTAACTAATCCCAGATCGGACATGGAATGGTAACCGGACGAGAGACCGTGGTTCACCATATGGTTAAGTCCTCTTATAGGCTTTCTTCTCTCCCGGGATAAATATATAAATCCTATCCTATAAGGTCTTTTTATGCTTTCACCGTAAATGAGGCCTTGAGCAAGCAGCCACTGAGTATGTGAGGGGGTATCATTTTTCGAAAGACTTTTCGACTTTTTTATGCGTTATTTTGATACCTTCACATTGAATAATGCTCTGTATTGCATCCATTGACTATGTGAAGAGATATTGTTCATTGATGGATCGTTACGTTTATGGCAGCGGTTCCCAAACGCGGGCTCGAGTATCCCAAGGGGGCCTCAGAGCATTTTAAGGGGGCTACAATGCAATGCGCAAAATCTACTTTACTTTTCACTACAAGACAACCCTTGTTCTTCCTAGTTTCATTGCTTAATCTGGTTATTTCGCAAAGTGTTTTCACTTTGTTGAATGAATTGTTTGAACATAATGGGATTTGGAATCTACCAATCAAAATGACACTAAAAATACTAGTGGAATGATGAACAGGAGGTTCAGTTACAGGAAGGAGCGAAAGCGTAAAAAATAAAACAAATACTTTCAAACTGCTCAATGTTTCAAACATTTCTGAATTCCAGGCTGTAGTCCTTGATGTGAATGAACTGATGAAAGATAAATTCGCTGAAGCACGAAAAGAGTTGGTTGACAAAGCAAGGCAGGTAGGGAAATGAGTTTTTATTCACACTGGTTCAATCATTAGGGCTTATATACATACGAGTATATTTGTGCTACGCTCGGGAATACGCTCGCCACCGCACCTCTGCTTACTCTGTGTGGGTTGGCAGGTTCTAATCCCATGCAGGGATGGTTATGTGCGAGAGAATTGCTGGACTCCTCGCTTCCGTAGGGTGATTCACGTAACCGCTGGTCGGTTACGGCTTCCTCCACCACCAAGTCCATGCTTCCGAAAACAAACAATATAACTAATCCCATACCCGACATGGAATGGTACCCGGACAAGAGATCGTGGTTTGCTAATTCCTTACGCTTGGCCACACCGCTGAGTCCTGCTTTCTACTTAAGACTTCAAGTCGAGTCACTTTGATTCAATGATAAATTATGTCAGACCAACTCTAATCCAGTACTTATTGTAAAATATTATCTATGTCAGGGGTGGGTAAATCACATCTCACAGGCCAGTTCCGACCGACCGAAGTGTTTCATCCAACACGTCACTATTGATCTTGTATCTGCTGAAATTACGACTAAAGTTTTTATGAATATAAATTTCCGTTGAAAATATCGACAAAAATAACGTCACAATGACCCTGATTGTTACATCGTGCGTATTATTATATAAATCTAAGGCTAGCTGTTGTGAATAAACTGTTTTTTTTTACAGTTTTGAGCCTCCGGCCCAGTAACCAAGTCTGTTATCTGTAACTGGCCCACTCAGAAAAGTAATCGCCCACCTCTGATCTATAAGTTTTCACATCGATCACATGACAGAATTTTACATCTATCTCCGAGAGAATAAGACCTAACAAAAGAGCATAGTCCAAATCTCGATCCATCTCCGAGAGAATAAAACCAAATAAAAAAGCATAGTCCAAATCTCCTGATTTATGCTTTATTCCAGGATGCATTGGAGTCTGCTATCAACCTTGTGCAGAACAAGCTGGAACAAGAAGCCACTGAACGAGCTGATGCCAGAAGGAAAGAAGAAATGGAGAGGGAGGCTGCAGCTGTGGCCGAAAAGGAGGGAGAGGCAGAAGGTACTTGTGATGGTAGGATGCGTAGCAAGGGCTTACCCAGGGGGTATTGCGGGTCGGACCCCTCAAGACTTTTAAAAAAAACCTAATTTTGAATCAGCTCGCTAACTGCTACGGTCTAGCTCAGACATGGGAAAAATACAGCCCGCGTTCAAATCCGGCCCGTTGGGTAATTCAATCTGGCCCGCCTGATGCTGCCATAAACAAACTGAAATCAAACTTAGATGTTTCAGCTAAAATAACTATATAAGGCGCGGCGGTGTGGCTCAACGGGCTAAGCGTTAGGAATACGCTCGCCACCGCACCTCTAATTACTCTGCGTGGGTTGGCAGGTTCGAATCTCATGCAGGGATGGTTATGTGCGAGAGGATTGCTGGACTCCTCGCCGTCGTTGGGTGGTTCACGTAACCGCTGGTCGGTTACGGCTTCCTCCACCACCAAGTCCATGCTTCGGGAAACAAACAATACAGTAAAACTAATCCCATACCCGACTTGGAATGGTAACCGGACGAGAGGCTGTGGTTCGCCATATGGATAAGCCGTATTATCGGCTTTCCTCTCCCCCGGGATAAATATGTAAATCCTATCCTAACTCAAGGAATTTGTTGAGATTGCCCTTAAATATTAGTCTTTGCACGAGTTTTATTGTTTTCCACTTTTGCTTTTATAACACTATAAATATTGTTCATAAAATGTAACTTTTCACGTCACACTTACATGGCCCACCAGTCTAAGTAGACAGAATTTTTGGCCCCTGGTTCAAAAACCTTGTCCACCCCTGGTCTAGCTTGACAAATATAAATTTCCGAACCCCCCCCCCCCCTTTGAAAATTCCTGGCTCTCACGTCTGCAAACTTGTATCTAACACTGGCTTAGTGCTGTGAGTCGTAAATTTATGAACTTTCATGCCTATACCCATTGTAGCACATTCTAATTTTTATTGAATACAAACGCTGACCATTATTTATGTACATGGCTCGACTCGACGGTGTGGCGCATTGTGCTAAGCGTTAGGAATAAGCTCGCCACCGCATCTCTGATTACCCTTCATGGGATCGCAGGTTCGAATCCCATGTGGGGATGATCATGTGCGAGTGGATTGCTGGACTCCTCGCCGCCGTAGGGTGATTTACGTAACCGCTGGTCGGTTACGGCTTCCTCCGCCATCAAGTCCATGCTTCCGAAAACAAATACCTGGCTAACTAATCCCATACCCGACATGGACTGGTAACCGGACGAGAGGCCCTGGTTCGCAATATGGATAAGCCGTCTTATCGGCTTTCCTCTCCCCCGGGATAATTATGTCAATCCTATCCTACATGCCATTTAAGCGTATCTTGCCGCGGTTGTAAAATGCTTGTCTGAAGAAGTCGGAACATGGTGAAACAAAATGTCACAGAAATACATTTGTGTTAGTGTGCAGCAAGACTCTTGAATCAAATAGTTTAATATTTCCTTTTCAATTTTTGAAGATGGGGAAAAAGAAGAAGGTGAGGAGCCACCTAGTGGTGGAGAAACATCCGCAACAGCAGTGGAAGAAAGCACAGAGGAAACCATCACGTCTGATGCAAGAGAAGCGAGTCCTGTGCCTACTGTGACAGAGGAACATCCTGAGGTAGGAAGGGTTTTTCAGTGACGCTATAATCCCGAAGTATGTGAACCAAGATGACAGACACCAGAACGTAGTATGTGTACCAGGTTAGGGTTAGGCCATAATTTCAGATACAAATACTACAGGAGTCACTTGACTAATCACCAAACTTGTAATAGAACTAAAATAGGGAAATTGGAATAAAATTATGGCCTAACCCTAATCTGGTACACATACTACGTTCCGGTGTCCACCATCTTGTTTCACATACAGGAGTACCTTCATTTCTATATCAATACTGAAGGGAGAGGTTAGACGCGAAACACGACCTCATGTCTTGTTGCCAGTTCAGGGTAGATATGGGAATAGTTAGAATAGGGGGACTATGCCCTGGGGGCCAAATCGGGCCCGTTGAGTGCTTCAATTTGGCCCACTATATGCTGCCACAACTGAACTAAAACCAAAGCTCAAGTAATTTGTTGCGATTAAATTTAGTTTTTGCACGAGGCTTATTGTTTTACACTTCTGCTTTTGTAACACTGTGAATATTGTTCATAAAATGTAACTTATACGTCACACTTATATGATCAACTGACATTTTTGACTGTTCTCTAAAATTAATAGTTTCTTAAGGCGGTTTTCAGTTCATTTTATAGCTTGGTGGTGTGGCACATCCTGCTAAACGATAGGAATATGCTCGCTACCGCATCTCTTATTACCCTGTGTTGATTCGCAGGTTCGAATCATGTGTAAAAGGATTGCTGGACTCCTCGCCACCATGGTAATCGCTGGTCTGTACCGGCTTCCCTCACCATCAAGTCCATACTTCCTAAAACAAATAACTGGCAAACTAATCCCATATCTGACATGGATTGTTAACCGAACGCTGGGTTCGCCATATGATTGAATCGACTTATAGGCTTTTCTCTCCCCAAGGTTGAATATGTTAATCTTATCCTATAAATCAAAACATACTAAAAACAAATTTTTTGTTTCAAGTTTTGAAAACAGCTTGATTTATGAAGGTTTATATAGCCCAAGGCAATTAATTTTTTTGAGTGGACCGGTTACAGATAATAGACTTGGTTACTGGGCCGGACACTCAACACTCAATGTGGAAAAGTATGAATAAAAAACAGTCTATTTATAAAAGATAGTTCATCAGCTTGTCTAACGTTTAATTAATAATGAGAAGCATAATGTAATAACCGAGCCATTATGATGTTTTTTTCATCAATATTTTCAACGGAAATTGATATTGAAAGAAAATATCGATGTAATCTCAAAAGACACAATTGGGCCGAATTTGGCCCCACTGATATAGCCCCATACATAAATGAATAGCGGCTTTTACAAGGCTTTGTTTGGGTGAAAATGTTTTTTTTAAATAGCTATTTATCTTCAAAGGTCTTGAAAATTGTCTCAGAAGCAGTCTCTAAAGCAGAAGAAGAAGAAATTAAACTCCCAGCTGATATTTTCGTTGCCGTCCTCAAAGAAACGATCGATAGGATAATCGCAGAAAGATTGGAAGCCGACCCTGATGCTGCAAAGTATGTTTTGAATGTGTTTGTTTTCACTCTCAATAAGATAGACAAGAATAGTTTAGGTACTCCCGTAGTATGTGCAACAAGATGGCGGACACAGGACGTAGTATGTGTACCAGGTTACGGTTAGGCCATAATTCCAGGTACAAATACTACGGGAGTCACTTGGCTAGTCCCCGAACTTCTATAAAAACTAAAATAAGGAAAATTGGAATGAAATTATGGCCTAACCCTAACCTGGTACACATACTCAGTTTCGGTATCCGCCATTCTGTTGCACATACTAAGCGAGCGCCGAGTTTTAAACTTTAGAGGTGAACCTAGGTCATTCGAACGATTTTAATATTTATCCCGGGGAGAGAAAATCCTATAAATAACTCTTTTTATGCCGAACCACAGCATTTCATTCTAAGACAATCAATAAACTAACCCTGGAAATTTAGACTCCAATGAAAGACAAACAGTGGGTGTCGCACATCTTGCTAAGCGTTAAAAATACGCTCGCCACCACACCTCTGATTAAGCTGCGTGGGTTCGCATGTTCAAATGCTGTTGGGAAATAATTATATGCGAGTGGAATGCTGGACTCCTCGCTGCTGCAGGGTGGTTCAATTACATGCAAAACCACAATTAGGGTTGGAACTTATTACAAGGTTATAGGAAATAATATGGCTTACTCTATGGCAAACCTCTGCCTCTCAGCCAGTCACCAGTCCAGGTTCTTCCACTCTGAAATTCAATCCAGTTAATTTTTCATCAAAAACCCTAAAAACTAACTTGAAAATAAACTTTTGAAACTTTTGAAACCAAATGATTTCAAAGAAGTCGATAAGAGGACTTGGTCGTTTCTAATCTAGGTCGTGCACTAATCAGTCTATATATCATTGAACATTGCTGATGGAGGAAATTGTAACAAACCAGCGGTTGCATTAAATTCTCATTATCAGTATGGAGCCCAAGTATGCTTTGTATTCATTCACTAGAATATATGTATCAGTCCAAATATGAGACTTTATTTCTTTTTCAGGGATGGTGGTTGGATATTGGACAACTTCCCAACATCTAAGGAACAGTGGGGAGCGATGGCCGAAGCTTCATTGCTGCCTGATGAAGTTATTTGTCTCACAGATAAAAGCCCGAACAATGAGCTGCTCCGCAAAAGGTAGGAATGCTTTTGTCAAGGGGCTCAATTGCAGTTATTGGGAATTTAGTAGATTTTTCTGCATAGGATATTTTTTTTTGGGGGGGGGGATGAGAAAAGGGGATTTGATAGCGCATCCAGCATTTCCTAATCAGGGAGAAGGAAGGAGAAAAAAAAGCATGTACCTCAAAAATGTTGGGTACCACTGGCTTGATTGTTATTCATCATTATTACTTATCAGCCAATAATTGGCTGCTATATATCGATAACGGTATTGGTGCCAAATAGTGATATTGATTGAGCTCTAGTCTTGTATATAACTTTGCAATAAGATGAAATAATATATAAGTCATCGGAATACACTTTTATTGAGTCACTTTTTTATCCCTATATTATCATGAAATATTTACTTCTACCTCTCAGATATTATGAACAAAACAAAGATGCCGTCACTGAGAAATTCAGAGATCGCTTGATTAGAGAAAAGAAGAAACTGCTTGAGGTAAGGATTCTGAGATTTGCAGTTCACCAACCCGGTTAATATATGAAATGTGCGTATAATGCCAGAGCAAGAGTTAAGAATCCTGTTCAGTGTGATTTGAGAGCAAATCTGCACACTGACATATATATCATCCCAACTACTTATCTCTCTTCTATGATTTAATGTAAACGAAAAAAATGGTGTGACCTTAACACATGGGGAAATGTTTTTACAAACCACTCATAGGATTTACATATTTCTCTTTGAAGAGAGTAAAGCCGTTAGGACGGCTTAATCATGTGGTAATTTATATTGTATTATTGCATATTTTGGTATTCTCAACTTACCTGTTTACTGGCAACAGTAATTTGTCTGGCCTCTCGATATGGGATTGGTAAGCCAGTTATTTGTTCACATGCATGAATTTGATGCTGGAGAAAAACCGTATTCGACCACTGGTTACGTGAACTGCCCTACAATGACCTTTTTTCCTTATGGGGAAAAATCTGAGTGTTAACAAGGCCAATGGCTTGGCAGGACGGTTTGTCGCCCGCAGGGCGTTTGTTGCACACCCCTGGTTTTAACCCACATTCAAAAATATGCTTATTTGGAGACTTAGGAAACAAAGAAATCTATAAAATACGATGTTTACAGATTATTTTCGCATATTTCTATAAATTCAGGAAGAAGAAGAGATTCATCATCAGAGGGAAGCGCTTGAACAGGAGGAAGGCGCTGAAAAAAGTGGGGGAGAGACTGCGACAGAGGAAGGAGGGACAATTGCGACTGAAGAGGAACCTGCTGAAGGTGAGAATCATGGGGAATTCCCTTGGGAGGACGTCACAATGTTATGAATAGGGGGCTTTGCAACTTTGGCCAGGACGAATCTTTGAACAAAAAACAAGAGCAGGGTGCTCCTAAAAAATCTACTTTTTTGGGGGGAAGGGGGGGTCAGAAATATTTCTGGGTATTTCAAAAAATAGCTGCTTTTTGTGTATCAGTCATTGCTTGCATTAATTGTTGTTTAAGATAGAGGTTATGAAAACCCTATGTTGGGCACAAAGTGCCGGATGTGAGATTCCATTTGGGATTCCCTTAGGGTGGGCGCACACTATTATGAATGGGAAAGATTATGTGCAATCTACTACATCCTTGACGTGTTCGTAAATAATTTTTGCTATTTCAGTGATATTACAGTTCTTTACATACCATTGGATGCTTGTATTCAGTGTTATGTAGTGAGAAATTGTAATGATATCTGATAAAAAGTTGTTTCTGTTTTGTAATTGATCCTAGATTTCTGATAGAAAAAATGCTTGATCTAACAATATTTTTACTGTGTCCAATTCTCGGCGTTTCAGAAATATGTGTACCAATATGGAGGTAACTAATTTTGTTCGACTACTTTACATCAAATTGTGTAAAGGGACTGAAGCCTATGGACAGGGGGTATATTTACTTGGCTAATACAGACAGTCCCCGAACTCATACCGGTACGCATACTACGGGAGTAACCAGTTTTGTATCATGTATTTTAGCTTTATTTTTATTTCACAGAGGGAGATGAGCATACCACGATCACTTCTCAAGCTGAGACTGCCAAGACAGAAACTTCAATCAGAGTGAAACTGCAACAAGGTATTTAAGATAGGATTTACCTATTTATCCTGGCGTCCCACCTCAAAAATAAAAAGCTACAAATAACAGATAATTAAGAAATGTAATTATCCAACAAAAGGCGACAAATATTTTTATTTTTAATTAGCTCCATGCCCTCTCAAAAAATTGTTCACGTCCACCTTGTGGGGTGCGTCCCATTGTTTGAGAACCACTGTTGTAGACTGTTAATAACACTCAATAAACTTTTTGAGTTTCGGTCTGCGGAAAATTTGGATTTAATCCAGTCGGAAATCCTGACTCTGGGAAAATCAGAATTTTGACTCAGACTCTGATTTTCACTTCAGTATTGTCGTAGGGTGGTTTGTGTGAACGCTTGTCCAATGATTTCTATACAACCTGTCTTTAGGGGGTGAATACCGCCTCTAAAATTGAATTGGGGGGTGACATCATACTTTAATTCCTAACATAACCAAAATTGTATTTGAATATTCAGAAAGTGGCTCACATGCCAGTAAGATGACCAGTCAACCTCATAACACTTTTTTATAAGTTACAAATAATTATATCACTAATAACGAGATATTTACCACCCCCTAAATTTGTAAACACTCCCATAAAATAAAAATCCAGGGAACATACTGCTAGTCAGTTACGGCCTCCTTCGGCATATAGTCCATGCTTCTGAAAACAAATAACTTGTTTTCTATTATCCTATACCCGACCCGCAAGAGGTCTGTTGTTTGTCATATGATTAGGCCTTCTCATGAGCTTTTCACATAAAATCAACGTCGCTCCAGAAGTATGTGTACCAAAATGGAGGTAACTAATTTTGTTCGACTATTTTACATCAAGTTGTGTAAAGGGACTGAAACCTATAGGCAGGGGGTATATTCACTTGACTAACACAGATAGTCCCCGAACTCTAAAATAAGGAAAATCGGAATAAAATTGCGGGAGTACCAAATTAACTCTTGTGAGGGATTATTTTTTGCGAGAAGATTACAGGACTCTTCGCTGTTACAGGATGGTTTATGTAATATATGTTACCATTTTACAGAGATTGAAGAGTTGAAATCGACTTACATCGGAATACCATCAGGGGATGCTCCAGAATTCAATGAATTCAGGGAAAGCCTACAGGTATGTTTACCAATTTAGAATTGGGTTGGGCGAGACTAACTCCCTGTCTTTGTTTTTTTCTTGCCATTGTTGTAAACTGCTTGTCTGAGCAAGTCAGTTACAGAAATACATTTGTGTTAGTGTGCAGCTGGACTCTTTAATTGGATAGATTGTGTATAAACTTTGGTCTTAAACTTATCAGTGGTTATGTTAACCACGCTGAGACGTACATAAGGGTAGTGTGGCTGGACATCAGAACTTTTTTCCGCCCACAATTAGAGTTCGATATACAGTCAAGTCTTTTATCATAAAACAAAAATAAAGGAACCGAAGCGCTCGTCATCGCACCCTGATACTCTGCTAGGGTTCATATGTTTAAATCACTTGCTAGGATAGTTATGTGTGAGAGGATTGCTGGGCTCCTCGCAGCCGTAGGGTGTTTCACGTAACCGCTGGTCGGGTACGGCTTCCTTCATCATCAAGTCCGTGTTTTTAAAAACAAATATTTGGCTAACTAATCCCATACCCGACATGGACTGGTAACTGACATTATATGATTAAGCCATCTTATGAGCTTTCCTCCCCCCGGGATAAATATGTAAATCCTATCTTGTATCTGCAATATGTATTTTCAGTACATGAAAAATAAACTACTGATTGCTGATGCATTACTGACACCAAAACGGGTGCTCCCGTAGTATGTGCACCAAGATGTTGCACTACCTGAACATAGTATGTTTACCAGGTTAGGATTATCAGGTTGTGCACCATCTTGGTGCACATACTACGGGAGCGCCCAAAAACTTGGGTGCCCAATAGTCCCATTCCCCCAAATCTTACTTTAATGTAATATTTACCTTATTTCTAGAATTTTGAGAAAGAGTGGGCGTCCTTACAAAACTCGATCGGTGGTGTGGCATCAACTCGACCTCTAGTGGTGAATGTACAAGAGAAAGAGATCGACAATATTGCAGCTGAAGCCAGAGAAAGAATAGAAAGTAAGATGTCTGTTTTGTTACTTTTTATGAAGTGTTGTACATCCACTCTGAACGAGATTCTGTTGTTCTAAGAATCTATTGAACAAACACATAAAAAGGGATTTATACCCTATTCCCATCCTTTCACATCAGAACCTGGGACATGAACGTGCCATAATCTGCCTATTGTACATATCGCCGTGGTGCCTTCCTCTTTGCCCTGTGTATTGTACTTGTACAAGAGTTTTATTTGTATATTTGTCTGTTGTCCTACTATAACGCAGCAGTCCTAAACTGCAGTTATACTTGTTGGGGTGCATTTCCACATCTGTGTCTTAGGCCAGCAAGGTCTTGAACATGTATCCCGTCTCTGTTATACTGTTTAATTATTATGCAGATACTGTTACATTTTTGAGGCAAATAAACATACATTCTGTTCAAGTAGTAATTCAGGGACGAAGCCAGGGTGGTTTTGGGGTCAGAACCCCTTCCCTCCCTTAAATGTAAAAAAGGCATTTTTCAGACTTTTGAGACCCCATATTTTTGACCGAACTTGGCAATTAAAAATTCCAAATTTTATTACTCATCGATCTTGATCGGTAAGTATGTTGATAGGTATTTGTCTGTTTGTCTGTTGACACTTTTGTATGTTACGCAATATCTCTTATATTAATATATTGGATGAATTATGTCGTATAATTAGTGCGTTCCTAATTAATTAGTGGTGGGACACGCGGTGTCGATATTGAGTCAGAGTGAAAGAATTGAAACCACAGTTTCTGTTTTGGGGGATCCCCTAACTTTTGTCGCTGTGACTGATTGTATGCGTACAATCCCCTGTCTCAGATGTTGAGCGTTTACGTATTTTGGTTACACGCCGCTAGATCGATAAGTCGGCGGTCTCTGATCACTATCTCGTTTTGTTCTCAGTATTAATAATCTGTCTCATGAATTTCTTATCCCCTTAATAAATTCCTTTCTATTCGACCAACAGGTCCATTCGGCTACCAAGGATGGGATTTCTCTGGTATGGATGTCGATGAAGAAGAGGAAGACAATAATGCTGATGCCGATGTTGGGGTCGAAGGTGAACAGGAAGAGGAAGATGAGGAAGCATTGAGACACAAACGAAAACATTTCGGTTTTGCTAAACATTATGATCCCGTAGCTTTGAAGGTTAGCTTATTTTGCTTTTTCGCCACAGGCGACGTAACCATGGCAATCACAGTTCATTGAATAACAACGGGATTGGACATTCATTTGTGATTAAGGCGATATTCGCATGATCCTTTTTTTTTTAATATACCATCGTTAAATTGAGGGACTTCCTCTTTTCTTCAGGATGATTTTGTGCTGTGGCCCTGAAACCCCGAAAACAGGGGTAAACATGGCAAACGCAGTTCATTGAATAACAAACGAAATCAGACATTCACTTGAATTAGGGAGATATTTGGATTTATCTTATTTTTTTTTATATAGCATCGTAGAATTAAGGGATTTCCACTTTTTTTCAGGTTGATTTTGTACTATGGCCTGAAAACAGGGGGGTAACCATGGCAATCGCAGTTCCTTGAACAACAAACGGATACAGACATTGAGTGGCTATTAGGACATGTTTATTTTTTTTATTGTAGCATAGTTATATTGATGAATTTTCACTTTTTTTTTCAGGATGATTTTGTCCTGTGGCCTGGAAACCCTGACATCGCTGCGAAATATCGAGAGAAGATTTACTATTTCAAGTCTCCTGAGAACAGGTTTGGTTGTTTGTCTTGCTTTTTTCTTAATAGAGCTGTCTCGTTACAATCAGGACTGTGGACCTGATTAAGTTCTGAGCTTCATTAATAAGCATGCTTAATACTCCCATCTCTAATTACTTATCGATTTTAATCGGTAAGTATGTTGAGGTATTTGTCTGTTTGTCTGTTAGATGCACGCGATATCTCACGAAAGCGAGATTGAATCTGCTCCAGCTTTTGCATTTGCATTCATCTTATCTCGGACTAGAAGCCTATTGATTTTGAGCGAATTATGTCGTATAATTAGCGAGTTTTTAATCAATTATTGATGAAGTGATCTAGATTTTTGTAAAGCGAGAGAATTTTGAGACCCGCCGACTGTGTGTGTGCGATGCGCAGTGCGCAAGTTACAAGAGCGGATGAATCGAAACTGCAGTTTCTGTTTTGGGGGATCCCCTAACTATCGATCGATAAGTCTTCGGTTTCCAACCGATATTCTCGTTTAGGGTTTTGTTTGCTTTCCTGATTCTGTAATCATTTTTTTTTCTAGCTTTTATTTCACCTAGAAACCAATCTAACAACATTCAATCTATTTTCTGAACAGAACCAGATTCGTCAGCAAACCAATGGATTTCCTTCCAACTAAAGAACCACTTGGCCCCCCACCCCCCAGAGTTTTGATGCTTGGGGCCCGGGGCGCTGGAAAAACAATGCATGGTCGATGGCTCGCTGAGAAGTTGGGAATTTTCCACATCTCGTTCCGAGAAAGGCTTCAGGTTTGTTGGAACTATTTCTCATAAAGGGGAAGCGAATTTTGGATATTTGTACAAAGCCTCTAATGCAAAAATTTAAAATTTGAGATGAACACCCTGTCATATTTTAAAAATACTAAATTACAATAGTAATTATCCATTTACAGTTAGAAATGATTTGAAATTTGAATTTCTAACCCTATTTGGAAAATTACTAAATTGTAATAATTATATGTGTTATTACTTATCGATATTTAGATCGGTAAGTATGTTGATAGGTATTTGTCTGTCTGTCTGTTAGATGCACGCGATATCTCACGAAAGCAAGGTTGAATCTGCTCCAAATTCTGCATGTGCATTCATCATATCTCAGACCAGAAGCCTATTGGATGAATTATGTCGTATAATTAGAGAGTTATTAATTAATTAGTGATGGGACACGCGGTGTCACTATAGAGTTATGAATCGAAACCACAGTTTTGATCGATGAGTCTTCGGTATCTGACCGATATTCTCGTTTTACAGTTAAAACCTATAGTTTCTTGAGATTTGATAGCGGATTCAGACTTTTATAATAATTACAGGAACTGATTTTGCCTAAAACCGGCCGCAAGATGGGGCCAGAGCATGAAGAAGACCATTTATTAGCGAAAGAATTCTTGGTCACTGTGGAAGAAGCCGTTAAGAAAGCTATTGAGGAAGATCCTAATGCTGTAAGTAAAATGGTCATGGGGTGATAACTGAAGATTAGATAAGATAACACATAGGAGTGAAATCGGTTACAGATTTCACTATCAAGCCTTCGCATTTCAAGCAAAATTGTTATGGGAACCACCCGAGGGCACGAGGAATCCAGCAATCATCTTGCACATAATTATCCCAAATTGGATTTGAACCAGAGAACGCACACGGGGTGATCAGAGGTACGGTGGCGAGCGTATTCCTAACGCTAAACACGATGCGCCACACTGTTGAGCCATTGAATATCCCCAGGTAATTATAATTTTCTAGTTAATAAACACAGACCGTTCTTTGCATACGATATACTGTTAGTGTAAAACTAGAAATGGGAACGACCCGAGGGCGGCAAGGAGTCTAACAATCCTCTTGCGCATAATTATCCCACACAGAATTTGAACCTGCTAACTCGAGCAGAGTAGTCAGAGGTGCGATGGCGAGCGTGTTCCTAGCACCTGTCACAATGGGTCACACCACCAAGCCAAGTAATTAATTTTATTTTTGGAATTCATAACCACAGGAGGCTCCCGCTGAAGAGGAAGAAAAATTTGATCTTGATGATGAACAGGAAGTGATTCGAGCGAATCTAGTGGATGACGAACCGTTGCCCGTTGAAATTTTAGAGAAAATCGTGCCGCAGTGGTTCAGAGAGGAACCATACAAGTAAGTCTGTATTTTTTGTAATGTTTCCGAAAACAAATAACTGGTTAACTAATCCCATACCCGACATGAACTTGTAACCGGACGAGAGGTCATGGTTTGCCATATGATTAAGACGTCTTATGGACTTTACTCTCCCTCAGGATAAATATGTAAATCCTATCCTAATATGGGGGGGGGAGAAAGTAGATAAAAAAACCTAGTACTAGTAAAAGAACCTGCCCCGCTAAGCCATTCAATGTGATCCTTGTCAACACTCAGTTTTTTCCCATCAAGCATAAAACGAGAATATCGGTCAGAGACCGAAGACGTATCGATCGAAAGTTAGAGGATCCCCTAAAACAGCGCTCTTACTCCATAGTGACACCTTGTGTCTCATCACTAATTAATTAATAACTCGCTAATTATAATACATAATTCATCCAAAATCAATAGGCTTCTGGTACGACATATGATGAATCCACATGCAAAATCTGGAGCAGATTCAATCTCGCTTTCGTGAGATATCGCGTGCATCTCACAGACAAACAAACAGACAGACAGACAAATACCTATCAATATACTTACCGAATAAAATCGATAAGTAATAATAATCATAAATAATAGTCTATGTTGAAAAACGTGGTCACATGGGTAAATATACAAAATTAATTTTTGTTCTCGTGAGTGTGTTAAATCTTTCCCCCGTTTTTCCCGATGCGTTCATTACAAGTTTGTCAAAGCTGATGTTAGCAAACTATGCAATAACTCAAAATGTTTAATTATTAAAATTTTGCATTGTGAGAAGTTTTTAATTCGTTGGGTACATGGAAAAACAATTTCCTGTGTCGCCAGCTAGATGTCTGAAGTTGGTTTCATGGCCCCACCAACAAAAAAAGTTGTATACCCCTGGGTGCTCCCGAAGTATGCGAACCAAGATGGCGGACATCGGAACGTAACATGGGTAACAGGTTAGGGTTAGGCGATAATTTTTTTCCAATTTTCCTTATTTTAGTTCTATTATCAGTTCGAAGACTAGCCAAGAGCCTCCCGTAGTATTTATACCTAAAATTATGGCCTAACCCTAACCAAGTACACATATTACATTCCGATGTCCGCCATCTTGGTTCGCATACTTCGGGAGCCCTTACCCCTGTGTTAGAGGGGTGTGGGGCCATGTCCAATGTAAAAAGAAAAAATCACATACTGGAAATATAAAAAAAATTAAAACGAATTCACAGAGAATGGAAGTAAAAGAAGGAGTACCGAGCTTCATTTAAAGGCGAAAAAAAAACTTTATTTTTGTAGATCCACTGGCTTCATTCTGGAAGGATTCCCTCGAACACCAGAGGAAAGTCAGTTTCTGTCTCAAAGTGGATTGTTTCCTGATGCCGCTGTTTTACTCATGGTTGAAGATACAGATGTGGTTGACAGACTGCTACCTCCTAGGTAAGATTTTTGCATTTTTCTGGGGGAGAGGAAATGGTCAAGTACAGGTTTTTTTAACCTGGCCCTGAGTTCCAATAGTGGCAACCAGCCGTTCTCCGAGAGCGACATTGAATGAGTTTTCAATTAAGGGCCATAGCGTAGAATTTTCAAATGGCAGGTTCTGGACTTTCCAATTGCTAAGTTAGATCAGAACTGCTAGCGTGAGTCGAGCATTTAGCGTTTTACGCTACAAAAAATGTATGCTATGTAGGACACAGAACAATGCTTTTTTGCATTTTAAGAGGGGGTTCTGACCTTCAGCCCTGATGCCCCCCCCCTCCCTAGGTAAGATTTTTGGGACCTCCAGAATGATGTGCACCAAGATGGCGCACAACCTGAACATAGTATGTGTACAAGGTTAGAGTTATCAGGTTGTGCGCCATCTTGGTGCACATACTTCGGAATCGCCGATTTTTTTATTTTTATTTTTTTGGAGAGAAAAAAGTTATAAGGTGGTAAAGGACAGGGTTTATCAAACTGGGCCATCAGCTCGTTGTCTGGGGGCCACAGAGCGTTGTCTGGGTGCCACATTGAATAAAGTTGTCATTTTCAGGGTGTTAGACGAAAAATTTCTAATTGCCAAAATAGACCAGAACAGCTAGCCAGTCTTGGGGTCTAAAAAGCGTTTCAAGTTATCAACAATTGATATGTGTGAAACTAGGAAGAAATGGGTGTTTTTTTGTAAAGAGAAAAGTTTTGCGCCTTGTTTTGTGGCCCACTTCAATTGAGCTGTGGCCCCTGATGGGGAACCACTGCCTTATAGGATATTCATAATTTAGTAATGAAAAAAATAAAAAATAAATAATTTGTCTGTTGGGATAGGATTGACATTTTTATGCCGAAGAAAAGGAAATTAAGCAGACAATATTCTTGTATTTAGAATGGAAAAATGGATCAAACGTCGGGATCATAAGAATGCCAAGAAAAATAAAATCAAGGAAACAAAGACAAAGATTAGGGTACGACTTCATGAATAGTACTGTGTGTTTTTTATGAGACTGAGTGTTAACTCCAAAGTAAGGAGTTACAGGCACTCACATAGAAGTAAAGGAGACTTATCTCCGAGTAAAGTTACGGGCACTCACTCAGGAGTAAGTGGACTCATCTCTGAGCAAAGTTACGGGCACTCACTCAGAAGTAAAGAAGACTCATCTCTGAGCAAAGTTACGGGCACTCACTAAGAAGTAAAGGAGACTCATCTTTGAGCAAAGTTACGGGCACTCACTAAGAAGTATAGGAGACTCATCTCTGAGCAAAGTTACGGGCACTCACTCAGAAGTAAAGAAGACTCATCTCTGAGCAAAGTTACGGGCACTCACTCAGAAGTAAAGGAGACTCATCTCTGAGCAAAGTTATGGGCACTCACTCAGAAGTAAAGAAGACTCATCTCTGAGCAAAGTTACAGCACTCACTCAGAAGTAAAGGAGACTCATCTTTGTGCAAAGTAACTCAGTGATTGCTCACACAACTCCCTATTTAGGAGTGACAAATTTTCACAAAAAGTTATTTTCTACAGAATGACAAGATTGAAGTACGCCGTCGAGAACTCATGAACGAGCGTGAAGCGACTCGAGCAGCGAAGATCGCTGAGAAGTTAGAGAACGCTACGGAGGGGGAGGAAGAGGGAGAAGTTGAGGAGGATGAAGAGGAAGAAGACATTGAAGAGATTCTCGCTCAAGAATTTGAGGTGGGAGGGGGATTCCCACTATTATGATGGATTATTTATTGGTCTTATTTTGTTTTAAATATGTCACGCAGTGCTAAGTATTACTAATACAGGGTCGTCGCTAGAGAAACAGAAAATTTGCTCTTTACATATTGTTAGATATTATTCACTGGTTACTTATTCCCATGGACTGGTAAGTCGAGTTCAACAAGAAAAAAGTAAGTTTTACGTAAATAAAATGAGAAAAGATAAGCACACATTTAATCCGGTCGAGAGGCTATTGTTCGTCATATGAATAAACCGGCGTACAGGCTTTCTTTTCCCCGGGACGAATATAGAAGCCCTATCTTAAATCCAATGTCAATTTGAACATAATTTTGATGTTGCATACTTACCTAGATGAGCTAATTTACTGAGGTGTTTTCGATTCTCTTACGCCATTAGTTTATAAGCAACGAAGAGACTGGAATGCATGACAATAACAAGGGCCTTATTAAAGAGTATCTCATCATTTTTCCCATTTTTTTTTTAATTTGACAAAGCGAGATTGCCCATGCAATACTTTTACCTCATTTACATTTACATCCTGTGTGTTCGTTATTTTTTTTTGTATCATGACGGAATTTTCATTATCCATTTAATAAATTATCTTACGATATAAGAATTTCAGAAATCGTAAAAAAACATGAAAACCAATTTCTATTTTCATCTTTTTCCAGGAGGAAGAGGAAGGAGAAGAAGAAGAGGAGGAACAGGAAGAAGATGCGAGAGACAGGATGAGAGGAGAGTTTGGGGAAAAGTTTGATGATGATGTCACTAAATTACAGGTATGATGTCATTTTTGTGTGCTGATGTCACTAAACTACAGGTATGATGTCATATTTTTATGATGACATCACAATACCTACAAGTATGATGTCATATTTGTATGTGATGTCATGATACTCTATTATGCTCATAATGTCACAAATCAACATATTATTTTATATTTGCAATGACACGATGTCGCATTAGTACATTATCAGGATGTTATAAAATTATAGGTATGATGTCATATTTGAATGAAAGTGATGTCATATTTGCATAAGGAGTCACAGGAAACTGCAATTCTGATTGTATATTTTAATAATGACCAAAATAAATATATAATGTCATATTTCCATTTTGATGACTTCACAATATAAAGGTATGATGTCATATTTGAATGACAATGGGAATGTCACAAGACTCTTTTTATACAAAATACTTTATTTTCTCGTGAACTAAAAAAAATTTGTAACTCCATTTTATCTAGACTGTCCAAGAACAACTAGAAGAAAGCATGATTCCTCGTATTGAAGTGCAAGCCAGTAAGAAGCCGAGGATCGTTCGATATCTGCTCGATCAGAAAATGAAACCACTAGTGGAGAACAGGAGCAGGTGAGCAAGCACGTGTCATGTTTAATAAGCTGAAGCTCTTGTTAGAAATTAGGCTCGAGGATCGATGGATTGTGCTAAGCTTTGGGAATACGCTTGCCACCGCCCCTCTGATTACCTTGCGTGTGTTCGCATGTTCGAATCCTGTAGGGGTAATTTTGTCTGAGATGATTGCTAGACTCTTCATCAAAAAAGTGTGGTTCACAGACTCATATGCTCTCAAAGTGCTCCATTTGGAGCCCCACGGCTCCGTGTTCTAATTGTTTGCTGAGGTAAATACTGACTTGGCCAATTTTGTAACTATCTAAATAAGCAATAACATTATTAATAAATTAAACAACGGTAGCGTCTAAATGTGGCAACAAGGCGGTAATTCAAACAAGTTCCAATAGTAATAAAGCCATTTTTTAGTTACCGCTATGTTGTCACAATTTGAATATTTTACAAATACAAAGCAGCAAATACATCTGAGTCATTGAATAATCATTAATCGGCAGTTAACAATGTGTTTTTATAAATAGTAGTCAACCTCTTCGCAGGCTCCACAACACTAACAGTTAGAGAGCCCCTGATCTAACTTATATTCCCAAACATTTTGGATGCTGTGGGAAGTCTAATGCTCTCATTACTATGTCTAAATCCATTTTTTTACAGTTTGTTCGAAAAAGTTTTCCCAGTAAGTTTCGAACTCGCTTCCAAGATGTTACTGACGGGATACAAGCACCCAAGTTCGTTTGGGAGATGGGACCCAGTTAAGGTATGTCGAAATCTCTATCACACTGGCCTAAGGTCATTGCAACTGTACTTGCATAGTCCTGCTCTAATTCTAGCTCACTGGTTCTCACTGCTGAGCCACAAACTAAAAAGTGCCAGAGTTGGTAAAGTTAGTTAAATTTGATGGTAGTAGCAATCAATGTTGCTGTTTTTTGTTTCAGGGTGGTAATTTTCCCCTGATTATATAGTGACCTTTGACTTGTGTCCGTTCATGTCTGAAGATGACTTATAAGTTCTGTGTACTTATCACATGGACTGTGGGCAGTGGCGTATCTACGTAAAATGGTGCCCATGGCAAAGTCTTAAAATGCACCTCCTGATAGTTGTTTGAACATTTATAATGACTATTATTGAATCGAGATATTTGTACGTTATTATTTGAGTAAAAATTTTAGTTACTCCCAATTTGAAATTATTTTCTTGAAACTTTTTATGATTAATACTTTTCGCCTTTTGTTGCGCCCCTGTTCAAACGGCGTCCATGTAATGAGCCATGGCTGCCACACCCTAAATACGCCACTGACTGTGGGGCATTCAATATATGAGTTGTTACTGTGTGCAATCAACTGTTAGCGTTTTTATCTAGAATGTGTTCTGTTTCGAATGTGGATAAAGTCTGAAATAGCAATATAGTTGTGCGTGTACATACAACACCTTACAGCTCCCAAATTCACTTATTTAGTATTATTCTAATACAGTGGTCAGCAAACTTTCCTACTGGGCTCCCAATGAATTTTACTTATGGCAGTGATACACAAAAAAGGCGCTCCCGAAGTATGTGTACCAAAATGGTGCACAACCTGAACCCTAACCCGGTACACATACTATATTCAGGTTGTGTGCCATCTTGGTGCACATACTTCTGGAAGTCCAAAAAACGTTCTATAAATCCGACATTACATATCAATTTTTTGTCAACTGATATTTGTTAATATATCAAACAATCATAGGCATATGATTGATCCGTCTAATCGGCCTTCATCTCCCCCGGGATAAATATGTAAATCCTATCCCAACATGACTATTGATATTACTTTACTTATATTTCTACCTCAAAGATGATAATGCTGTTTTCAAGTCAAGTTCATACATCTGAAACAAATAGCTAACTGGCTAGTCCCATACCGGCATAAACTGGTAACCGGACGAGAGGCTGTGGTTCGCCATATGTTTAATCCGTCTTATCAGCCTTCCTCTCTCCCGGAATAAATATGTAAATATCTATCCCAACATGACTATGAAAATCATTTTTATACTTTCAGCTCAAAGATGATAACGATGTTGTCCAGCCAATCTCGACACCGATAAGCCCGCTATTCCCTGTGATATACCACCATCACATCTACTTTCTCTCCTCTCTTAACTCTCGAACAAAATTTATGGCGGACCCGCTTGCGTATGTTCTCCACCAACCGCCAGCAAAACCCGTGGTACCGATACGCCTAGCTGTGATTGGACCTCCCAAATCAGGAAAAACCACATGTAAGTATATCTGTAAATTCTCATTTTTAAAACGTTAGAGCTATAACTACTAGAACATCATCGCATGAAAATATTATACAGTGAAACTAACTCTCTGATTCTTTAAAAAAGAGAAATAAATAAATGATTAACTAATCCAATACCGACATGGACTGGTAATCGGACAAGAGGCCAGAGTTCGCCATATCGTTAAGCCGTCTTATCAGCTTTCCTTTCCCCCAGAATAAATAAATCCTACCCTATTTCAGAGTTATCCTGTCCATTCTGAGAGGAAGCATAAATCTTTTCTAATTTATCATGCTCATTTTTGGATCATTGTCGGTAGTAAAAAGTAACATCGTTACTTCCCCTCAACAGCTGCTCAGTCATCGGTATCTGATGACATTATGGCGCAGTGTTGTGGCTCATCGTGCAAAGTTTTAGGAATACGCTCACCATCGCACCTCTTATTACGCTGCGTATGTTCACAGGTTCGAATCCCAAGCAAGATAGTTATGTGCGAGAGGATTGCTTGACTTCTCGTCACCGTAGGGTGGTTCACGTAACAGCTGGTCCATTAAGGCTTTCTCCACCATCAAGTCCATGCTTTCGAAAACAAATTCCAAAACTAACTAATCCCATACCCGACATGGAATGGTAACCAGACAGAAGGACGTGGTTTGCCATATAGTTAAACCACCTCATCGGCTTTCCTCTCCTCCAGGATAAATATGTAAATTCTATCCTATCCACTGGCCATGCTCAGGAAAAATGCTAGTTGCCAGAAAAACAATAAAGATACAGTTAACAGGCAATGTTCAACCAGAATAATTAATTCCAGTCAGTTTTAAAACTTTCTTTCTCATTTAAGTTTTTATTTTTCAGTGGCAAATAGATTTGCAAGGGAGTGCGGAGCGATGCGTATTTCTGCAGGAGAGGCGATCAGGCATGTCCTCACAAAGCAACCCAAGTCTTCTCTTGCGATTCATATCAACTCTCATCTTTACCAAGGAGCCGTTGTTCCTGACGCTCTCACTGCAGAAGCCATAGCAACTGTTATGTTGGATACTACTTGTACCACTAGAGGGTGAGTGAGTTTTTTAATTTGAGTGTGGTTTGGGAGGTAGAAGACAGGGGAAACTCCGTTTCTTCTTGCGAAGTTTCATATTTTTACTCGTTCCTCAGATTACCCCTGGATCGGCTTTGGAATATGTCACTTTCAATAGTGATAAAACATGTCAAAATTTCCAGCAAAGACTGAGGGAAAAACTGAGTGTTTTTTCTATGAAACAGCGTTTTTGATTAAAATTTGAGGGTCTGCATTGCTCTCTGTTATACTGTTTATTTATTATCTAAATGCTTTTACATTTTGAAGGTAAATAATTAAATAAATATCTGGTTTGATTGAACATCAACAAGATCTTGTATCATGTCTCTTCATAATGTCTATTTGTTATGTATATACTATGTTCCGAGAAGAATAAACGACGCTACCGAAGTATGTGCACCAAGATGGCGCACACACCTAACCTGGTACACATACTATGTTCAGGTTGTGCGCCATCGTGGTGCACATACTTCTGAAGCTCCAAATAAACTTACATATCTGTCTCAATTTAAAATTTCAAACTGCTGTAATACTTGCGTCATGTATTGAAAGTTACTGAGCGATCTTGAACCTATTATTTCCCCTATTTAAGATACGTACTTGATGGTTTTCCTTGCACCAAACAGCAAGTTGAGTTATTGCACAAGAAATGTATCGTACCTGTTCGCATCATTGAGTTGAAGATAGAAGGATCAGAAGTCGTTAAACGAGCAGCGAGTGACAGGCTGTCTGCGGAAAGAATCTTCCCACTTCATGACAGGTAGGCAGCAACACTATTGAGTTAGAATTCTGGTTTGGTGTGCATGGTACACTTCTGTCTTGACTGGTATCTTGATTGGTACCCCACATTGTTCTTTGACTTCATTGCATGTTGATTGGTATATTACCATCTCAATTGGTACCTTACCATTTTAAATGGTCCCGTGGTATCTTGATTGTTATCAAGGTATTTTGATTAGTACTTCAACATATTACGTGGTACCTCATCATCTTGATTTTACCATTACCTTACCATCTTGATTGGTATCTTATCATCTTGAACGGTACCTTGGTAATTTGATTGATATCGTGATATCTTGTTTAGTATCTCAACATTTTGGTACCTTACATACATCTTGACTGGTACCTCACCATTCTGAATGGTCCCTTGGTATCTTGATTAGTACTCTCACCTTTTGCATGGTACCTTACCATCGTGAATGGTTTCTTAACATATTGATTTGTACATTACCATCTTGATTGGTACATTACCATATTGATTAATACCTTACCATCTCAATTGGTATCTAAGGATTGGTGATAAGTCAAATAAAAGTTTATTGTTAACTAAATTGTTGAGTAAATAACTCAAACAGACACTGCGCATGCTCAACATAGCATCAAGGACAGACTTATCGTGCCTTAAGGTGCCTTATCGTCTCGAATGGTATCTTACCATTTTGATTGGTATATTACGGTCTTGATTGACACCTCACCATCTCGATTGGTATATTTTTGTTGTGAAAAAAACATTAATCAGAACAATAAATTTTAAATTTCCAGTGCTTGAACACAGAAGAATTTGCTACATGTCTTTTTTTTTCAGTTTTTCTGAGTCTTACGATATTTCAGTCCAGTATTTCATCTAAAATTCTGCTTTTTTATTTTAATCTATGGTAACACATTTATTTGCTATATGAGAGAGAGATTCATTGTCCTGTCAACAAGAAAACAAGCATTGCATGAAAAAAATACAAATTACACAAGTTTATTCGGTATAGACTAGGGAGCGATACAACCTCGTGGTCACCCGAGTCAGCCCCCTTCAAAACACTTTTATGTAGCTTAACTCAATGTCTATATATTTGAGCATTACTGACTTATGTTCCAGCGAGGAGGCATTTGTGATCAAACTTGCTGCATTTGAAGAGAACGTTGGGGGAGTGCGAGACTGGTACAAAACACAGCACCAGAATTGGGTGGAGATTGATGGAAAATTATCGAAGTGGAGACTTTGGGAAGTTGCTCTCAATGATTCTAAAGATTCTATCAGAAAGATACAAAATTACTTGGACAGGATTGCGAGAGGTAGGTTGGTTTGTTGTTTAAGATAAGCAATGGCTGGGATTGTGGTTCATATGGTATCTTGATACCTCGACAACCAAGTTGGTACCATTTGAATCTTACTCTTGGTCAGTATATGGCATTTTAATTGGTTACCATACACTACTCTGGTGTCTTGTTACTTGATTAGTACTTCGGCAATCGTTTTTGTACCATTCTGAATGGTATTCTTTGTCAGTATATGGCATTTTAATTGGTTACCATACACTACTCTGGTGTCTTGTTACTTGATTAGTACTTCGGCAATCGTTTTGGTACCATACTGAATGGTACACTTTGTCCGTATACGGCATTTTATTTGGTTGCCATACACTACTCTGGTGTCTTGTTACTTGATTAGTACTTCGGCAATCGTTTTGGTACCATACTGGATGGTACACTTTGTCAGTATATGGCAATTTAATTGGTTACCATACACTACTCTGGTGTCTTGTTACTTGATTAGTACTTCGGCAATCGTTTTGGTACCATACTGGATGGTACACTTTGTCAGTATATGGCATTTTAATTGGTTACCATACACTACTCTGGTGTCTTGTTACTTGATTAGTACTTCGGCAATCGTTTTGTCAGTATATGGCAATTTAATTGGTTACCATACACTACTCTGGTGTCTTGTTACTTGATTAGTACTTCGGCAATCGTTTTGGTACCATACTGAATGGTACACTTTGTCAGTATATGGCATTTTAATTGGTTGCTAACCATATGGTACCCTTGGTTGGTGTGTGGTGTTGTAATTGGTTTCTTAATATGATACTTTGGTGTCTTGACTGGTACCTTGGTATAATGCATGGTTTCTTGGTACTTTGATTGGTGGTTGGAAAAGGTACCATCCCGTGGTATCTTAAGTAAACCTTGCACTACCAATTAATATCTTGGTCTTGGTAAATTTATCAGAACCTTATCTTATCTATCCAATGGTGCAGCCAGGTTTTTTCAACGAGTGAGTTATTGGAAATTAAAACAGTGCACCGGAAGTGCAATTCACGACGTCATAAGGTGTTTTAAAAAACTGAAAATTGTGTGTCGTTTATAGCGAAACGCTGTAGATTGAAAACCATGTTACTACATGTAGCTCGCTTCCCTTCGCCTGACGTTGTTTGGTGAATATTTTGCTTTCCCTATTACAAACATCTACTATTTGTCGACCAATAATACATAGCCGACGATACCCATGTCACATTGTTCACTCTTCAATGTTCTTTTTGGTACTTTTCTAATTTTTTTACTACTCTGAAATTTCCAGGTGAAGCAGCCAGACTCAATGACCTATGCATCACACCACCTGAATTCCATGCCAGACTGAGCCAGTATGGGGAGTACTGCCCCGTGGCCCTCAACAAACGTGGAGAGCTAGTCGATTGCTCAGTGACTCCATCTTTGGAACTGGCCGCAGAATTTAGATCAAGATATTACAAGATTGGTTCGAAAATGGATTTAGATGAGTTCTTGGGTGAGTTGAACTTGTGTGTGCCACAAACTTGGATTCTATCTGTGGAGCAGTGGTTCTTAAACTTTTCAAGTCGCAGCTCTCTTTTTAAAATTTGTCAAGTCTTGTGCTCTACTTCAATAATAACTAGCTAATAATAAGCTACAAATAACAGATAGTAAGACGAAAGTAAAGTATACCAGTATCTTATTTTTATGCGTACCGGTACCGATGTCGGCTCCCCTCACCTGACCCGCAAATATCCTTGTCAATGTTTGTAGCGAATGCAATTATTTTTTTACACTAAACCAGTAACTACACTATATAGGTGTCGCTGCTTGAAGACTTAACCAGGTCCCTCGCGACTCCTGTCACACAATTAACGTTACTAGTTCATTTATTCTCTGCACCAATCTTTGTGAATTTGTTTTTTGTGACGACAAATAAATGATTGACTGACTGACGGTCAATCAACTTTGGGAACCGCTGGATTAGAGCCCAATTCATGTAACAAATAACTCGTAAAACTTTTCATTTTACAGCCAACCCTGAGCAGTATGTTCCACCTCTTGCAACATGTGAATTACCACCCCCAGAGCTCCTGCCACATCGGAGAACTCGAGCCGAAGTCAAATCTATGTTCCCGAAACAAGTCGAACTTAAAGGTTATTGCCCTGTGTCATTCCTTGATGGGAAGTTAAGGTAAGTTCATAGGTCATCGGCAGGGATGAGATTTTAGGAACTTGTTCCCAGGATTTTGAACCCCATTGATGGTCATGATTCACAGGCAGGCATGCCTCAATTGAATCAAAGTTTCAAATACGTTAGAAATTGGTGTTATTCTATTTCGGTGGTCGGCAAACTTTATGTTCTACTGGGCAAATTATACACATGTCCTATAACATCTTCGCCGCACTAATTTTTGCCTATAAACAATCGCCACATAAAACTTCAAATTATGCCGCATCTGCGACAACAGGCAAATTAATTTCTAATTGCCTTTTCTGACAGTAATAAAAATTTGTCCACAACATTCACGCAAAAAGATACAACGGCCTCCTGATTGAAATCAATTATTAAAGATTGATCAAAGTCTTTTCATATCGTTGGTGACCCCCTGTGCAGTCATCGCGGACCCTAGTTTGGAAAACACTAAGACTAGGATTTACATATTTATCTAACAGGGTTCAACCCATATGGCGAACCATGGCCTCTCGTCCGGTTACCATTCCATGTCTTGTATGGGATTAGTTAGTTATTTGTTTTCGGGAGCATGGACTTGATGGTGGAGGAAGCTGTAACCGACCAGCGGTTACGTGAACCACCATACAATGACAAGGAGTCTAGCAATCCTCTCGTCGCATGGGATTCGAACCTGCGACCCCATATTTGTGATGTAGCTACCATAAGTGAAAACATGAATATCAGATTAATTTTTGTCTATCATCTATTACTTTTTCATGCAGATATGAAGCTCTCATTGAAGGGAATCCTGAGTTAGTGGTTGAATACAGAGACAAACTCTTTGTTTTCGAAACTGAAGAAAAACTCCAGAAATTTATGAGATTGCCTGAAAAATATTTCGATCTGAAACTTCCTCACAAACTACCGCCGAAAAAGCAACCGATGGAGTAAGTGTGACAAAAATTTTTATTGATAATATCACTCTGCGTTCAGAGCTGCGTTTCTCAAACACTTTTTGCCCCGACACATTTTGCTTTCTATCTCGCCTCACAGCGCATGAATAAATTAGAAGGTAAAATTGATAATAATAATAAATTGTATTGTGTAATAGATTTGTGCGTCAAACTGCACAACCGAGTTATCACAACAACTTTTCAGGTTCCCAATTTTAAGTCAACAATCCATTTGAAGACAAATTTACGGCCCAGAAGATCGCCATGACGACCAATTTAGTCACAATTTCGATCCCTGTTCCATGAAACACTCCGAATAAACCTAGATTTCTTGAATCTCTGCATTGGCCCCCTAGGGTCCCTCAAATCAGTTCTCTGGGGACCACAAAAAAAGATTCACTTGGCACCTTTGTAATGGCTAAATTTAATTTAGAACAAAACGACTGTGATTTGTTCACTTTATGACTGTACTGCATTTATTTTTTTGCTTTTTACAATTTTTCGTATTATTTTGTCAAATTGGGGAAATAAAGCTCGATTCTATGACAAACGAAAGCCTTGTAGTAAAAGGCGTGAATAGGTGCCGTATAAAAAATAAAAAAACTGTCCTGTTCATGTTTTCACAGCATCACTTCTCTTCCAATGCTTGGTTATCTTGAGCAAGGAGCGGCAACTTCGATCATAAAAGCCCTGACTTCAGTCGGTTGTTTCAAACCAAAGTTCCCGTTCATTTCTGTTACAAGAAGTTGCCTCCTGTTTGTGGCTTATCATTTGAAAGGTTAGCTTTTATTTAATTTTTTTTTTTCATTATAAACTTAGGTCTTGTGCACTCACACAAAAGTAAACAAGACTCATCTCTGAGTGGAATTCATGTGCTTTCATGTGCAGAGATGAAAGATGTTTATATCTGAGTAAATTATGCGCGACTACCGAGCGCACTCAGTACACTTACTCAGAAGTAAAGAAGACTCATCTCTGAAGTGAAGGAAAGTGAGAAAATAAATAATCCACGAATCTGGAAGAAATATCTAGTCAACTAATCTCATACCCGACATGAACTTTAGGCGGGCAATGCGCTCTGGTTTGGCATGATTAGACCGTGTTATCGGCTTTCCTCTCCCCCGGAAAAATATGAAAATTCATTTTTTAATTTAACCAGCATACAATCCAAAAGCTTCACCCTACGTTCGCAAGAAGTACAAACAAAAACTGGAAAACTTTCAACAAAGTTGCGAACTTATCACCTATCTTGGATCGAACATGACGAAGCGTTATCGCGATCCTGCAGAGCGTCCTATTGACTTTGACCACAAGATGGGGCAGTTTCTTAGTTTACAAAATTCAGTCCCAATTGAGGGCTGGGCAAAGTAGTCCTTTTCACTGTGTAAATTCCTGAAAAATTTTAAATGTTTGTTTGTAATATTAAAAAAGTTAGGACCAAGTTAGGAATCCCTTAATCTGGGAACCAGCACATTAAAAGGAACAATATGACTCAATAGTGGTTTAGTTGTACATTTATGAATTACCACCGCACAATTTTTTAATGCTTCTGGTATTCAAGATTACTCAAAGCCTTCTATTTTTAATGGAAAAGTAAATATACACACTAAATATATATAGTTAAAGTGGAATACGTTTAGCACTGTATGTCTATATAAATAAATTCGGGCGCTCCATAAGAGTGTGTACCAATATGGAAGTGACTAATTTTGTTTGCCTACTTTACATCAAGTTGTTTGAAGGAACTGAAACCTATGGGCATGGGTATATTCACTTGTCTAACACAGACAGTCCCCAAACTCTTAATAGAACTAAAGTAAGAAGAATCGGAAAAAATTAAAAATTATGGCCTAACCCTAACTTCGTACACATACTACGTAGTACCAAAATTTGGCTCCTTCCCCCCAGTATGATTATATCAAAATGCTGTGACACCCCTAAAAATTGAGATGTCGTGTTGACTTTTCTTTTCCTAGAGATATTTAAAAAAATATCATCTCAATAATTCTCTTATTAATATTCTTAACAAGTTTAGTTAACAACTTGGAGCCTTGCTTTCAGCAAACTTGTAAATATGTTAAATGAGTCATATCAAATTTGAAGGATGTTACAAAAATGCTGTATATTTCAGATTGTTTTTCATGTGACTTTATGTTTAAATTGTACAGTTTTCGATGAAATATATATATATATCTTGACTATAAAATTGAATTATGGATTGATATATCCCTCGATTGCCCAGCGTAGGTTTGAGTTTTGGACTGCGTGAGGGGTAAATTAGGGATGTGCAAGAGGGTTATCGGAGTCCTAAGCAATGTTCCCTCTAATTTTTGTAGTATGTGTGCGCTGAAATTTTAGTGTGTGTGCACTTTTTTGGAAATGACTAATATTTGTGCAAAAACCAATGAAGAAATTTTGGCTTTCTAACTGGGTAATGGGTGGTCCAACAACAAACTTTCTCAACCTGCCAACCGAGCACATTGTTACATTACATCGAAATACGGCTGTGCGCAGTAAATCTATGCGTGTGCGCAGCCTTTAAAAGCTGTGTGCACGCGCACACCTTGGAGGGAACACTGCTCCTAACTTTCGTAGGGTGGCTCACATCCACCGCTCTCTGGGTATTGCTTTGTTAACCATTAAGACCACACATCTGAAGCAGTTTTATTATTGATATAACCGACACTGACTGGTGTCCGGATATGGAAAAACTTAGGAAAGAGTAGGATTTCAATATTTATCACGGTGTAAAGGAGAGTCGGCAAGGTAATCATATTTAACCCGAGTGGCGAGAGCGAATTCGATCAAAAAAATTGGCTAGCTACTGTATCTTAAATAGCATTGATTAGGTATGTAATAAGTCAGATATATATTTGAATGGAAAAAAGCAGTTAACCTTGTCAGCAAACCGTCGTACTATTTTTGATACTAGTATTGACCTTAGAGTTGCCAACCGTCGTTTATTTCGAAGGACAATTCTTTAAATAAGCTTTTCAGTCCTTGTCCTTTTTAGCATTTATCAAAAGATGCTGATTGTCGTTTATTCTTCCAACGTCGTTTTGCCCGATAGTCATAGTACTTTGTTTAATAATCGCCCCTTTTTATGTATTTTCAAGCTTTTAATTATTCTTTTCAATTTTGCTTTGGTCCGGTCAAATAGCCAAAGAACTAACAATTTTATTAACATTGTTTGAGTCAATGTTAATTAAAAATTAAATGAAAAACACATGAAGATTGTTTTAATATATCATTTCAGCTTGTATATAATTTTAATTTCATTGTTTTATTTTGTTCTTTCATGCAAGTTACAAAATAAATGATGACGATAATCAAAGTTCTTTATTAAATCTTTTCATAGTTGGCAACCCTAATTGACCACTATCTTTCGTTATTTTTGTCTAAATTCAAGACATTTTTGAATCTGACGTAACCGGGTCCGTGTTGTTAATCTCCGTTTCGATCCATCAGTGCTAGTTGCCAGAAAGCGACATCAATTTACTGTAAGTCCCTGTTTGGTACGAAAACCATTAATTTCATTTTTCCGTTTCATATTTATCCTGAGTGCCTCGCGGTCCGATATTTTGATCCAACTTTTTTTTTTTTTCAATAAATTTACCGTCATACCATTATATGACATTCGGTACAATCATTTAACATTCGGCAGAAATTTTGTTGACATCGCGATGATTTCACGAGTCATTTGACCTTAGTTTCAGTATTATCAGGCATTGCCTGGAATACGATATAATTATGTCTAGATATTTGTTGAGTTGTATTGGAAGGAGGCAAACGATTTATCTAAGGAATATCAGATGTTTCGCAACAAAAGGTACGTTATTACCTTGTGCCGGCAGGATTAAGCAGTCTTATCAACTTTTCTCTCCCCCGGGATAAATATGTAAATCGTATCCTAGTGTGAAATAGCCTACCGGTACCTATATTTGGGTCTCATGTAGTTTCCTACCTAACATACTTCTAGCGGGCGTAGCACAACAATTTTTTCAGGTGTCAACCCTAACCCCCACCTGACTATTCCACCCAAAACCCCTCTCGTTTTTTACGTCGCGACGATCTCAATATGAGAGAGATCGCTGACGTTAGTAAGTTCTTTATTGCCGGCGCCGATGCCATTTCGGACGATAGTACGTATATTTGACAAGCTCTATGACGTGATTGTGATGTCGTAGTGACGTAATTTTTGGATGGCATAGTCAGGTGGGGGTTAGGATTGATATGTCAAAAAATCATGATGCTACGCCCACTAGAAGTATGTTAGGTAAGAAACTACACGAGACCCCATACTTCTAGTGGGCGTAGCATGACAAATTTTTCACGTATCAATCCTAACACCCACCTGACTACACCATCCAAAAATTACTTCATTACGACGTCACAGTGATGTAATAGAGCCCTTCAAACTATACGAACTGCCATCCAAGACATGCAAACAAGCACCCGAAATCGAACAGTTAGTTCTCTCGTTTTCTCGTCGCAACGATTCCAATAGGAGAGAGACCCATAACGTCAGTCAGTTCTTTATCGTCGGCGCCGATGCCATTTCGGCCGATCGTGCGTATGTTTGGCAAGCTCTATGACGTGATTATGATGTCGTAGTGATTTAATTTTTGGATGGCGTAATCAGATGGGGGTTAGGATTGACATATCAAAAAATTGTTATGCTACGCCCACTAGAAGTACGTTAGGTACGAAACTACACGAGACCCGAAGTATGTTGGTAAGAAACTACATGAGACCCGGGTATAGTACCTAGCGGCTTTTGCTCATGGATCGTAGGAAAACGCTCCTCAACATCATGTTTTATATCTACATATTTTCATTTCAGAGCAAACCAGTGCAAACGTTCCAACAAAGAATGAAAAGCCACCACATGAACCTTCTAATCCTAGGCTGAACAAGACAGTTAATTTGTCGGACTTGAACAAGTTTTTTCTAAGAATGTCAGGACGATGGAAATTTGGGAAAGAAATTCCAGATTCCCTGCCGTGAGTGTATGAAGGCTTTTATTTTTCATTGCTCATTGATTGTATCTGTTACACTGGCAGTACGGCACACTTTACAGATCGAGTGACATTGTCTCGTTGCAGAGAATCCCATTTTGCTGATGAACAGACACTCCTCCTTTCAGGGACGTCTAGACATTGTTGTCCCTCAATATTGATGAAAATACAGTTAAATTTAGTTGTGCAATAAATTAAAAGAAGCGCAATTTAAAAACATCACCATTAAATTTCTTGTGAAAAAAAGAATCTGATTTTTGATATGACGCATCCGCAGCAGACGCCCCTCGTTCGCGAGACACATGGAGTGTTTTGTTTTATTGAACGAAATGACAGGACATTCTTGCAATTTGGAAAGTGTGTTCTACTAATATATAGGTTGTATCTGTTACACTGGTGATGTGACGTCATGGTGATAGTTTTTACAAAATTTCCTTGGCCCCATGGCCATGGGATCAACTTTTCTTTTCAAAGTCAAAATGTCCTTCCATCCAGTTAGCAGTCCTTGTCAGGGTTGCCAGACCCCAGCGATCAAAAAAAGCCAAATCAAGAGATAAAAAAAAACAGAAAAAGCCAACAATTTTACCAAGTACAAAAGCCCCATGATTTGTCAGATTTTAAGCCCTTGGCAACGTACTGATGATGATGTAGAGCCATCAGTTCATTCAGTGAGGCACACAAATAGAAAGTAAAGTTCCTATAGAACTGTAGAAAGTAAAATAAATATCAAGCGGACAGCAATATTTTACCATTCAATATATACAATACAGGGTGCCGCTTCAGTCTGTCAGTATGTAATATACCTACAATATGTTTCTACTTCAACTTGTGCTACACCTTAAAAAAAATTTCCCCGATATCGTACTTTACTATTGAAAATTTTTTTACTTTTAAAATTTATAAACCATCAATTTTATTAAAAAATTATCTAACCCCCTGCCGCTCACAGGTGGACCACTGATAACTAATTCAGTAAATTTAGCGTAGTTAATCACATCGTTATGCAATTGCAGAATTAAACTAAAGCTGAAAGCTCATATAAACCATATCAGGCATAATGAAAATTAGATTACACAACTATTTTTTGGAAACAGAACGTAAACTGACAAATAACACGCAAAACTATAAAAACGAGGCAATGTTTACAACCCTGCTTGAACATCTGTCTGAGCAGCTGCAGAAACTGCACTTATTATTGGGTATGGTTAAGAGTTAATCTAACAAACAAGGAAATCGATGCTCCAGGAAATCCTAATGTTAAGTAGCTAAGTACAGGTAATAGGCTATTGTTCAGTTGTTACACACTAAATATTGTATTTCATATGATTTTAATAATAGTCACTAGAATAGACTTGAAAAAAGCCAAAAAAACGCCAAAACGCCAAACGGAAATTCTGACGCCAAACGCGTTTGAAAAAAGCCAAAAATGGCAAATTTGGCGTAAAAAAAGCCAACATGGCAACCCTGGTCCTTGTCTGGTATAGGATTAGTTAGCCAGGTATTTGTTTTCAGATGCATGGACTTGATGGGGGACGAAGGCGTAACCGACTAATGATTACGTTATTCACCCTACTGGAGCAAGGAGTCCAGCAATCCCCTCGCACATAATCATCCCTGCATGGGATTCAAACCTGCGAACCCACGCAGAGTAATCAGAGGTAAGGTGGCAAAGAGATTCCTAATGCTTAGCACAATGCGCCAAAATGCGGAGCAGTTATTTATTCTTCAGTTATTTCTTCCCAGTTGGTATCATGGTGGTGGAAAAAGCTGTAAACGACCGGAAGTTTATAACGTCGGCTAGTCGGGCGATCTTGCCACACCCAGTTATCCTGATGCTGGGTAATCAGAAATGTGATGGAAATCATCCTAACACTTTTTTATTTCAATTTCAGGCAGGACAAATACAACAGTGATATGTGGGTTGTGAGAATAAGAGTTGCAAGTGCGATGATGGTTATGTGGTTGCTGCTATGTCTCGGAATTGCTTCCTGGGGAAGAAAGGTCTGTGAGACCTCCAGAAGTATCCGCACCAAGATGGCGCACAACCTGAACATAGTATGTGTGTACCGGTTAGGATTAAGGTTGTGTGACATCTTGGTGCGCATACTTCTGGAGCACCGGTTTGTGTCTAACATTTTTTGTCATATACTACTTATTCACGCCTTTTTGGTCTGAACAAGACCCCGCACAACGGTGGTTCCCAAACCGCGGCCCACGGGCCAATTACGGCCCGGGTAATGATTTATTATGACCTGTCGAACTTAAGCGGATCAATCAACTTGTAAACACTGCTGTAGTAGTAACCACTTACTCCTTTTTATTGGATAGAAGTGGTACTAGAGATCTTTTCAATGTTATGTTGTTGTTGTTAGAATTCTCGCTCTTGTTATTGTGAAAAAATCACTTTTCTCATTGCCTACTGGACCAATTGCTTTGATGTTTTCAGTGGTTGAAGATTGTATTTTTTTCTGAAATTTTATTACTCTAGTTCAGGGGTGCACAACACGGGGCACGCGTTCCAAATTTGGCACGCCATACGCTCAAACATGGCACGCGAACGGTTTTGTAAACAAAATTTTTTTTATTTATGATATCAAAATAGCACGTTTATATCAAAATCAGCAGTTTTTCAGGACAATAAATAGATATTCATTCGTTATTTTGTAATGTTATTGAAATTTGTTTGATGTGTGTTTTACGGGAGTCAATTTACAATACCAATCGTTCAAAGTGGCACACGACAAGATTATTTTGAAAAATTCGGCACGTGTCCTCATTTGAGTTGTGCACCCCTGCTCTAGTTATTTCAAAAGTTACTGTGGGCTCTAAGGGAATCGTTTGTGCAATGACGTCATCAAAATTGGAAAATTATTATGCATCTTGTGGCGGCGGTTCCACGTTTGTGACCTTGTGCTCAGACGACGTCGCAAAGACTGTGGTATTGGTAGTCTACTATTACAGATTGCATACCAGTACTACCTAGGTTTGACCTACGTGTCCATATATTTGAGCATCTCTCTCTTGTTTCAGCATATCAATGATTCACACCATCGTATCGTGATGCAACAATACCTCGAGCAACTTAGCGACAAAGAGCGAAAAGAATTTCTAGAAAAATATGATGTTAAAATGGCCTCTAGGAACGGGAGATGACAATTTGGATTGTTGTCAATTAGCGCACTGAAAAGGCTGTCAATTGATTCACTATATATATGCAGTGAATAAAATTATGTAAACTTTAGGTTAATCTTCCTTTTCCTGGTCCTATCATCATATCCTGAGTGAGAAGATTGTCACAGGTTTTAAACTAAAGACATGTATTCTGCAATGCCTACTGTACATATCCAGTATGTTTCCCAGCTTTTTATTTTAGGGGGGGGGGGTGTTAAGGAATTTAGGGGGTGATAAATATATTGCTATTAGCGAAAAAAAACGATTTGTAACTTATAAAAGATGTGTTGTTTTTGGCAAACGATCTACATTGTCATATTCTATATATTTAAATACATACAATTATACTTGAGTTAGGAATCACACCTCAAAATTCAGGGTGGGTGTGAACACTTTGGGATGTAGGTAAATCAATGTACACAGCTAAGTCCCAACTATTTTATTAAAAGATTTCTAGAAAATATGATGTTAAAATGGACTCTAGGAACAGGAGATGACAATTTGGATTGTTGTCAATTAGCGCACTGATAGGGCTGTCAAGTGATTCACTATATATATGCAGTAAAGAAAATTATGTGAAGCTTTAGGTTAATCTTCCTTTTCAAACGTGTGAACAAACACTAAAATCAAGCATCGATCATGGTTGAATGTCTACAATGATTCCATTCAGTGCGGAAATACTTTGGTCCGACATGAACCTAAAAATAACATATTATTGTCACATTAGTCAGGACCAAGTGTTCCCAATATATTGTGTGAGATCTCAGTTTGGATAACGGTACTGATGTAGTATGGGAATCAAGATGGCGGACACCGAAACGAAGTATGTGTACCAGGTTGAGGTTAGACCATAATTTGAGGTACAAATACTACGGGAGTCACTTGGCTAGTCCCCAAACTCATAATAGGATCAAAATAAGGAAAATTGGAATCAAATTATGTCTCTAACCTGGTACACATACTATGTTCGCCATCTTGGTTCAACCTTTTGTCGTTCGCTGGCCACACATGTTTTGGCGCTCCCGTAGTATGTGAAACAAGATGGCGGACACCGGAACATAGTATGTGTACCAGGTTAGGCCATAATTTGATTCCAATTTTCCTTATTTACGAGTTCGGGTACTAGCCAAGTGACTCCCGTAGTATTTGTACCTGAAATTATGGCATAACCTGATACACATACTATGTACCGCACATCATGGTTCACATACTACGAGAGTAACCATATACTATTTAAGAACAACAACAACATAATCTGCACCGCGATCCTAGATTATCAAACTATGGGTGAAATTCACAGCCACCGTTTTGTCGCTAAATTTCGGTGAAGGACCGCAGGGCCAGATTAATTCACTCCACAAGCTGGATATGGCCCACGGGTCGTAGGTTGCTGACCCCTTGACAAAGGGACTACCATTTCTGAGATCACCTAAATCTCTCCCGCGTTTGGCATTGCTTTTAATTCATCATATCCTGAGTGAGATGATTGTCACAGGATTTAAACTAGAGACATGTATTCTGCAATACCTACTGTACATAGCCAGTATGTTTCTCAGCTTTTTATTTTTTGGGGGGGGGGGGGGGGGGGTTGTTAAGAAATTTAGGGGGTGTTTAGCGAAAAAATTATTTGTAACTTATAAAAATGTGTCGTTTTTGGCAAATGATCTGCTCTACACTGTCATATTCTATATATTTAGATACAATTATACTTGAGTTAGGAATCAGAGTGGAATCGCACCTCAAAATTGTTCGAAATTTAGGAGGGGTGTTCACTTCCTGTAGGAAGGTGGTGGGAATATCACTGTACATAGCTAAGTCCAACTATTTTATTAAGCCAACTTCCTTCTCTTGTGAGAGGGGTGTGCAACTTTGAATGGTAGTTTTTAATTTAGTTCAACTGGTACGTGCAAATAATTCCAAACCTATACACGAGTCTAATATGCCTTGACGTTACAACGCCCTACTTCTTTGTGCCTGAAACTACTAGAAAGCCGATGTTAAATGAAACTGTGACACGCGGATTAACCCAGTGGATCTCCTGTATCAAAGGTTGCACACACCTGTCTTATGGGGAAAAACACAAAATCCAACTAGTTCCTACTAAGGCATTGTGTTGATAACCTCAAACATATTTGACATGCATACATTTTTTATTTATAAAACACAGCAAGTGAGGATTTTTATGAAAAGGCTGGATATCCTCAAAGCCTTAATAATTTTAGAAAGGAAACATAGCCCAGAGGCAAATGCTTCGAAAAAATCTTAAGACAATGGATGCTTCCCAGAGTCTCGATTTCCATGTTTATTTCCCTAACATCGACCAATCACCAATAAGTCAAGAATGACATGAGAATTGCATTTTAGCATCGTATTCGTGGTTTTGTGTGTTATCTGTTTTAATTCAGTTTCAAAAATTTGTTGTAAATCAAAAAACTTGAATTTCAGTCTTCCCATGAACTTCGGATTAGTTACAATAATCAAAAATTGGCTGCTAAAAGGCTTTAATAGACTCGCTATCAGTACTTGTTAGCGTCACATGGTTAAATGTTTTTAATAAAAAAGGTGGTCATGAACATGTAAACCAGTTTGTGAGCGCTCTCCGAAACACTATCAAAATAAGCAAAAAAATTTGGAATAGTGAAGTATAGGCTGAATTTTCCATGGTCAAAGGTCGGAGAAACATCCATGATTTTGATAAATTTAAAGACGCAATTATACATGGACAAGGACGGAAGTCCTCCTCACAATATTTCTAATATATAGACTTTGACCACATAGACCAGGGATAGGATAAGCTTTGAGCGCTCCATAAGAATGTGTACCAATATGGAGGTGACTAATTTTGTTCGCCGACTTTACATCAAGTTGTGTAAAGGGACTGATAGCTATGGGCAGGTCCCCGAACTCGTAATAAAACTGGAATATTGGAATAAAATTATGGCCTAACCTGGTACACATACTACAGGAGTACCAAACTTTGTTTCAGAGGTTAAATGTTTCAAGACGGGACGGACAATGTAGTTTGGAGTAATAATGTTGAAGTTTACAAACAAAATATTGGCATTACACTAATTAATTGAAATGTCAAATATTGATCAATTCACAAATAGCAGAAATCATTAAATTGAACTTTTTACTCAACAAAGATGCCAGCCGCCCCTTTATAAAGAGATTATGGTACTCCCATAGTATGTGTACCAGGTTAGGGTTAAGCTATAATTTTATTCCGATTTTCCTTATTTTACTTGAGACAAGGTTATATGAAAAATATGTTCAAATATTTGAAGAAATCTAAACTTCAGAGTCGTATATATAATCACTGCAAAACTAGGAAATCTTGAATGAATTCAAAAGCAGAAATTCCCGCACTCCAGCAGAAGTGTATGTACTATATGGAGGTAACTAATTTTGTTCGCCTACTTAACATCAAGTTGTGTAAAGGGACTGAAGCCTATGGGCAGAGACTATATTCACTTGGCTAACACAGACAGTCCCCGAATTCGGAAAAGAACTTAAATAAGGGAAATCGGGATAAAATTATAGTGCAACCTGGTACACATACTACGGGAGTGCCGAAATTCACAGGAATAGAATTTGAATTTTGTCATAGCTCAATTTAACAATGACTTCGATTACAATCAGTCTTTATTTGGCGGTTACTGTCCCTTGATTGAGGGATTTTCTCTTCATTACGTCCCAATTGTAAACCCGAGCCATGCTAACTTCTGTCGTTGTGCACTGGTCACGTAAATAATCTAAATCGTCGTTTACGGAATCAAGGTTTTTGACAGCAGTTTTTAAATTGTTGTTCAGAAGATCGTAAGCGTCTTCCACCGAGTAGTTGAGCATGACATTGGCCTGAAAAAGATTAGAGATTCGTTAAATGAAAGTCCATGCTTATGAAACAAATATCTGGCAACTAATCCCATACCCGACATGGGCTTGTAACCGGACGAGAGGCCGTGGTTCGCCATATGATTGAGCCGTCTTATCGATTTTCCTTTCCCCTGGGATAAACATGTAAATCTCATTTCAAATCAGTGCTCCCAAACGGGGAGGAATAAAAATATTTTGGGAGAAAAACTTTTCTTTGTGATTACGGGTAGCATTGCTAACATAGTTGGCTCAACACTCTTCCATACTAAAAAAATTTCTCTCTTTTGCCCATTTTGGAATTCCTCATTCCCTCCCTCCTTATGCATGAGACTACTTTATTTGTTTGGTCTTTAACCCTTTCCATTTTTATTTTTTATTAAATAATCGTATTTGCTACGCCGATTTTATGCATTTGTACCCCCACAACTAATCGATCAACTAACGAAAAACTAATGATCCTCTGCTGCCAACTGACGGCTCGTTGGAAAGCTTATTTAAAGAGCTTGCAATTGGCAAGTTTTTTTAAAAGTGGTCGTCTGAGTCACAAACCGGATATAAAAAAAAAGCCTTTTTTTTTTGCTTAGGAGTTGAAACTTCAAACCGTGATAAAAAATAGAAATATTTGCTAAATCCTAAATCCTTTGTGGTTGGCAAACAATAGCATAATATTGCTGTAGCAATTTCGTGATCTAACTCAAAATACTTTGGTAGATGGAAGGGATAATATGTCTTCTATTACCACCCAAAAAACACTGAAATTTGCATAAATTTCAAAAACACTCCCTCGTTCGCCGCAAATAAAATTCCCGGCGTAAACCAAAGCGAGATTTACCGTCGCTTATGTTAATCTCGAAGAAGACTTCTTATCAATAAACTAAAACCCGGAAAAACTAGACCAACAGTTTGCGACCCATTGCTAAATAAAACAGTGAAGTACATCAACGTACCCGCCGCAATCTAGTGACTTTTGTCGTGGGTACGTATACGTGCCCACCGCTCGGAATAGGTTAATGGATCATTATCTAGCTTTATACGCAATGCGCACTCCGCTTTTGTAAAGATTAAGTAGTTTATTATGTGTGCCCAGATCAGGGGTCGGCAAACTTTTGTCATTGGCGGGCCGTACATATTTTTAGAAATTTAAAATCCGAAGGAATGGCCAATGAATCACATTTTTTCACACAGATTTCAGTTAAATTTCAAGCAGTGCGAGAAGACTGATCATTTGAATATTTTTTGCGTCATTAAACCAATTGCATTCAGCATCAACTTTCTTTCGCTCTGTTGCCATTTGTCTAATTATAATCAATTATAGGCTCATTAAACTGAGTGATTGTGAATTATATACTTGTTAGGTTATAATACATTTTAGTGTCTCAAAACAAATTCTGTCACGTAAAGAATATAATCGTCAATACAGCTGTTTTGTTAATATAATTCAGTGAAGCGTCGCGGGCCGGATTATAATATTGCTCCGAGCGGATCCGGCCCACGGGCCGTAGTTTGCCGACCCCTGGCCCAGATGATTATTACAGAAATAACGAGAATATCGGTCGGAGGCCGAATACTTATCGATCGAAACTGCGATTTCGATTCATAACTCTATAGCGACACCACGTGTCCCATCACTAATAAATCAATAACTCGCTAATTATACGACATAATTCATCCAAAATAGATAGGCTTCTGGTCCGAGATATGATGAATGCACATGCAAAATTCGGAGCAAATTCAACCTCGCCTTCTTGAGATATCGCGTTCATCTAACAGACAGGCAAATACCTATCGACATACTTTAGGCTTCTCGTCAGAGACATGATGAATGCACATGCAAAATTTGGAGCAGATTCAACCTCGCCTTCTTGAGATATCGCGTTCATCTAACAGACAAGCAAATACCTGTATGTCGATAAGTAATAAAAACCCACCATAACCCTCCCAGATAAACATGCAAGCTATATACTTACTCCAAGCCATAGGCAGACATCCTTTGTGGGTGGTATTGTTGCTTTTGCTCTGAGAGAACCAGAAAGTAGGAAATGAGTTTCCATTGATTCATCTTTGTCCTGTAAATCAGTGAATTTTTATTGAAATAACACTTAAACGAGAATATCGGTTGGAAACCGAAGACTTATCGATCGATAGTTAGGGGATCCCCCAAAACACAAACTGCAGTTTCGATTCATCCGCTCTTGTAACTTGCGCACTGCGCATCGCACACACACACACTCGGGGGGTCTCAAAATTCTCTCGCTTTACAAAAATCTAGATCACTATATCAATAATTGATTGATAACTCGCTAATTATACGACATAATTCGCCAAAATCAATAGGATTCTGGTCCGAGATAAGATGAATGCACATGCAAAATCTGGAGCAGATTCAATCTTGCTTTCGTGAGATATCGCATGCATCTAACAGACAAACATACAGACATACAAATACGTATCAACATACTTACCGATTAAAATCGATAAGTAATAAAGCTTTATATCAGTGTTTCCCAATCAGGGACTTATCTTCTTGAATGCGGATATTTAGTTATTATTTGCGCTTGGTATTACTTGGTATTGCGCTTGTTATTTTCGGCTTGCTTATTCATCAAGTCCAACATCCGAAAACAAATAACTTCAAAACGGATTAGGCAAGGATGCATTAAAAAGCCTTCCAGTAGTTTTCTGTATTTCAGTGTTTGTCCTTCGCGACCCACTCATTGGGAAACACTGGCCATCACCCCAACTCAGCGGGGGGCCACATCATGCTAAAATTGCTGATTACCCTACATGGGTTCGCAGGTAAGAATCCAATGTGACGATACTTCTAAGGGTGATCAACGTGCCCGCTGGTCGGTTACAGCTTCCTTCATCATCAAGTCCATGCCTCCGAAAACAAATAACTACCTAACTAAACCCATACCTGTCATGAAATGGTACCCGGACGAGAGATCATAGGTCGCCATATGATTTAGCCTTCTTATCGTCTTTTCTCTCCCAAAAAATAAATATATTTAAATCTTATTCTAACTTACAATAAAAATTAATTTTGGGGAAATAACAGGAAAGTCCAAAATGAAGATCTCACTTTAATATCATTCAAATGCTTCACAATATCTAAAGTTGTTTTGATCTCAGGAATCTGATTCTTCAATTTCTCTTTCTTATGATTCAACGACATCTCCATCATCTTGTATTTCTGGTAACGTTCCTCAAGTTTTTTCAAAGCCCCCTGAAATAATCAAGAAATGGATAATTGAGCGTGCTGTAATACCTTTGAAGTGGAGGGGAGGTCATAGCACAGTGACATATCTCTGTTATGTTCGCATGATGGAAATTAATGGGATTATCATTTTACTTACACGCAAAACCAAAAAAAGGCAATGTTTACAACCACGTTTGAATATCTGTCTGAGCGAAAGAAGTGTCTGAGTGGCGACATAAATTCCAATTGTTATGTCATTGTTAACTTATGGCTGATTTGTAATTGTTACGGGAATAAACAAGGAAATCAGAAACGGTTATAATACACCCAATAGAAGTACTATGGGTACGAAACTACACGAGAGCCGAGTTCATAGAGTTCTTGCTACAGTCAGACAGTATCTGCTATCGTGCGCAATCAGTGAATGAATCCACTAACATAAATGCGGAGAGAGTGGTAGTAAGATAGGTGTCAGTTCAATCAACCATACAACCATAGCTTACTGTTACCTGTGCTGAGGAATCAGGCTCTTCTGCCATGAATTTGTCTACATCTTCCTAAAAACAAAAGAGCAATGTTTAAATAAAGGTCATGGATGTAAAATCTGAAAATGGTCAGGTGATAGGATTAATATATTTGTCCCAGAAGAGAAGAAAGTTAAAAAGACGGCTCAATCATTTGGCGAACCACAGCCTTTGGCGAGATTACCAGTCCATGTCGGGTATGGGGTTAGTTAGTCAGTTATTTGTTTTCAGATGGACTTGATGGTGGAGGAAGGCAGGACCAGCCAACCAGCCAGCGATTACGTGAACCCCCCATGCTGCCACGGAGTGAGGAGTCCAGCAATTCTCTCGCACAGAATTATTACCACAGGGTAATTAGAGCTGCTGTGACGAGCGTATTTTTAACACTTAGCATGATGCCCACACGGTCGAGCTGAGTCAATTTTTCAGCCTGGGCAATAAGCTAACTTAACGCAAGATAAACAGGATGTCTTGATTCCTTGCCATCATATGGGCAGTTCACATAACTACTGGCAGACTGGTCAGGTATGGCTTCTTCCACCAGCCACCCCATGCATCTGAAACTAATACCGGCAACTGGCAGAATGCCAGTCTGGATTTCATGGCCTTTTCGAACGAGAAATCGGGCGTGCAATCAGAAATTCCCGCGTGCAAATAAGAATTTCTGGCGTGCAATTATAGCTCACGGCGTGCAAAACAACTGCGCCCGCTAAACTGATTTCGAACTAAGATACCTCTCAATACATCCGCGTAAAAATAAGTTGGATCATAGCAAAAATGGACGTTTGACCTTTGACCCCCAAAACATCATTTCTATATTTTGTCACTAATTTTGAGAGTGTTTGAGCGACTTTAGATACCGGTACTGTTCAGTACATCCGTGTAAAATTATTGTATTAAAAATACGCTGAATCAGAGCCATAACTGGCCAGCGTCGGTGAGGAGGCGATTTTTCTCACGGGATTCCTATCATTCAACACGATATGGTGATTTTTGCTTCGCATTTTTCGATCAGGCCAAATCTTGCAAGCAAGTATTAGTCGACAATTGTAAAGTTATAATTTTTTGGCATCTTTATATTACTAGATTATTGATTTAAAAACTATTTCAACCGATTTACATTGATGAGCAATTGCAAATTTTCGGCGTGCAAAATTGAATTCGCTCGCGTGCATTTTTGTGGAGCGCTAGCGCCCTCGGGCGTGCATCTGCCATGGAATCCAGTCTGGGCAGAATGAACTGGTAATGCAGTAATGGGACAAGAGACAATTTAAGAATTTGTTTTGTGTTTACAACTTTTGTAATTTAGTTTGAAGGTCTACCAGTCTCTAAGTTGGCAAAATTTGTTTCAAAACGTTACTAGTCCAGCAGTCTGTAAACTGTATGAATTGAGAACCGCAGAACCAGATCAATATTTTTTTAACGTTAATGGATCACGTTATGACTTATCGACCTTTAGATCGGTAAGTATGTTGATGTTAAGGTATGTTAAGGTATTTGTCTGTCTGTCTGTTAGATGCACGCGATATCTCACGAAGGTGTGGTTGAATCAGCTCCAAATTTTGCATGTGCGTTCATCCTACCTCAGACCAAAAGTCTATAGATTTTGGATGAATTATGTCGTATAATTAGCGACTTATTAATTAATTAGTGAGGGGACACTCGATGTCACTATAAGGTCATGAATCGAATCCGCAGTTTCGATCGATATGTCTTTGGTCTCTGACCGATATTCTCGTCTGATTATTATGTTAGGATAGGATTTACATATTTATCCCGGGAGAGAGGAAAGCCGATAAGACGGCTTATCTATATGGCGAACCACGGCCTCTCGTCCGATTACCATTCCAAGTCGGGTATGGGATTAGTTTTACTGTATTGTTTGTTTTCGGAAGCATGGACTTGGTGGTGGAGGAAGCCGTAACCGACCAGCGGTTACGTGAACCACCCAACGACGGCAAGGATAGGATAGGATTTACATATTTATCCCGGGGGAGAGGAAAGCCGATAAGACGGCTTATCCATATGGCGAACCACGGCCTCTCGTCCGGTTACCATTCCAAGTCGGGTATGGGATTAGTTTTTACTGTATTGTTTGTTTTCGGAAGCATGGACTTGGTGGTGGAGGAAGCCGTAACCGACCAGCGGTTATGTGAACCACCCAACGACGGCGAGGAGTCCAGCAATCCTCTCGCACATAACCATCCCTGCATGGGATTCGAACCTGCGAACCCACGCAGAGTAATTAGAGGTGCGGTGGCGAGCGTATTCCTAACGCGTAGCCCGTTGAGCCACACCGCCGCGCCGGACAGACACTGCTGCACTGAGACCTGGAGACAGGCAAACTTATGACTTACCACAAACTCTGCCTCCGGAATCCCTAGGTGAGCTTTCTTAGTTTCAGTCGCCATATTTAACTAGCCTTTGAAAACTTCCAATGTTCAAGTTCGTTTCCTAGTTTTCGACAAATCCAATAATAGCAAAACAGCCCAAAATGAAGACAATTTCTGACCGAAACTACCAAAAGGAATGGTCGGGACTTGTGAAGTCGCTATAACGACGAATCGTTGACCCAGTCATGCGTTTCGCGACCAAAAATAGTCATTTCAGCGAATGCCATAAAAAATCGTTTCGAATGATAAAAAAATACTATTTCTTAAAAAAATCATTTAGGATTTATTAGAGAAACATTTTTGTATCTGCCTAAAGCTATAGTTCAGGTACCTAGTTTAAAGTCCAGTTGACGAGTGAGTTGTTTTCACCTACATTCTATTTCACAAGATGAAATGGTCTATGTAGTATCTTTATGTCTCATTTTCCGAACTTCATTTAGAGATTTGACAACTTTCTTAAATTTCCGTCCTGCGTGTTTGTCCTATGAGCTGTTACATTTTGCGCCATGGACCTGTTCAAAATGAAATATATTAAGAGATAGCTGATCTTGACTGACTAAACTGATATTGCAACTAATGTAAAACTCCTCGGGAGACAGTCTGAATACATATATACTTGAATTTAGCAAACACAACTAAAAACTAACAAAAAGGTTAGAAAACCGCGGAACTGTGCCAATCTTTTCTTCTGTCCGCGTGAAAAAAGGTTGGAGAAAAATCAATTGTTACATCACCGTCAACCAATTGCTTATTGGCCATTATTTCGGAAATAACCAAAGGAGCCAGAAGCATCTGTTGTGAAAGCCACGCTGTAAGCTGGATGTTTGTGATAGCCATTATTCAGGCTAGAAATGATGAAAAAATTCGGGTAACAATTCTCTAGTTCATTTACAATGTCGTTAGAGGTTTGAATGTTTAATCGGATACAACACTGCCTGCGACGCAAGCTGTTTATTCAAGTAGGCTACCGGCAACATACGTTTCATTTTTTCATCAGGTCAGGATCTTACTTCTATGGGTGAGTTTATATTTACTCGTGTATTGATTAGATAAATCATTTTTAACTCCGCCACAGTGCCTAGAATGACGGAACACCGGGCGAGGATTCGAAAACCTAAAGGAGGCCGTCCGACCGTATGATGTAAAAGCTGATGTCTTTACAGTCTATCGTTTTAGTTAGTTCGGCTCGGCCAACAAGTCCTTGTGTCTGAAAACAGAAAATAACTGGCAAACTAATCCCATACCCGACATTGATTGGTAACCGGACGAGTGGCCGTGGTAGGGCTTCCCTCTCCCCGGGGTCAAATATGTAAAATCCTTTCCTATCCTAGCTAGATGTATGGGTTTGGTTGGAAGCCGTTACCGAACCACACTGTAAAGACAAAGAGTCCAGAAACCCTCGCGCACTCGAACATTATCAACCTTTACCCGGAAGCGTCATTTTCACTTCATTTTACATGCTGTTTGTACAAAACGCGTTTTTTGTGTGGTACGAGTGATCATGATCACCCCGGTGGGATTCGGACCAGCGAATCCCGCAGGGCAATTATTCATTGATTAATATCAAAGGCCGGCATATAAATTACCATTATCGCCCGAAAACTCGCCTCTGCGAGATTAGACAGTAGCAATCAGGTGTTGGAGTCGTATGTAAGTTGATTTGTGCAAAACGTAACTTCGGCAAAAGTAATTCGATCTGTAATTACCAAGTGTCAGTACTGTCAGTCAGTACTCAGTGTTACTTTGCATGCTGAGATTCGCTGACGTAGATGTCAGAAGATGCTTGCTAACACGGAAGTTAGTGACGTTCTTCGATTCAAACTTAATTCAACTCACTCTCAAATTTTCGTTTGAAACGTTGTCGAGTAGCTAGCTAGCTTGTAGGAATTGTCGATATGTCCAGAGTAGGGCTGGACGAATCTTCGAATGACGAATGGAATATTCAATAACAACAAATATTATAAGGTTAATTTGTCATTCCCATAACTAATTACATTCAATCTGTGCAATTCGCAAGCTGTGGAGCCTATGAGAGAATTTAAACGAATTACGCGTCCCCAGGAATTTAAATAATAACAACGTAATAATATATTGCAACGTATAGCTTTTTACATTATGCAATGGATCTAATTACAAGCATGTTCGTCTATTATTTGAAATGTTTTACAATTGCTATCAATGGCCTTCTAGATTTTAGTATAATTAGTATATCCATATCGCTTTATTTATTTATTGTATGTACTCGCTGTTTGATTAAGGTATGTCTTGTTTTGTCTTAAATTTCCATTAAACAGCAGACTGCCCTTTCGCTCTGGATTAGAAAGTAAACAGGAAAGGCCTGCTGCTAAATAACGAAAATATATATCTGCTTAGGAATTAAATGCCTCTTGTTATTGAGCGGAACGTTCTCGGAATCATTCGAACGCCAGTTTCTTGTACCAAAACTCAGCTTTGCCCCGCTCTGTCACTGACGGAGTTGATGAAAGTTATGTTAATGTGACAAAAATTTGAATGTAAAAACGTATGAGTCTTAGACACGTGGCACTCAAAGTTCGGAAAATCTTCTCACATAGCGCAACCTGGGTGAAATAGATATCGGCTTCAAGTAATAGATCAGAAGTCATAAATGAAAGAAACGACACCAAAATTACTTTGTTTTGGAGTATCGCGCTCTTGTTCAATGATATATTTGTGCCGCAACCTCCTACGGCAGACGAAGAATGTACTTGATCGTGAATTCAAAAGCATTCAACTTTTATATCAAACCCGCGTAAGAGGAAAGCTGATAAGACGACTAAATCACATGGTGAGCTACGAACTTTCGTCCGGATACCAGTCATGGGACAACCCGTCATAAACCTCTTTCGTCAATTTATAACACAACACGTACGCTAAACATGACCATTTTAAAATTGCTATTTAATTCAAGAAACTTTTAGAACTTAAGAGAATAAAGTAAAAATATGATAATAGAATCTCATAATGACATTACAACCAGAAATATACTTTGCCTAAATAGGCTATAAGTGATAGGGTGTCGGTGACACGCTCGATCGAGGTTTCGAACTAGAATAAAAAAAATATAATTATAGCTATAATTGGGTTAGACTTCAAGTTAGGAATGTCCTGCCATTTTTTGCGGCATATATCATGATTTTTCTTTAAAAAAGATCAGTTTAGATAATTTGTGATTGAAATTAATTCATTGAATACTAGACTAATCTGATGGCTCGGAAGAATAAAACTGTGTTTGCGTCGTAGGTTATAGATCTTACGTTCAAACCCCATGTCTACCCCCTCATCCAAAGAGTGTGGGCCCGTGGCCCCTAACCTTTTATTGGTCGTGCTCTCCTTCTGGAGGGGTTTAGCTCTCATGGTCCGTCCCCCTGTTTATCATTCCAATGGCATTTAAAGTATTATTTTAATTGGTAGGTTCCAAATCCTATTAACTTCAAACAAATCATGCTCAACAAAGTGAAAATACTCTGTGAAATAACATTACCAAGTAATGAAACTAATGAACCGGGGTTTTTTTTTTGAGGAAAATATAAAACAGGTTTTACGCCTAGCATTATAGCCGCCTTAAGGTTGCCACGGGCCAGGTTGACCGCTGATGTAGGCCAAACCGGAAAAAATAAGTAATTCAAAACAATAATAAATTTTTGCGCATCACAATTGACCGAATGTATACAAAGTAAAGCGTGAAAAATTTTCATAAAAATGTAGGTCAATATTCGGGTCGGATTGATTCGATCATAAAAGTGCTTCGTCATTGATAAATAATTTTAGTTTAGCAAGTCTTAAAATTGTGTCTTACAGAGTCACACAACTCTTTTATGAATGAAAAATACTGTACAGAATAATCAATGCTGAATGAAAATCAAAGGCCTATTTTGCGAAGAAAAAATAAATGATTTGATAATAAACATAGGATATGGAGTATGTGGTGAAAGTATTATTGATAGCAAGCCATGAAACGTCAGTAAGATTCTTATATTAATACATAAATATCGGTAAGGAACATGGGTATGTTAAAAATTCGAAAAAATTTAACCATAAATATTAAAACGAAAACTGTGTCACAAGGTCTATAAAATACACAAAATCATAGAATAATTTTTATTCGCATATATAATAATAAAATTAAAGTTAAAACAAAAAATGGTTTTCATCGACGAATTTTGCTAAGTAAACGAGATGAAAAAAAAATCGATGTCCGGACAATTTCTCCCAGAAATTTCTAAAACCAGTGACATTATTCAGAAAATTATTAGCAACTCCTGAATTATGTGAACCAAGATGGCGGACAACGGAACGTAGTATGTGTACCAAGTTAGGGTTAGAACATACTTTTATTCTAATTTTCTATATTTTAGTTCTATTACGAGTTCGGGGACTAGCCAAGTGACTCTCATAGTATTTGTACCTGGAATTATGACCTAGCTCTAACCTGGTACACATACTACATTCCGGTGTCCGCCATTTTGGTTCACATACTTCGGGAGCACCGCAAATTAATTTGAAAGTCTTTTAATATAGGTTAGGGTTGGATTTGTCGGGGAGAAATATTCCATAAGTGAACTATATGAGGGAAAAATTTTCCTAGTTCAAAAAATATTTGATGAAATGAATACATATAGATATGCTGGTTAATCTAACATAACATGAAAACAGAAAATGCATTTTTATTATATACAGATAGAAGTGTTTGCTTTTAAAGCTAATATATATCTCTAAACACGGCATAGATAAATTTAGTTATATTTAAGCATGGGGTTACAGTAATAGTTCTCAAACGGTGGTGCCCGCCACACAAGGTGAACGTAGACAATTTTTTAGGGGCGGGAAGTTGATTAAATAAAAAAATATTTGTTAGCTTTGATCTTATTTTGGATATTCACGTTCCATAACTTACCGCTCTTCTCGGTAATTACTGGACAATTGCTTTGAACTTTTCAGTGGTTAAAGATTTTATTTTTGGCTTGAAGGCTATTTATTACTTTTATTTGATTCAAAATTTTTTTGGGCTCTATGGAATTCGTTTTATTTTGTGCGATGACGTCATCTGAAATTGCGCACCTTGTGTCGGTTCCGCGTTTGCCTTAGTCGTGAAGATTGCCGCACAGGTAGTCTACTGTGACAGATTGCATACTCGTACTACTTTGTTTTGGCTTTCGTGCCCATATACTTGAACATCGCTTTCTTGTTTCAATTCATGGTAACACTTTTATCACCTTTTCTACACTTTATTCACCCACGCTTGTCCGCCGATGCTCAGCTAAGACAGTACCGGTACCGATTCTCGTGTCCATATTTTTGTGCATTGCTCTTTCTTAATTTTGGGTTATGGGTATCGTTTAGGTTTATTGTTTTAAACTTTGCTACAGTTCTGTACCGTAATCTTTCAAGATATTTTCAATACTTCTTGAATACTTCTTTTGTTTGATTAAAGAACTGACTGGGGAATTCACCGGAAAAGCATAATCGTCATAATCGCTACCATTGTTGGATAACGAATCCTCTGTAATAGGGAAAAATCCAATATTATCTGAACGACTTAACGCCAATTTCGGAGAACTTTTGTAATGGGGAATCCTGTATGATGTATGACCACGTGTACTTGGGATGTCACGGTTGGGTGAGATTGCAACCTTAGTGACGTCACGATGCTGACAGTCCCAAGGAATTGAATACTCGTTGTCGTCTGGTAAAGATATGATTTCTCCTCGTCGTGACGTTCTTTTTCGCTCGTCCCATCTTGACGGGGAGTCTTCAGATTTCGATTTCACAAAAGTGGTTGTTGGTAATTTGGGGGCATATTTTGAGGAGGATCTTTTAAGTGAAGTTCCGGGGGGGTAAGTGGGGGTAGCGGGGTTTGAAGATGGTTTAGGTGTCATTCTGTGTTGTAACGGGCTGTTTTTAATTGAATGGGGTTGTTTTCTGGGGTTGAATTGCGCAATCGCTTTATTAGTAGTCAATTGTTGCGTAGGAGAAGACGACCGTCGCCCCATTAATGCGACATTTGTCGCTGAAATCGAGCGGCTGCCTGATATGAGTGGACTCGGTCTATGTGGAGTGTGAGGGGTGGTGGGGGGAGTATGAAATACATTACGAACCGGTGATAATGATTCATTTCTTCGTGAAATAGGCGGAGAGTATACTTTTTGGACCCTTTCGCCATCTGGCGGTGGCGTGTGAAAACCATCATTCATATGAATGGGGCTTGTAAAAGGTGTGCTTTCGTTACTTGGGTATTTCCCTTCTGAACGATTCAATCTTTTCCTGGGGGAAGTCGGGAGAAGTTCACTCGAAGCAACACTGCTCCATGTGCCCATGTCCGAATCAGAAGGAACACTGCGTTTGATATTGTGTGAGCTATGGGATTGTTGAGATTGCTTACTTTCTGATGTATTTTCCAAATTCTCTCGTTCGGACATTCGTCTTTCAATCTCTTTAATAATGTCTTCAGCGTCTGTTTTTTCGTCGACCTGAATGTCATCGAGATTCAAATCTTCATCTGAACTTTTCATTTCAATTTCCAAAAGTTTTTCATGAACAACCAATTTTGGTTTTGGTGGTATAACATACCTTTGCGAATCCCTTCTTTCTCGAGTAGATTTGAATTTCGACTCCACTGCCTCTCTTCCGTTTTTCTCAAATTTGCTTCTGTGTTTGTTTATTTTCCCTTCATTTGCCCCGCCAATCTCTGTATACCATTTCAATTCGCTCTCTGTTAAATGCATACTAGGCAATGAACTTCTTCGATGCTTTCGTGTTATTTTAGCGTATGCATCGATATCATTTGTGTCGTTTTTACCCAATTTTTTTTCTTTTTCAATTCCTGACTCGCTAATGGGCGGAGGAGATAGGTTAGTCTGTTGGTTATCATTGGAAGACGCAGGCGACAGTGGTAACGACACAGCAATATTATCTTTTTTAGTTTTTCTGTTTCTTCTCGGAGGAGGTATAGGGGGTGTAGGGTCTGACTGCTCTAAAATACGATTGAGCTCTTCTTCAGATGGAAATGAAAATTCTGTTCTGCGAACGATAGGTGGAGCCGTTTTCGGAATTTCAATTTCCTGATAGTCATGATAGCGTCGCCTCTTTTGAAATGGCAACGGAGAAGTAGTTTCCTTGACGACATTTTGGTTTGTTGCTGTCGTCGATTGTCCTTTCTCTGTTACGTCACTACTGTCTATATCTCTGTTTTTAGTTCCATCACAGTGGTGCTGATAAGTGTCATCTGCGTATAAGACGAATGCTGAATTCGGCCTAGATTTCGGTTTGCTGTTATTTTCACGCTGCCTTCTCTTGGTCACAGTATTGGCATCTCCAGTCTCACACAAATAAAGTAAAGTTTCAATAACCATTTCCAAATTGTCAGACTGCCTATGCCGCGGCCCAAGCTCTTTTTTCAATTTCGTTTTTAATTTTTCGCGTTCGAATCTCAAACGGCTCTCTGGCGACTCTAATGGCTTTTCCTTTTTCCTCGAACTCCGAACATTTTGCTTGTATTGATATAACACGTCAATTAGACTTCCATACTCGTTCGATAATTGTTTTTTCAGTGGAGGATGTGCACTTGAAGGTACTGAAGTTTCGTCAACGGTGCGCAAGTCGCTTGTCTTCAAAGGTGACATTTCGTCTGTTAACTTATCTATATGGTTTTGCCCGTCGGATTGAATCAAAATAGTCTGATTTTCGACGAAATCGTTAGATTTTTTAGACGTAACTTCTTGCGAAGGCGACAATATTTGATTCACGGGCCCGAGCGGCTCGGAAGGGATTGGTGGTACTACAGTGGGAAATGCTGGTATAGTCTTTCTTTCGCTTTGTTGATTGGTGTGTGCGAGAGACCCTTCTGGAGCAGAAAACCCCATCCGCGCGTTTCCGGAAGGGCGAGTGAACTGCCCAGGTACTTCCTGGGTCAAAGGTGACAGGTTGTGATGGTACGCAGATAATGCTTGTTCATTTGAAGTAACTGAATGCGGTGGTTGATGATGGTAGTCATGAATACGTTGCCTGTAATAACCTTCAGATGACCTTGGTCTCACCGGTATCGGTGCAAACTCATTTGTGTAATGTTCGATGTGGTCTATTGGTAAATTTGGTGCGGTATTTGAGTGTCTTGTGTGTTTTATATGATGTTGATTCTCTGGTAGTAAATCTTCCAACTTGCTTCCTTGACTTTGATACCTGAAATTAAAAAAAAATATGAAATTGTAATTAGATCGAGTCTAGAATAAGAAGGATTTAATATAAGATGAATAAGCCACACGAATATGCTTTTTGTTAGTAGTTGGTGGGTCGGTATGCGAATGTATTCTAGGGTAGCAAGAATCAAAACATTTGTATTGAGTGGTTCAAAGGTGTTGCATTTTATTTTCACAAGATTTATTCTGTAATATTTTCTCTGATCCAATTAAATAAATGACAGATCTATATTTTTATTTTGAAAAAAAAGGTTATGTGACAACCAAATTATCTTTGTGCTGATAATTTGAAGTTGGTGAAAGTGGATGAAATTTGGAACGGTGGTCCTGAAGATGAGTGGCATGCAAAGTAATGAAACAGATATGAAAAAGAAGTTTTTACTGCCATGCTAAACGATTAATATCTGCGATTTTACTCCTGGTCGATTCTGGACCTGTTCATATTTGCCCCGCCACTATTAGTATGTTATCGCCACATATATTGCTTTGGCCAAAGTAGGTAATTGTTAATAACCTGAAAATATTTATTGCTTTACTTTAAACTTTATAATATTCATACAAATTTATATATATCTGTTTGGGCGCCAGGAATCGTTCGAAACCAATGCTGTGTGTGTGTGATGGAGCTCGCTTTGAACAATGACCCGCCTTACTAGGATTCTGGCCCGAGATATTTTGTCATCGCTTCCTGACCCATAAAATATGATCAAATTCAACATGGCATGACTTTTCAATTATGGATAGGAATGAAATATGGAGGTGTTGCAAGCATATGCCAATGATTTTATAAAACCTTCAAAATTGTGAATTTTCTGTTGCATGTTTCGGCTGTAAGTCTGGGGTTTGTCTCGCCTGAACCCGATACTGCGGGAAAATATCACTGTGGCGATTTCTAGAAGTAAATTAAGAAAAAGCTTTCAGAAAAGTCGAGCTTAAGAGGACCACTCGCTGCAAGAAAAAAAAGTCGTTCCCGAAGTATGTGCACAAAGATGGCGCACAACCTGAACGCTAACCTGGTACACATACTTTTTCAGGTTGTGTGTCATCTTGGTGTACATACTTCGGGAGCTCCAAAAAAATGTGTACCGTCGTATTTTTTATGGTGGAATTTTTTTACAATTTTCATTATGAACATGGCCTTAACCGTACTTACTGATATGTCACGATTTGTAAAAAACTGTATTTTTGTAAAGGTCAGTTGGGCCGACTGGCATAATGAGTATAAAAAAAACCTTGGTCAGGTGGCTTGTGAGATCTGTACCGAGCATCTTTAACCTTTGATTGTGTTGTTCAAAAACGTTGAATATTTGAACCTATGCCCGCCAGCATACCTTACATCAGGGCTACTCAACTATTTTTATCGTAGGTCCGCAAACAAAACTTCAAAATTATTTGGGTCCGGTCTTTCCAGAAATGATATTTCGGCATCCTTAAACGAGCACTTCCTCGACCGACTAATGATTAGTAGCAAATTAAAACTGTTTATTATGGTGTTATAATTCTTTTCGTATATATTCAAAACTACGAAAGTCATTTTATAATGGGAAATTCAAAGAGTGAGGCTAATGATCCAAAATAAATAATTAGGTGCGGTCCAAATCCAATACTCGAAAGGTCCGATTCGGACCGCGGTCCGCCAGTTGAGTAGCCCTGCCCTACATATTCAGCCACAATGTTTTTGTTTTGTGAGACAAAAAAATATCCAGTATTAAAAAAAGTTAGAGATCAAAACGGCAATACATCAGCGACCCCTTCTTTTTTTAAATGTAAAAAAAAAATCATTTTTCTGTATTATGCATAGCAATTTTTCGTAACTCGAAATGATTTTTAGATCTACAAGACTCTTGTAATCCGGGACCCAAGTTACTCTATTGAACACTGGTACATCTCATTTGTTAGGCTTTTCTCAACATCAGGGAGGAAGAGTATTAGAATCCCATCCGAAAATTTGCTTTTGACTTACCCGGATGAAAGCCTCCTTGTTCTTCTATGTTTCGGAAAGTCTCGGACGATATCGGAATCGTATTGTTCTTCTTCGATCAGTGATCGTCTGTATTGTAGTTTCCTCTGCTGATGAACCCGAGGTGCGTAGCTGTCATCTCGAACGAAATCAGAATTGCGACGACGAAATAGAATCTCGTCCCCCGACGATGGGTCTGAAATAATTGAAAAAGAGAGCAATGATAGATGTGTATATCATATATATACCGATAAATGTACGATTTCAAAAACATGTCCCACCATAGGACACCATTATAACTCTGCATATTTGGCATATAGCCATTGGCATTTCATTGGTCGTCCGTAAATTTCATTTCTTTCTGAATGAGTGCGAGTAACTTCGCCCTGAGATGAGCCTTCTTCACTTATGACTTAGCGCATACAACTTTGCTCGAAAAAGAGTCCTCTTCACTTTTTAGAGAGTGCCCGTATATTTGTTCAGAGATGAGTCTCCTTTACTTCTGAGTGAATGCATGTAACTTTACTCAGAGATGAGCCTTCTTTACTTCTGAGTGAGCGCCTGTAACTTTACTCAGAGATGAGTCTTTTTTACTTCTTAGTGAGTGCATGTAATTTACTCAGAGATGAGTCTTCTTCACTTTTGAGTGAATGCGAGTAACTTCGCTCAGAGAGGAGTCTCCTTTACTTCTTAGTGAGTGCATGTAACTTTACTCAGAGATGAATCTTCTTTACTTCTGAGTGAGCGCCTGAAACTTTACTCAGAGATGAGTCTTTTTTACTTTTTAGTGAGTGCATGTAATTTACTCAGAGATGAGTCTTCGTCAAGTTTGAGTGAATGCGAGTAACTTCGCTCAGAGATGAGCCTCTATTACTTCTTAGTGAGTGCCCTGTAACTTTAATCAGAGATGAGTCTCCTTTACTTCTGAGTGAGCGCCTGTAACTTTACTCAGAGATGAGTCTTTTTTACTTTTTAGTGAGTGCATGTAATTTACTCAGAGATGAGTCTTCTTCATTTTTGAGTGAATGCGAGTAACTTCGCTCAGAGATGAGCCTCCATTACTTCCTAGTGAGTGCATGTAACTTTACTCAGAGATAAGTCTCCTTTACTTCTGAGTACATGTAACTTCGCTCGGAAAAGAGTCTCCACTTCTGAAAGAGTGCCCGTGTTCGCAGATCACTTGTATATTTGAGTGAGTGCGAGTGCGCATGACCAACATGTATTGTACCACTATAATTCTCGATAGTTTATAGCTCTTGACATTTCAGTGGTCAGAGATGGGTTTACTTCACTTCTGAGTGAATGCGCATGTGCTTGCTTTAAAAAAAATTTTTGAAAAAATATATATCTTCTCTCTGCAGTGTATATTGGTTAGCCAAAATTGGACATTGATTAGCCAAATATCTTGTAAAATACAAAAATATCAAATCATTAGCATTTTTGTTTCCATGAATGTTACTAACCTTGTGTCATTGACCATCTATTCTGGTGGAAGTATGGATTGAAATCCTGTAAAAATAGAAAAATGTTAGAGTTGCGTATGCAAAGCACGTTTAACTGACACTCGTTTGATGGGTTTACTTCCCGGAAGCCAAGAAATTGATTAAGCGGAAGGTCAAATTAACCGATCGTGTTCAATGCAAAATGTTTTTTTTTTCTAAGTTATGATCATTCTGAACAACTGGTGACAATTATAAAAGTAATGGGATCATCCGCGTATCACATCTATATGCTTTACGCCAGTGGCTCTCTAACAGTGGGCGTTCCCCGTAAGGGGTGGCGTAGACAATGTTTTATGGGGACGTGAAGCTAATTGAACATAAAAATATTTGGGGCTCCTGAAGTGTGCGAACCAAGATGGCGGACATCGGAATGTAATATGTGTACTAGGTTAGGGTTAGGCCATAATTTTAGGTATAAATACTACAGGAGGCTCTTGGCTAGTCTTCGAACTGATAATAGGACTAACCAAGATGGCGGACATCGGAATGTAATATGTGTACTAGGTTAGGGTTAGGCCATAATTTTAGGTATAAATACTACGGGAGGCTCTTGGCTGGTCTTCGAACTGATAATAGGACTAAAATAAGGAAAATTGGAAAAAAATTATCGCCTAACCCTAACCTGTTACCCATGTTACGTTCCGATGTCCGCCATCTTGGTTCGCATACTTCGGGAGCACCAAATATTTGTTAGATTTGATCCTGTCCGCAATATTTCAATATTTACATTTCTTTATTCTGGATATTTACGTTCTATCCAGGTATTTTCAAAATGTGTTTTGAATAATATCTTCGCGTTACTATCTATTATTCGTAGCTTATTGTTAACTAGTTTTTTTTTAGGTGGGGCGCGAGACAAACACAATTCTAAAAAGACGGCGCGGCTTGGAAAGTTTGAAAGGAGCTACTGTGTTTTTCACGAATATCGGGGGATTTTCGATTCTCCGTTTGATAACTACTCTATCTTTATGATTTAAATTATTGCGCTCCAGAAGTATGTTTACCAATATAGAGGAAACTAATTTCGTTCGCCTTCTTTACATCAAGTTGTATAAAGGGACTGAAACCTATGGACAGGGGGTATATTCACTTGGCTAACACAGACAGACCCCGAACTCGTATTAGAACTGAAATAAGGAGGGTCGGAATATAATTATGGCTTAATTCTAACCTGTTACACACACTACGGGAGTACCAAATTATGGACATGGACTATCTCCCGATACCAATATAGATATGATATTTATAACGCGCTAACAATTAAGCAATGATATGTTATTTTTTGAGTTATGAAACACGGTATTTTTTGATTTACTGACCCTTTGGTATTTATTCAACCGGTTACTGAAATGTCAGTTTTAAAAATTCAGTTAATTTCGAACAATCGACCACATTTATGTGGTTGGAGCTACAATTGGCATCAGCGACTTCAATGGGGCGTTCTTCTTATTCTAAGTAAAACTTTTGTCGAGCTATTGGTACGTAGGGAATCACCATGTTCTATTTACAAATATTGAAATTTTTCGGCCCGGTTTGGCTTGCACCATTCAATATTTATTATATATAACGAAATATACTGCATCCTTGAATTAGTGATCTGACTGTCGGTTGTATTCAACCTAAATATTAGCTTTAAAACACACAAATATTGAAGTATTGAGAACATCGGCGTTTCGCGGTTTTATACACTGTAAAGTGTAAACAAACATCTTGGCGAGCAGTAGAGTTAACAAGTTGGGAACTACAATGATCTTTGCTAAAATCGAAACATTTGCGATTCAGTAAGGCCCACTTTGTTTGGAATTTTCTTTATGGGTTAAATTATGGACATGACATGGACTATGTCGCGATACCAATATACTTATTTTTAACGCGTTAACAACGAAGCAATCAATATGGTATTTTTGATTTACTGACCCCTTTGGTATTTATTCAACTGACAAGCGACCGGTTACTGAAATGTCAGCTTTTAAAATTCAGATAATGTGCGTCATGAGGCCGTCGACGTTCACAGACGGTTCAACTTCCGGAACTAGAGGTCAATTAATGTTGGTTGGTTTGGCTAAGAGCATTACATGTAATTTGGTACAATTCGCTCAGTAAACTTAACAAAAGAAGTTCTGATTGAAACGAAAATATGGAATTTCGAACGCATACAGGAGTCAAAGTATGAGTTTTACGTTGGGATTTCAAAAAAAAAAATGTGAAAGCATATTCGTTGGTGACCGTACATTTGAACCCAGGTACATTTGAACCCATGCGTATATCCGCGGGTTCAATCTATATGCGGGTGCTAAAACCCATGAGTTAGGGTTAGTATGGGTTCAAATATTCGTAAAACAAAAAAAATTTCATAAGTGTAATGGTATGCAGGTGCAATCGTCGTGGGTTCAAATGTACGTGGGTTCAAATGTAATGGAACCTAATCGTTATCTATTTTTTCTACAGTTTTCAGATATTCCATATTTTCGTTTCAGACACCTCTGTGATTGTCCTCAATTTATTTTAAGAAATTTCTACATTCCGAAATTTTGATGTGGAATTAAAACTGATTGCGCTTAGATCACATAACTACTGTTCGATCATTCTATTTTTTTTTTTATTCTTAACAAACAAACAGTCTTTTCTGTAGTGAGAACATCATGAAATTTATTGGGCATAAGACAAGGTCGTAGTTGGGAATTTTCAAAGGGCGATTATCAGCTAGCTGGAGGCCGGAAACGTTGGTTTTCAAGAGACTTGAAACGGTGTGACGCATCGTGCTAAGCGTTAGGAATACGCTCGCCATCGCACCCCTGATTACCCTGCGTGGGTTCGCAGATTCAAATCCCATGCGGGAATAGTTATGTGCAAGAGGATTGTCGGACTCCTCGCTGCCGTAGGGCGGTTCACGAAACCGCTGGTCGGTTACGACTGCCTTCACCATCAAGTCCATGCATCTGAAACAAGTAACTGGCTAACTAATCCTTTACCCGACATTGACCGGTAACCGGACAAGAGGCCGTGGTTCACCATAAAGTCCATGCATCTGAAACAAGTAACTGGCTAACTAATCCTTTACCCGACATTGACCGGTAACCGGACAAGAGGCCGTGGTTCACCATATGGTTAAGCCTTCTCATCGGCTTTCCTGGCCCCCGGGGAAACATGTAAATCCTTTTCAATTATCAAATGCTGCTTACCCTACTAACCCTGTCGGCGTAATACTGACGTTCATAGACCATGTCGGAGTAATCTGAAGCGTCAGAGAAACGTTTTGTTCGATCCGGCATTCCACCATTAGGATAGTAAGGCTGTAAATTGAAGTTAACAAGTTGTGATTGATTAGATTAGCTTATACCTAATGACCGTCCCTTTCTTACTACCGTTGCCGTATTGGGTCCGTATTCATTGACTGCACGTGTATTTATAATAGAAAACGGCTACATTGAGTGATTATCCAAAGTGGAAAGAGTTTTCAAAGAGGGCTCCGTAATTTCTACTTGCGAAGTTAGACCGTAGTCCGGTCCGTAACAACCAGAGAGTCCAGCTAAAAGGTCTTGGGGTTTCAAAAAAAGTTTGAAGCTACGAAAAATTGCTATGTGTGACACAGAATTTTTTTTTCACATTTCAAAGTTAGGGGGTGGGGGAGGGGGGTCTGAACCCCAAAACTACCCATAAGAATGATTGCCATATGATATCATTTTTCGTTTTCGTCGGGCTGAATGCATCGTGTCACAAATTTTATTCATTGGCGTTGGCGTAAATGTTTTTGTTTAAAACTACTCGACAGAGAAACAGTGTAACATTGCAAAATTAAGTCAGTGGAACTGTGAGACCTTCAAACCGCTCAGCAGCATACAGCTACTGGCTTGAATTAAATTTTGACTTTTGACCTCTGTTAATAAACCGGAACCGGAAATTCATACCTTTGGTCGCAGATATACTCCTGGTAGTAAGTGTACGTGGTTTGGGTCGTAGTTCGCTAGAGGAATATTCCCCTGGATGACGGCGTTAACTTTTTGTTGCCGCTGTTGAAGATATTGGCGTTGCCGTTCGTCGTAGTTGTCCATCGGCCTGAAATAAAAAGTATGTTGAGATTTGAAGATTGGGTACTCCCGAAGTATGTGAACCAAGATAGCGGACACCGGAACATAGGCAGCCAATCTTTATAGAGGATAGATTCAGATTTATTTCCGTCGTGCAACATATGAACAAAAAATGAAAAAAAGCGTATGATTTTGATATTTATACCGAAAAGAGATGAACCAATAGAAAGGCGTGATCGTGAAAAACATTCTATGAGAGATTTCGTCACTTCATACATACTCACTTAGAGGTAAAGAAGACTCATCACTTAGCGAAGTTACACGTACGACCAATCAAAGGCAAGTAGATGCTAAAGCTTATAGTTTTATGGCGGTGCATCACAAGCCAATAAATGTTGATCAACCCGAGACTTTGATCGACAGCGTGGTACATCTCGGATACAAATCCCACGCCCGCCACTTTAACTAGGGCTTAATAAATGAAAGAAGTCAGTAGCTGACATACTAGGATACCAGTGAGGCAGCGACCAATTATGCAGGGCCTTGCTCGGATCAGAAAGTGTGTAAGCGTGCAAAGTAACTGAAAAATTTTAACGATAATTTGATAATTTCACTGACCTTCCTCGGACATCTCCATTGCTCGGACGATACCGCTGCGCATCTGGATGTATAGGGATATTCCTGTAATCTCTAAGGGAGTAAGCAGCAGCAGGTGGATTGCGTTCATCTATGTACGCCATGTTGTCAGAACCTGTGGGGGTGAATACATTATCCGATCCGGGAGTTGTTGGGGTTGGTCGGTTCATAGGAGACCAGTTACGATCATGGTAATTTGAATAATTCGGTAAGTAGTTCGGTTCGAGGTTTCTTCGTTCGAGTTCGGGCGAACGTGTTTTGTTGACCTGATATGTGTTTAGAGGTTGAGCGATTTTTTCCGGTTGTGTATTCTGAACTACGATTTGTTTTTCACCAGGGGCGGGGTTTTGTAGACGTGGAATTTCTTCTGACCAATCACTTTGCGACACGCCTACAATTGAGTCCGTTTCTTTATCGTGTTCACCCAAATATCGTCTCAAAGGGATAGGAGGGGGTGAGTCAGCCCCTGGTGCTGGTGGTTGGGGTACATTATCCCATTCCCCGCTTCTGCGGTCATAATGTGGGAGTCCTTTTAAATCTCCTGGGTCCGAAGGTGTCACTCGTCTTTCCAATTTCTCGTGAAGGTGTTGAGTGGGCGGGGCTTCTGACGATTTGACTCGCGCACGTGATTCCCGTCTTTGCTCTAATTGGTTGCCACTCTTGTCCATTGCGTCTTTTCTATCGCGATAGTACACAATGCTGCCATCTGAAATATTGAAGTTATGTAGGTTTATTATAATAAGCTATTGAATATGAGTGGGATATAAAGATGATAGTTTCAGGCCCCGTGGAGGTGGGTAAATAAAGACAGGGGTGTGCAACAGGTGGTCAACGGGCCACATCCCGGCCCGCCAAGCTATTGAGTGTGTCCCTTATCAACACTCATATATTTCCCCACCAAGCATAAAATACCAATCTGACAGTTTCTGTTAACACTTAACAGCTGAAATTTTAATTGTCCCACTGAAATGTTAAATAACTAAAAATTTGCATCATGTGCATTTTTTGTTGTGTACATGGAAAACTAAAATTTGTGTGTGGTCCAGGTAGATGTTTGAAGTTGGTTATTCGCCTCACCGACAAAAAATGTTAGTACACAAGTTTACTCAAATTTAATATTATGGTGTTTCACATCCTGATAAGAACAAGACTTTAAACAGGAGAGTGGGGAGGGTTCTCCAGGCCAATATAGCCTACGATAAGCGTTGTGTACGGGCATACGCGCGCGGGCTACAACACGGCACGTAAAGCTAATTAGTGCGTCCCTTACAACACTCAAAATTCTAATCCGACAGTCTATGTTTAGAGTCGTATATTTTAAAGCTGATATTAACAAACTGTACAAAACCTAGAAATTTCAATCAATCCCACTAAAATGTTAATGGTGATTGGATTCATAATTCTATTCTTTCGTATCGAACTCACTAACAACAGGTTCCCTTATTTCAGAAAATGTATGTTTTTCATAAAGTAAGCCACATTAACATGATACGCTGTACATAAATCGGTACTCCCGTAGTATGTGTACCAGGTTAGGGTTAGGCCATAATTTTATTCCGATTTTCCTTATTTCCCATAGGTTCCCGTTCCTTTACACAACTTGATGTAAAGAAGGCGAATAAAATTAGTTACCTCCATATTGGTACACACACTTCTGCAGAACCAATAAATCTAATCGACAACAAAATAAACAAAAACTGGTTTGAGAATTATCAAGATATTACAAAAAGGATTCGTGCAAAGCCCCTGAATCCCCAAAATCAGCCTACTACTCCAAAATAACGAGAAAGAAATCGCGATACTTGCCTTTAATCTTCTCTGTCACGGGTCCGTTTCTGTAAACCGGGAACGCACTGAGAGGAGTTTCTGAATTCCCGTCTATTGCTGATTGTGGCGGAGCTTCATCTTGACCTTGGCTTTGTCTTATGAGATCTTCAAACGAAGCGGATGTTGGAGGACTCCTTGGGGTGATAGGACTTGATGGTGTCTCGATTACTGACACTGGCCTCTTGCCCCTTTTTCCTGAGAAATTAAGAAAAGTATTATACGAGTTAGCAGATAAACTTAATATTCAGTCATTGATACGATGAGTCATCGAAGTGAAATAACTCGTCACTTGCAACTTGAAGATAATTTTGAGCGAGTTTTTGTAACAACAACAAAAAATAGAAATACGATTTTCTACGCAGATTAATGGGCGCACCAGAAGTATGTGTACCAAACTAATTTTGTTCGTATATTCACTTGGCTAACACAGACAGTGCCCGAACTCGTAATAGGACTAAAATAAGGAAAATTGAATAAAATTATGGCCCAACTCTAACCTAGTACACACACTACAGGAGTATCGATTAATTGTTGTATTGAATTAATTTAAAATGCATTTGTTGACTCGTTGCAATAATAGCTCGAAATAGACCGCGTTGATACCGAGGTAACTGTTGTCGATGTTTAAATTAAATACTAGTTCACTTAATGAAACGTTGTTTTAACGATAAATAATGAATTATCGACGTCATATTATTTGTTTCACACAATTTTCAAACTTTTAATTAACTTACTGAAGCTTCGTCTTGATTTCTTTTGAGTTTTTTCAAATAGTTGTCCGAAAAAATGTGTTACCCTTTTCATTTTAATTTACATTTTCCTATACTGTATATATTTCTGGTATCTAAATCTTAGTATCTATATATAAAGCAGAGCCTATTCACAGATTTTAAAAGTAAATTTACACTCATTTTTTTTACATTTCCACTTCTAGAAAGCATGGCTATAATGACCCATGGGCAGAAGTACTTTGGTTACACTTACAAGCTAACAAATATAGTATATTTTAGACGAGTGTTTTCAAAGCAGGGTTCCGATTTCTCATTCAAAAGTAATAGAAGAGTTTAATACAATCTCCGACTTACTAAGAGCTGTATATTTTATTCAAGTTTGCTCAAAGCCGAGTTCTGAGTCCTCAACTATCAGTGTAAGCAAGGTCCCGAGTCCTCAACTAAAAGTATTAAGAGCACTAACACAATAGTTACAACCAACCACTGACAGCCATATATCTTAATACTAGTTTTCGCAAAGCAAGGTTTGGAACGCTCAACTAAGAGTAGAAAGACTACTGATAAAAAAAATCGCAAGCTATCATCGTAGAAATATCGATGGCCAGCCGTTTACACAAAGCTAGAAACTATTCAATTCAGCGCTGTCACGAAAACATCTCAGCTGAAGGAAAATTCAAATATTTGTACATGTCTTCCGCAACATAACTTTACTCCACAAACTTTTATAAATTAAAATCACTGAAGCTTTGATATATCTTGCCAACCTACACTAAGATTCTGAGTCATTCTGTCAGCTGACGACTTCCTTGTATAGATAGGCACGCAATATTATGATAAGTAATAACATTTAACTATGTTGTAAAAAAAGTTAAATTTTATGTCATTTTCTAGTTATTGTGGTTAGTTGGGTTTGTAAAACTTAACGGCCAATTGATTGGTTGAATATGGGTGGTTAGTGGTTAACCGTAACCGTTAGAATACTGAAATCCGTTTTTCTTTCGAATATTATAACGTATTAAGTCCACGGGCCCGTAGTTCTTCAATAGTACTGAGTAGGAATGTAAGTTTCAAAATTTCAAAGCGATTCGAATCAGCAACAATTCGAATCAATTTCAGAAGAAACAGTTCTATTGGAAAAAATAATTAAATAGATAATACGAGGCAAATGCACGGCCCAGCGGCGTTGTCTCAATCTCAACCAAAACCTTTCTTCGTTTATTTTACAGCTTTTCCCAAGTCGTAACCAATGTTTAAGCTCATTTTGTATGACTAAAATGTTCCATGTCATTATATAAACGCTCTACTGAATTGCCAATATATATAGTATCTTATAATAACAACCTGATTGAATTATTTCATATTATAAAGAACAAAGGTCTGCGATATTTACCTCGTAGTCATTGCTTCCATTAAAATCACAGCGCATACTAAACATATTTAACAAGCGTTTATTATTCGGAAAAATTTCAGAAGAAAACTATCGCTATATACTTTTTCTTTTGTACCACTGTATATATTTTTATAAAATGTAACTTTTCACGTCACACCTACATGGCCCGCCAGTTTAGGTGGGCACAATATTTGGCCCGTGGTCCTAAAAACTTGCCCACATTTGATATAGCATGTATTTCCACTGCGAAATGTACCTTTTTAAACTCTTCTCTTCGTTCTTAGCATATAGCTTGTATTGCCACTTTGGGCAGCAATATGTACCGCACGATCTTTCGCAAACTCTCCTATAACTCGTTTTTATCATATCGCTCGTATTGGCAACTTAAAAGCTTCTACATCTGATCTATAAAGCAATGTCTGACTGACTTTAATTCCCCTGTAACAGCTATTACAAACTATTTTTCGACCTCTCGCTAACTTATGAACTCCGGATTATACAACACTATGAATACACGAGTTAAGGGCTGACTAATGCAGGTTGATAGAAGTTTAAACTTTAGCTGTGTGATTTGTCAGACTCTGTCTGAATATACATTGAAAAAGGTAAATGACAACGATTAACCAACTTAACTTGTCATTTAAGTTCCGAAATTTCTGGTTGCCAAGCTAGACCGTATCAGCAAGCGGGTCCGAGTTCCAATTGTCTTAAGGGGTCTTAAAAGCGTTTCAAGCTATGAAAAGTCGCTATGTACGATACAAAAAATGATTTTTTGTTACATTTCAAATTTTGCAGTAAATATATTGTACATTACTGAAGATGACACAATTTGTCAGGGTCTGTATCAAAGAAAGTAAATGCATCGCGACGCTGGACAATTTGCAAACCTATGATCTAAACTGTTCTAAGATAAACAGAATAGTGAGGGAACAATATCTCTAACACAGTGGTTCCCAACCTTTTATGGCTCATGGCTCCCGTCCGGAGACTTTTTGAACTCATGCACCCTTATTTATCATTCCAGTGGTATTTATTGGGGTATTTTTCAAATTTCATTATGTTGAAATGATTCATGCTCAACAAAGTGAAAATACCCCGTGAAATAACCCTATCAAGCAATGAAACCGCTGCTCAAACCTATTACTAACAGAAAGCATACCAGAAATAAATAGTGGTGGGCCAATAACAGTACCGTATATACCGCTATTAAGGCTGGGAATGGTTAACCGGTTAACCCATTTTAGGTGGTTAACGATTACGATTTATTTTAACCGTTAACTGACATCTCGGGTACAAATCATTTTTATACTGTACAATTTCTTCAAAAATGATTACGCCATCGCAAATTTATCTCCTGTGGCGTTTATTTCAAAAGAACTGTTTGGGTAAGAACTCAATTAATGTGAAAAATAATTGAAGTACCGAGATTGCTGGTTATGAATATTTACAATGATAAATTCAGGATCAGTTTTCGGTCGAAATATATTGTTCACGATTTTACTGCAAAATCGTATATTCAATGTCCTTTAACAAGTGCGCAGATGATGCCGTTTTTATTTATGATATCTCGAAGTAGAATTTGTATATCGAACATGTCACATAAATGACGTTTGATAACGGAATCGGATTTTTTAAAATACTTCCACATGTCCGAACCATGCTGCAAATCACTTGCAGCAGAGCAATCATGTACCATCTCGATTCGTGAATAATTTTGAGCGATAACGGGATAAGAACACGCGAAATTGCTATATAACCATTGTGACGTAACAAGCTAAAATTATAAACTATTACGTCAAACGTCACGCTGTGGTTAACCGGTTAATTTTACCCGGTTAACGGTTGAAGTGTTTTCCCTGAAATTCCCTGCCCTAACCGCTATCAACTACCAGAATAGCCTTTCAACTATCAGTATGCCATCAAACTTATGGTAACTGATCATAAATGAGTAATTCTTCTGAATGACATTTCTTTTCGTATGGTGCTACTATAAACTTTAGTTTAAACTTTGAATTCTTTTACGCACAACGCTATAACCCACAACTGGTATTATACATTAAATGCAATTAAATATTACCAGTTTCCTAAAAGCATTTGACTTAGTAAGCGAGGCGTGCGGCATGAGACGAGGAAACACGTCATCAGAAATGTGGGCTGAAATCGAAATATGATATTTATTTGTTACGTCATATTAACGCGGAAGATAGTTGTAGATTATGAGCTTTTACGACCTATTGTGAGTAATAATGTTTAGAATACATTAATACTGAAAATACTATAACACATTGTGCGGCAATAATGAATATGAAAGAATGCGTCGTCACACAACTCCAGACCGTTTTTATGACACATTTTATTTGCCAAATGGATCGATATTTCGATTAATTTACAAAAAAATCTATTGTCAAACAAAACATTCGCACGATACGTAAATGACTATAATTCATCTGCCTAGCCCTTTTTTGGTTTTCATTTTTATACGATACTTCTCGCATATAATAAGACTCCGTAGAAATAGGCATACCCATAGGGGCTGGAAAGCCATTTGCAGTGAGACATAAATTCTTACGCCTTTTCCAACACCCTTTTACTCTATTCTTGAACGAATTACTGAAAACTGATTTTTCCTTGCTGCCATCAATAATCCTTTCACCAAATTAACCAACTGAAATCGATGAAAATGTGCGCTCGTATACCTTGGATAACTTCGAAAGCAAAGTAAGTCCGCAGGGAGATTCCTTAAGATACTGTTAGATATGAATGGCTGCTTTTATCTAGCCTTGTTCGGAGCAAAAAAACGACTAAGCGTCGTATTACGTCATTATACAAAAAAATTTGGTTCCCTATAAAAATTTTAGTCCACGCTCTTGCTCTGTATTGTGTAATGCCGAGTACGGGGATGTTATATTTGAAACAATCAAAATCTTTCTGGTTTGGCTTTGCATACCTAATTTATTACGCTATGGTATCTTAATCATCTTGCGATTAAGTTTCGTTTTAGCACGAGGCGTATTGTTTTCCACGTTTGCTTTCGTTACACTGTAAATATTGTTCACGGAATCGAACTTTTACGCCACACTTACATGGCCCTGCACTATTATCTTAATCATCTCAAGGACAAAAATTTCGTTCTCGCGCATTAATGATCGATTATTCATCGATTAGTGTGTGATATACGTGCGTAACCGCAATGAACGCATATTGAAGTTGAAAAATCGTGAAATGGCAACCTTGGTGTAATGGATGTCGTGGATACCATGCCTTATTGTATTGGTTGCCACCTTTTATCTCAAGCGCCCCAAATTTTTTAAAATATGAATTTTGTAAAATCTCGCAACCCAAGGATATGCTCAGATATTAAATCGCATGTAGTAATTTTACGGCCACAAAATTAAATACCTAATAAAAACAAAGTGAGAAAGCTACGAAAGTTTTTTACATTCTAATACTTCCCATGTAAACAATTATATTGAGCAACACTTCAATACCAAATATAAAATAAACACTAAATTTACTAGAAAATAAAATTAGTAACTTTAATTTTGTTTTAAAAGCAAGCCCAATAAAATTTTTTCGTGATCCAGTTTTGGGCCGCGACCTATAGGTTGCGAAACACTGCCTTTTTGGTTAAAACGTTGGATTCAACCTTGTTGGCATCGCACGTATCGGGCTCGATCCCACAGGGTGTAATGCATTAGAAAGGCAATGCCCAACTAGTATTACGGTCCTTTCAAATATAGTCGCTCCTAATCGCCCATAACTTTTTCAGACATAAGCCTCATTCACTTCTGAGTATGTGCATGTAACTTTGCTCAGAGATGTGTCTTTTTCACTTCTGAGTGAGTGCATGTAACTTTGCTCAGAGATGAGTCTTCTTCACTTCTAAGTAAGTGCGCTAACTTTGCTTTGATAAAATTCTTCAAAACAGCTCTCAATAATAGGAACTAAAATACTAATGTCACACCGAAAACAAGCAAGCCAAAATTCCAAAAAATTAAATGAAAATTATTATTTCCACTCTTCATGCTTTATAAAGTACATTAGTAAAAATGCAAATCAGATAACTGTCGTTTACTGGGGACAACACAACACAGCACCGCAACACTCAATATGTTTTTCATCCTCTGCTTCAGAGACCCTTATATTCAGAGACGGATATATATTCGTGTAAGAATGGTTAGCCTGCTCTCACATCCCTATATATCTATTTAATTTGGTACTCCCGGAGTAAGTGAACCAAGATGGCGGACACCGGAACATAGTATGTGTACCAGGTTAGAGACATAATTTGATTCCAATTTTCCCTATTTTGCTTCTATTACGAGTTCGGGGACTAGCCAAGTGACTCCCGTAGTATTTGTATCTGAAATTACTGTCTGACCTTAACCTGGTACACATACTACGTTCCGTTGTCCGCCATCTTGGTTCTCATACTTCGGGAGAACCTTTAAATTCCACTATTTCCGGGACTCTTTTATAGTTTATCTTATCCCAGGGCATAAATCAGAGACGGATGCAGTAGCTTATCGGGAGAGTTGAGAGTTAATATGATTTGTGTTTACCCCCGTTTCCGAGACAATTTTTTAATTTACCTTCTTTCAGAGCATAAATCAGAGACGGGTGTAGAATCACGTCGAAAGGGGTTAATCGGTCTTGCAGGCTTTAACATTCCTATATCCATTTAATTCCCCCCCGTTTCCGAGACAATTTTATAATTTACCTTCTCTCAGGGCATAAATCAAAGACGGGTGCAGAATAACATCGGGCGGGTTAGGCGGTCTTGCAGGCTTGGTCTTCTTCTGTCGATATTGAACGGGAAATTCGTCTTCATGCTCGGCTTTGATTAAATATAAAAAAATAAACAAACATGCATTTTCAAACAACACACGCAAACAGATTAATTAAATTATTCCATGCATTAAAATTTCAACAAAATTTTGTAAGATTAGATGGTTAGAACCCTGTTGACATCGATCTAAGATATAAGCTACACAAACAGACAAATACTTATCAACATACTTACCGATCTTAAGATCGATAAGTAATAATAACTCATGTTTATAAGTCTACATTGAGCCAATTTTGATTAAAAATTTTGAAATTTTTTGATTTGAATATTAATTCAATTACAAATGCATTGTCATTTGAGTTGAGTCTGTGTCAAAAAATGATTCAAGTCTGTTATTAAATTAAATTCCCAAATTATCACAATCATGCAAGATCCATAAAATAATAAAAATTAATCAGGGAAATAATAGTGGGGTGATAACAGAACCCGCTGAGTCGGATTAGGTCAGTATAAATCAGGAGTGTGCAACAGGAGGCCCGCGGGCCACAACCCGGCCCGCGAAGTCAACACTCGGATGTTTCCCCATAGAGCATAAAATCCTAATCCGATAGTTTTGTATAATAAAAAGACGCTCATATGGCTCTTGTCGCTTGTTAAATCTTTCGCCGTTTTGCCAGGTGCCTTTATAAATGTAACTCTAGACGAGAATTTTTCAATTTGTTGTGTAAATGGAAAACTAAACTTTTTGTGTGACCTTGCTAACTGTCCGAATTTGGTTATAAGGCCCACCGCCAAAAAAATGTTGCACACCCTTGGTAAAAATTATTGCCCCAACATTAATCTCTGATTTTTGTTTGATTCCGTTTGTATCAGGGTGAATAAGCTAGAACAGTGGATCCCAGAGTTGATTGACCGAGGGCAAAAATTAAAACGGAAGGATGTTCGCGGCCGGGTGGGCCGATGACGGTACCGCTCCGTATAATTGAGAAATCGGTTAATTGAATTGTTACGCATATATACACATGCCTAAACTGATAATGACGTAACAATTGAAGGGATCTAGAACGCAAAAAAAGTAAAAATATAAAGTACTGAACTATTTGACCCAAGTTCGGCGGGGCACATTAATTAGTTACGCGGGCTGTAATTGGCCTGCGGTCGCGATCTGGGAACCACTGAGTTAGAAGAAGTGACAATACTATAACCTAAAATAAACAGAATCAGAGAAGCAGATCGGAAAATTAGAGTAGCATCAGATAAAATTCACACACAAAAAAAATGCGTCCCTACCTATTTCAGTCAAGTCGTCCCATCTTCCTATTCCAAGAGTTCTCCCATCTAATATCATAGATGAAGGACGAGGTCGTGGCTTCTCTTTCGGTTTTCTGTTGTTCAGCGTATTGGCTTTGATTTCCTCCTCTCTGAAATTTAAAATGTATGGTAAGTATTATCGAGAATATAGATTTTTCGGTACTTCCGTAGTATGTGTACTAAGTTAAAGTTTGAATCCATTAATTTAATCCTGACTAAATTTAAGCCCAACTCTAACCTTGTACACATACTACGGGAGTATCAAAATAAGCATACTCACGCGACAACATTCTTGACGACCTTTGCTTTATGCTCAGCAACTTTTGGTTTACAGCAGACGCAGAGTATGAGCAGTGAAACAGACGCTATTAGCGCTCCTGCTGATATAACCGCTATCAATGCTGGTTCCACGGTACTGCTATTTCCAATTATGTCCAACATGTTTAAAAGGTTTACAATCCCAAATCGACTTATAGTTCAGTTTATATTTCGTTTTTACATATTTTTTTATTAGATTAGTCTGTGAAACTGAGTGAAGCACGATGAGACAGTTATTTCCAGTCGTAGAAATATATGAACAAATACTCTAACTTCAGGTTGTAAAAAATTTTGTCTCCCACTACAGACAGCTCCGAGAAAATCATTTTTAAAACCAAAATATTTGGCAAACGAAAGTCATTCTTATTAAACTGTTTGGAAGCTTAGAAAAGTCAAAGTTTTAAAAAAACTTCAATGGTGGATCAATAACTAGATTCACTCCTGAAAGTGATTGATCTTACAAATTCAATTTCAAACCGCTTTCAGTATGTTAAATTCCATTGTCGTGTCATAGAACTTCCAATGAAACATATTATTACCACACTATTCGTGTGAAATGAAAAAGGGTTTTTCATCGTCATGTCTATTACATTATGTAATAAATAGTACGACTAGTCCAGCGTGGTCCAAGATTGGCAGCTCCGCGGGCCACAAAATTACTTTTGCATTGTTCGCGGGCCACAATAGTGCAAAGAACTTCGCTAGTTGCCTCAGCCAGCCATAACATTAGTGACTAGTCAATTCAGTGACATGTCAAAAGATTTTTTGTTTGATTTTATGACGAAACAACACAAAAGGCGATTTTTTGATTCCTCTTCGAATGCGACGCGGGTCACAGATAATGAAACGGCGGGCCACATGTGGCCCGCGGGCCTGGGTTTAGACCACCCTGGACTAGTCTATTTTTATGGCCGTACTATAGCAATTTCTCGGTAAAGGAGCTATATTTTCAGAAGAACGGAAATGCTTTCGGCTCGATACCCAGTTTATTATACCCCGGGTGAAATGTCAGGCGCTCTAACCCGAGTTGTGTAAACTGCGTTGCCAACACGGTCAGGTCCAACGCTTTAATACTAGACCAGTGGTTCCCGAACGTTTCACTGCCGTTAACTCTAAAAAGAATTCCCAAAAGCTCAACTACGCCCTTGCAAACTAACATCATGCAATTTGCCACATTGAATATTGAGTCCAACCGAAAAAATTTCCAATAGCATATCTGTCTTGTAACGTTAGCTTAAGGGGTACCTATCCCCAGTTTGAGAATCGGCGTACTAACTAGTCGAGCCCGTTGATCTATTGGTTCATAACTTAAGTCGATGTCATATTTTTAAATTCCCAAAAGTCGAAATCGAAACTTTTGACTGAACAGCAGACTTCCAACGGTCTGGTATAAAATGAAAAGTCGTAATTTTTGTTGCGGACTTTCACAAATTTTATTCTGTAAAGTCTCAGACCAAAGTCAGACTTTACCAGATAAGCAATTTACAACAACGCAATCTGTTATCCGTTTCAATACAAAGCAAACAGCGCATAACCTCAGAGCCCTCGTTCTAAAACACACACCCCAAAATATCCTAACAGACTGTACGGCATCGTGATTGCGCGTCTATGACAAAATAAAGCTCATGCAAGTTTACTATTGTTCACTAATAATGACATCATTTTTTGTCATCGCGCGATCACAAAACATTACATCCGTCTAGGGTTCGTCATAAAACTTTTTCACTAATGAGTTTGAATTTGGCGCGCTTGCGCTTGCCTATATCGACGCAATTTTTATGAAGTTGTTCTGATCCGCCTAAAAATAATGTATTCAGGTTTTTATAAGCACTAATTTGAGAGAATCTGGCGCACCCACACTGTAATGACTTTCAATTCTCCTACCAGTACCCATTTTGCAATAAGACGGGACTTGGGACGTTGATTGGAGTAAAGTGGTAATTTTTCTATCCGTAGTCTTTCCACTGTTTGCTGAGGGCTCGGGGTGTTTATTTGTACAAACTTGCTACTCTTCTATCAGTAATCATTCCACTTTAGTTCAGGGCTTGGCCCTTGCTTTTAGCAAATTCGCAACTCTTCTATCAGTAATCATTCCACTTTAGTTCAGGGCTTGGGCCCTTGCTTTTAGCAAACTCGCAACTCTTCTATCAGTACTCTTTCCACTTTTAGTTGAGGGCTCAGGTCCTTGTTTTGAACAAATTTGCAACTCTTTTATCAGTACTCTCTTCAGTTTTAGTTAAAGGCTTGGCACCTTGCTTCGACCACCCGTACACACCCATATACTTGAATAAAAAAAAATTCTTTTGTGTATCATATATAGCACTTTTGCGCAACTCGAAACGCTTTTTAAATCCTCAAGTCTTTGACTCTATACGCTTTAAGTCTAAACAAACCAGTGTCAAATGTATTATTTAACCATATTATATAGAAAGATATATTTTATAGGCTCCATACGTATTGAATAAATAACCTCTATGGCAGGTCCCAATTTCCTATACATCAACTACGACCTTACTTTGACTAAACTTGTACGTAAGATTAAATTTATTTTTGTTTTCGTCGATTCATATAACTCTTTAACCAGCTCTATACGCTTAAAATAGTTTCTAAAATATGCTCCGATTCCCTATACAACATACACCTATAATTATTGATCGCCATTTACAAAAAAACACACGCCATTCACTGACTATGTAAATAGGCTTCAGAAATCGTTTTGTATCAAAGCTATAAAAACCCAAATACATTCTCAAGCATGAGTTATATCAGTCTGATATCGAATTCCCCGCCTGTTTGGTACGATTCATTAAATTTACTATTCAAATTATGACGTCATTTCACGTCACCACACGTGCAGCACGACCTGTTTCATTCACCACAATGTAATAAAGGTGTCTTTGCTTATTATAAACGAGAGGAACGTATAAATCGTTTTGAAAAATTTCTGCTCTTGTTTTGGAGTTTTTTTTGACGGCCTCCCTCATCATCGAGTCCATGCCTCTGAAAACAAATAACTAGCCCACTAATCCCATTCCCGACATGGACTGATAACCGGACGAGAGACCGCGGTTCGCCATTTGATCAAGTCGTCTTATCGGCTTTCCTCTCCCCGAGATAACCATGAAAATCTCATTCATGCTTTTATATGGCAGTGTTTCAATTAGTCAGCTACGCAATCCTTATTTATAAATTGTTTGATGTTGCTTGACGGGTAAATAACTATATTAAACTTTTTACACCAGACAAAAGAGATCTAGCTTTAAATCGGAGAGAAAAAGCAAGTCCATTGAGTATTCTTACGTGTCCTTCCCCTCAAACAAGGCATGATTCCACTTTTGGGTACAAAGCTTCTATTTTTCAAAAAGACCAGAGTCTAACCAGCTCACCTAAGCCTAGCCAATTCATTATGTCTAGTTGAGATAAGTTGGACCCGAGATTTTAAATCTGCGAAGCTAACATTGCTCACCAAGTATAACACAAAGATGGAAACCACCGTAGTACATCTAAATTTTAATCTCACCATATCACTCATGAGACTAACTTTATATGGTTTAACGACACCTTGCAAATAAAAGCATATTGAAGCTTATGTAAAGCACATTGCGTCTTATTTAGTTTACTTGGTAAAAATTAACAGATGAACATAAAGATATTGATTCAAATAAGGGCATTCATGATCGTGTTGTTTAAACGTGCGATAAAATTAAATCTTGAGTAAAAATAAAATTGAAGATTCTGAGAATAAATCGATTGAAGGCTGGTGAATATTGACTCAATCAGAGTTGAACCACAGTCACTAATTATTTAATCGTCCAGGGGTCTTAAAAACGTGGGGCGCGCTCCACAAGAGGGGCGTGGACACTTTTTTGAGAGGGCGTGAAGTTGATTAAAAATAAAAATATTTGTTTGATTTGATCTTGTCCGCCTTATTTTGGATATTTACATTTCTTTATTGTATAGAGATTGCGATTTCATCCACGTATTTTCAAAGTGTTTTCTTTTTGCTTCACTATCTGTTATTTTCAGCTTACTGTTAGCTAGTTATTTTTCGGGTTGGGCGCAAGGTCTGTAAAATTCTAAAAAGGGGCACGACTTAAAAAGTTTAGGTCCACTGAAATAGTCGAAGTGGATCAAGCTATATAATAAGAATGCGTCGGACTAGTCAGCAACTGACAATTGAATTCAGTAATTAGCCCGGGACTCGGATCCTTCGTGACTTGGGTTATGAGGAATTTCACCCAACAGTGATAAATTTTATAGCGTTAATTATCTGCTGTTCTGTTACTCATTACTCTTCATTATGATGGTGCACCTTCTCCAAATTGACCCAAAATCTTTCGTTTATTACTGTTTACAACTATCACGGGACAAAACGTTTGGTTATCTTGCAAAACAGCGAATAATAAATAAATCAACGGAAAACAGACAAAGGGAAAAAATACATGGAAATTAAAAAATAATTTGTAACACTATGGGCAGTTTATCAAAGCAGTGCATCGCATTTTTTTCTATAACCGCAAGCTGTTTTCCAAGAGTTGTTACTTTTTTAAACAAAACCTCCGAACTGACTGGGTCGTGATATTCGAATATATATTTCGGTTATTTTACATAAAGTGCAAAAGTCTGCCCGACGCGTAATTTTTTTCAACATTTGAGCTTTCTTTACATAACCTATAAACAGAAGTAAAGTAAACAAATCCAAAAATAGGTGGTGAAGCAATAACAGAACATACTGTGTGTGGCGTGTGATAGATATAAGTTGTAGTCAAATCCTCGTCGCCAATTTTTCTTCCTCTATTCATCTAGAGATGTCGGTTTTATGCCTCGTCACTAATTTTCTCATCAATTTTCTCTAATTCTGTTTATCTCACGTTGAGTCAGCATAAGTAATGAATGGGACAATATTCCAACCAAAACTATCCTTATTCTAACCCTGACATGGGCAAATCACGACCCGCGGGCCAAATCCTTCCCGTTGGGTAATTCAATCTTACCCGCCTGAGGCCTCTAAACCAAACTAAAGCAAATTTTTGATGTTTTAGCACAATAATAACTCGAGGAATTTGTTGAGATTGCTATTAAACTTAGTTTTGGCAAGAGGCTTATTATTTTCCACTTAATGGCCCGCCAGTTTAAGTGGGCACAATTTTTGGCCCCTGGTCCAAAAGCTCTATAACTAACCCGATATATACAGCAAACGAATTGAAAAATTGGTAGCGTATAATTATTCTGGCCTAACATAAGAAAAGTACTTATTACTAATACCTTTACTACCGAGCGCCATCGCCGAAACAACTACCTGGATAGTCAAGTATTCAAATATATATATTTGGCTATGTATACATAAACTACGGAAGTCTGCTCCATGCGTAGTTCCTTCTGGTGGGCAGACAATCAGAGCTCTCGACTGTCGTCAAATAACTGGCATCGTTTTATGACATCACTTAAAGTTTAAATGTGTATTATCACGTCATATTGTCACGGAGTTATATCACGAACGAATGGTTTGATGCCAGTCTAACAAGCGTTTGAAAATCCCGGTTCTGTTTTGGTTTAAAATTTTCGCCGTTTTGCATTGATCTTGGCTTTTTGACAATGAATTTTGCACTGTAATACTTTTTTTGACGTTTTTAATAAGTTTTTAGACGAAAACGGATACAATGATTAAAGTCGATGTTTTTGGATCGTTTTTTTGATATTTATTGAAACTCAACTATAGATCGGTACTCGAATAAGGAATATTCAAATACAGAATTTCATCAAAACAGAAGTCTATTAAGTCTCTTTACCTTTTTAATTTTGTTATGAAGTCAGTTCTCGATATATCTTAACCAGTTTGTTGTTTTTCAATCAGTAATTGTTTTTCTACTTCATTTAATACATCTGTGAAGGCCAAAATAATATACGGTATCAATAAATTCCAATTGCAATCTTAAAAAAATTTAAGACTTTATGGACTCCTTATACTAATTCGACTCAAAAATGCTTTCTTGGGCGCAGTTGATCTTACAATGAAGAGCAGCCAACTTGTTGGAACAAATACGAGAAAAATTTGAAAATCCTGTTTCCGTTTTGGTGTGAACGTTTTGCATTTTATAATTGATCTTGGCTTTTCGACAATAAATTTTGGACTGTGTTGCCTTTTTTGACGTTTTTTTTCTTAAATTTTTAAACAAAAAAGTATACTAAATCGATGTTTTTTGGTTGTTTTTATGGATATTTATTGAAACTTAACTAAGTACCAGTACTCGGATAATACAGGATTTTCAAATACGGCAATTCGACAAAATATAATTTAATTCAAGTCAATTTTATAATTTTAAATTCTAGATTGTCAAATTTTTAAAATGTCTTCTGATAAATTTCATAGGTGTAGTGCTCTTAAATTGAAAAGATGCCAGCTTATGAAGAAACTATGACTATAATTTTAAAATCCTGTTTCCGGTATTCAGTGAATTTTTTTCTTTATAATTGATCTTGGCTTTTTGACTAGGAATTTTGGTTGGAATGCTGTTTTGTGACATTATTTTTCGAGTTTTTAGAAGAAAAAAGCAAATGCGACTAAACTCAATGTTTTTGTATTTTGGCTATCTTATTTGGCTTCTTATCAAGCCACGAAAATTCGTAGCTTGACTTAATCACGGGTGTCACTGCTTGATAAGCAGTAATGGTTGTTCGTGCCCCCTTCACCCTGGAATAACATTTCACGTTTGTTTTTCATACTGTGAATACTGTTTACTGATTCCCCACCTAACCCGACCCGGCCGATCTGTCCACAGGCAATAATTCGACTGTATCTCAAAATACCGTGTCCTACTTTAAGACGGTGACCGTACATTTGAACCCACGTACATTTGAACCCATGCGTATATCCACGGGTTTAATCTATATGCGGGGGCTGAAACCCATGGGTTAGGGTTAGTATGGGTTCAACTATCCGAAAACAAAAAAAATTCCATAGGTGCAATAGCATACAGGTGCAATTGTCACGGGTTCAAATGTACGTGGGTTCAAATGTAATGGAACCATTTAAGACAAGTGCAACACAACATTTTTGAGACGCCCTACAATTCGATATAAAATGTTCGGTACTCCCGTAGTATGTGTACCAGGTTAGGGTTAGGCTATTACTTTATTCCGATTTTCCTTATTTAGTTCTAGTACGAGTTCGGGGACTGTTTGTGTTAGCCAAGTGAATATACCCCCTGCCCATAGGTTTCAGTCTCTTCACATAACTTGATGTAAAGTAGGCAAACAAAATTAGTTACTTCCATATTGGTACACATACTTCTGGAGCTCCCAAAATTTAATATCGCATTATCAACGCTTTAATGATCCCACTGTGCTAAGTATTTGATAGCTGCATCTTTTAACCAAACTTAACGACCCAGCCTCCTCACCCAACCAAAAACAGTATTCATGTATACAACTATTTACAAAATCTCAGCTAAAGCGAACGACCCTGTGATTTTCTGCATTCGCTCTTACTGTGTTATGTCGCTAATGGCCTTACATTTTTAACAAAATCTAACGATATAAGAAACCTGCACTGAACCATTGCGTCCACTGACCCACAGTTACACAAACTTTAGCATTGCATCAGCGACACTATATTACTCCTAATTGTATTAAATTGTATTTTCAAATCAAACATAACGATTCATTATTTGCACTCCTTAGCTACTGTTCCCAGACACCTCATCGAATAAGAAACCATGTACTTGGCCAGGGGTGTGCAACATGCGCTCAACAACAAAAAATTGTGCGGCTCGCGGGGTAGTGACAATTTTGAATGGCGTCCGGCTCACAACAAAGTTTTTGATTCAGTTTAATCTGGTACGTGCGAGAAATTTCAATACTTTTACGATGTAAGCTTATACCTGAGTTCAGTTTATTATCTATGCCTATGACGTTACAATGCCCTAACAACTAGCTTGTGCAAGACGAACGAACGTATGTCATAGGATCAATAATCAAAATTGTTATTCATGCCTGCAACTACCAAACAGCCTATGTGAAATAAAGATGCGGCCCGCAGTTACACTCACTTATTTGTATCTGGCCCTTCTGTAATAAAGCTTGTACACCCCTACACTGGGCTATCAAGCCCGCTGACGAACAATTGCACAAAATTCAGCATTGCATTAGCAACACTATGATGCTTCACTTCAATATTAACAATATCAGGGCATAGTACTTATTATCAATACGCGACCACTCATTCATTTAATATATTTTCTGATTCAAATCTCCAAACGTGAAACAGACATAGAGCGCCCACTGACGGATTAATAAATCTACGTTTCATGTATGATATACTATTGAATCCTAAATCACAGATTACTAATTACGCACGGGCATGCTTAATCGTAATGCTCCCATTGAAACCGCATATTCCCGGAAGCTTTTGCTATGAGCTGGTATCCGCTTTCATTCAACCTCATATAAACGCGCGTTATTTCGATAACCTAGGTTAAGCTACTATAAATGATTGTAAATGTTACTGGCATTTTATAGTATCTTGTCAACCTAAATTTGGGAGTCGGGAATGGGTATATTATAAATACTTCGGGTTTGTAGAATTTACTGCTATTTTTTTTCACGCCATTAACTTTTATAGCAAGTCAGGGGACGTCTGGTTTTCATTATATTGTTCAAGAATAAAGCAAAATGGTGTTGAAAAACACGTGAGAATTTATGTATCACTGCAAATGCCGCAAAATTGCCTAAAACAATTTTGAGGCTTTTTTGGTAGGAGGGGGAGGCATATCTCCGTAGCCGTCTTCTGGCTACATCTATGGTACCTGTTGCCATCGTGGGTTCAAGTATTCGGTTCCGAATCATCTGATACCCACATTACATAAGAATTGGGTGGGCAATGACAAAGCGTAAAAATTCTATTTCATCATAGAGTTAGCTTCTTACGTATCATTGCTTGAAAAATCGACGTCAAATCGGAAATCTATTCTAAGATTTGGACGTCCTTTGACTACACCATTCAAAAATAGCTCCGACGCCACTAAGCTGTCTTAACGAGGAATCCACAACTCAGAAAAGAGGACATACGTCATCGCAATACTATGTGACACCTAAAATATTCCTCCCGCATTGCTGTATACAATATCACACACTGCTCGGCAACCTGGGCTGACTAGTAACTCAAACAACTACATTAAGAAATGCGATGTGTTGCGTACATTTTTTATCTGAACTTATGTATTTGCACGTCATAAATATAGCCTGTTACCATAACCTAGAGGAGGTAATAGTATTTTTCGGCCCCTATTCTGTCACCTCTGATTTCTTAGCATACCGTGAATTAAGTTAGGGAACTGTCTTGGCATTGTCCAACCACTAATTTTCTAACTTTAAGTTGGGTTGCGCGGGACTAACTCGCTATCTTTTCCAGTGGCATATCTAAGGTGTGGCAGCCAGGGTTCGTGCCATGGGCGCCGTTTGGAGGGGGCGCAAAAACGGTGAAAAGTTTTAGTTTTAGAATGTTCCAAAAATATAATTCGGAATTAAAAATATCAGCAATTCGTATTTAAATAATAACGTACAAGTATTTAATTCCAACAAAAGCTGTTGATAAAAATAGTCAGTCAACGATCAATGGGGCGCATTTTCAAACTTTGCCATGGGCGTCAGTTTATGCAGATACGCCACTGATCTTTTCTCTATGCCTCTTGTTAAAACAAATTTATTTATCGCTATATGAAAGGTCATTTCTTGCCTTTGTTGTAAACATACTTGTCTGAAGATATCTGACCTTGGTCAGACAAAACGTTACAGAAATATATTTGTGTTAGTGTGCAGCTGGACTCTTGAATTGAATAAACTAATTTTCTAATCTGTACTCCTTGATTCTGTTCTCCTTAGATTAGTCTAAGATCAGTTTGACTCCCGACCGAAATTTGACTTCGAGAGAAAATACGGCTTCAACGAGGACATGTTAAGCTCCGACATCGCAGCCCTGCCTGACAGCGTTTCCCCTGATCCAAGCATCGAAAAAGATTGACAGGGTGTAATAGTGAGTCAGCAGAATTCAGGATGTTGTCAGTGATATAATTCGATCAGTCATTCCCCTTGAATAATTTGCTCTGTTGACATCACAATAGGGGTATTCGAATATGTATGACGCAATAATCTGGATTTGTTTCCGGTCATCCATTTTGCAATAGAATGACCAATCTCTGACTCGGTAGCCTGCTGCACAAGTCTTTTGTTACTATGCAATTCTGGATGGAATTTCATCTAGGCCAGGGGGCTTAAACTCGCGGGCCGATTGCGCCCCGCAGGATGATAGTTTGTGGCCCCCGCTTTGGTATTAAAGTTTAATGTTAGTGTGGCCCGCAAGTCACTCAGCTCAGTTAGCATGATTAATGCTTTTAATATAACAGCGTTTCCCAAACTGTGTTCCGCGGAACACTAACGTTCCGCGAGCATCTGCCGAGTGTTGCGTGGAATAGGAATCAAAAATACATCTAAATTGGTCGCCATGGCGATCTGAGAATCATGAGGTTGTTGCCCAACTGACCGTTTAAAATTGCGTCACCGTCGTCCTAAAGTGGACTAACTAAGTTAGGGTAGTGGCATTTTCGTTAACCGTCGGTTTAGCTTTTTAACTGTTAACTTTTGACTTTGTTAAAGACAAACAAGTAAGTCTACATAATAAAGGCAAAAGGTCAACCGTTCTTCCTCCATCTCCACCTGGTTTTACTTTGAAATGCTGAAAGTTTTTCGCGCATTTGCAACTCGCCACGGCGAAACCATTGGAAAGCGCTACATTGCACCGTTTTTCTTTATCAATTTCACCCTTTTATTTTTTGGTGTTCCGCGAAGAGATATAACAAGTGTAAGTGTTCCGTGGCCGAAAAAGGGAAACTTCCACGTAGAGCAAAACAGAATATTTTATCATCTATCCCCTGAAAGGAATATGCGGTGCGGTAACCTACCAGTACCATACCTGTAGGCCTGATATTCGATCGCGGGATCGCCTGAAATAATTTAAAAACAATGTTCCATGATTTTTGACGTCAAAATCACTAACGCTTAGATTTATGTCCATCGGCTAAATGCTTGATTGAAACATCAGCGCAACAGTTATTACAAGATGGAATTTTATAATTTCGCACATCCCTAAACGTGTCGTTGGAAGTGAAGTTTCAGTAAACAGAAAGGTTGGTGATGAGCACAGAAAATTTCAAAGTATTGGGTAATGCAATTTTTCTTTGTTGAGCATAGGAGCATCCCGACACGTCTTATCTGCACAGAGAAAGTTGCAGTGCACAAGAAATACAATTTAAACGAGTTGCTAAGCTTTTATTGTGGAAAACCTGATGCGGCCCGGACTCATCCAGACTCTGCCCCAGCGGCCCCCAAGTAAATTGAGTTTGAGACCCTTGAATTCTAGGCTCTCTTTTTTTACGCCACGTGCACTTGTCGTGTGTACGTCACGTGTAACTTTTTTTGTCACAATTACATGGCCCGCCAGTCTGTGTCCCTGGTCCAAAAACCGTGCCCGACCCTGCTATACGCTGTTAAAAATTGTCACACATCCACCAAATAAAACGAGTCGTAATTATCGCCATAGAAAGAAATCTTCATACCATATAACCATTCAGTAGTCCTCTAATCCGCAAAATTGCTTCAAATTATAATGACAAATCCTGAAAGTGGAGAAAGGACAGAGTTCTAACATTTTGACTTAAAACTGTAACTTAGCTAAAATCCAATAATATTCTGTAATATTCTCCAACAAAGAGCCAATTTATACATTGTTCATATACATTAACTGTGAATCTTAATGGTTAATTTGCGGGGAGCCTACTCTGATGATGATACGGTCGTATCGCTCCTCGCAGTCTATACCGAATTGACTTGCATATTTTGTATATATTTTATTGTACCATTGCTTGTTTTCTGGTTGACGAAACAATAAATCTCTCTCGAACTCAAAGAACTCGCGACGAACCCATTTATATATAAAATACATCGAACAGAATATATTCGTGACTTTTATTAACAGAGGTGATGTGCACCACGTGCATATTTTTTACTCTTAATTTCTTTAAATGAGACAAATTTTTGCGTTTCCCATTCATTTCGTAAGTCAATGACGTCATCCGCCATGCCATGACGTCACCTAAATTGAAAATGCATCGAACAGAACAGAATATATTCGTGACTTTTATGAACAGCGGTGATGTGCACTAAGGTGCATATTTTTCACTTCCTAATTTTTTTCAATGAGACGAATATATATTGAAATATTTGCATTTTTAATGTCGTCATCAGTCATGGCGTCACCTAGGTTTTCTTCGTGCCCCCAAAAATGTAACAAACAGAATTTATATTGTAGATATTTTTATTCATTTATTATTGTTGTTAGTCAATGCACAGTTATAATAAAAGTAAAGAGAAATAATAATAATACGAGAAAAAAGCAATACGGTTTTGCGATAATAAACAACTGCAGCATAAAACGAGAAAAAGCGCGAAAAAACGCAACTAAACGCGCGATAGTGCGCATGGAAGCGCCATAAAACGCGAAAAAATGAAACAATGCGCATCAGAGAGCAATAAAACGCAACTACCGTGTTTCCCCGAAAATGAAACAAGGGTCTTATTTCAATTTTCTTTCTAAAAATAACACTAGGGCTTTTTCGGGGGGGGGGGGGGATGTCTTTCATTTTCATCTATCAAAAATAAAATTACAAAGTAAAAAATTACGAGATTTTCAAATATACAAAATGTGAAAACAGATATCCATTCTTACGAATACGATACGCAAATAGGTCTTATTTTAAGGGAAGGCTTATATCAAAATCCTTTTTTTTTAAATTAAGACTTGGTCTCATTTTCGGGTAAACGCGGTAAACGCAAAATAACGCATTAAAACGCACAAAACGTAACAAATTTGCTCAAAAAATGTAAATCATGTTGACTAAATGCTATATATCGCAAATAAACACTGAAAAAGTTGTCGATGGAGAATAATATTGGTACCGATACAGTTAGTATGGCTGAAAATGCCGATTTACCGTTATTTTAGATGAACGATACCGGTACTGATACATACATCATTAACATTACTGATACCGGTAATCCGGAAACGATATTCTGATACTTGAGATTGTCGTTATTTTTATTGATCATTTATAGTTGTTTAGTAATACCATTTGTAACCGATACCGGTATTCAGGAACCAGTACTTTGGTAGTTGGAAAGCTATTTTAGAACAAATACTGGTATTACACTCATTTAACCGATATTGTTATATAATAACGTAAACACGGTATTCTGGTAATTAAATAGTACTATTTTTGATGTTCGGTATCGATATTTTCAACGAAGTATGACGTAATACATACTGATGACGTCATCAGGTTATAAATACTTCAAACGTGATATAATTTACCACATTGATAATAAAGATAAGAATATATAAACATCTATTGATAATATGCAAATGAAATTATATTTTAGTCAATAAGAAGATTGTATAGTAAATCGGTGACGAAGCTTATTTTCAGCCTGGAGAGTTTTCGGGCATTGTCAGACGTCATAATGTTATTTAGAGCGAAGTAAATTTCTCCCCCATTTACTACTAAAAATATCCTAAGGCAGTGGTTCCCAAACGGGAGTCCGTGGCCCCCCAATGGAGCCACAATGCAACTGGAGGGGACCATCATGTCAGGCGCAAAACTGATTTTACTTTTACTAGAAAACTCCTCGTTCTCCCAAGTTTCATTGATTGATTTTGCAGTGTGTTTTCACTTTGTTGAGCAGGAATTCGTTAAACATAATGGGATTTGGAATCTACCTATCAAAGTATTACTTTAAATACCACTGGAATAACAACAAGGGGCGCTAAAAGCTTCCAGAATGAGGCCACAAGTCATAACAGATTGGGAACTGCTGTTCTACGGTTACCGGGTTTCGAAGTAGTGACTATTGACTTTCATAAAATATGATTGCAAATAAGTAGAATATGGGAAAAGAACGTTCAAAAATGGCAAAAATAGCATGAAATAATAACAAGAATCAGGCAATATTTCTGAAATTTAAGCGAACGCTTGTCTAGTGCTTTTATGAGCGATGAGGAGGCTTGAGGGCCTAAAATTGGTATGTATGATACAGGAAAATGCCTTTTTCATACATTTTAGAAGAGGGTCCCGACCACCTCTGATGTTAAACCAGAAAGATTCAGGCACTTTCTAACACACAAATCAATGACCTATCACTGGTTGCTTCTACGGCTAAAGAGTGGAATTAGTTCGGATGGAATAGAACAAGAGAGAACTTTCCATGACTTAAATTTTTGAATGGGGTATTGCATGGAAAATTTTGGTGCTCCCGAAGTATGCGAACCAAGATGGCGGACATCGGAACGTAACATGGGTAACAGGTTAGGGTTTGGCGATAATTTTTTTCCGATTTTCCTTATTTTAGTCCTATTATCAGTTCGAAGACTAGCCAAGAGCCTCCCGTAGTATTTATACCTAAAATTATGGCCTAACCCTAACCTAGTACACATATTACATTCCGATGTCCGCCATCTTGGTTCGCATACTTCGGGAGCACCAACATTTTTTTATTGGGGATTTTCTGGGGGAATTTTCTCAAACATCAATCGCTGTAAAGCTTGTAAGAGTAAAAATAAATCAAAAATTATTCGCAAAAATGGCAAGGAAATAAAATGGCAGCTTTAATAAAGGAAGCAAGATTGGAGAACAAGAATAATTTCATAAAATAATGGCAAAATATTCGTTTACAACGCATATACCCTAAAATTTGAGAAATAAGGTTATTTATTTTCTAGATACCGTGTAAACATATAAACCCTGACAAACTTAGGGTCACTGAGGGGGAATTACGAGAATGTGACGTCATAATATAAAACTTGACGTCATAATACCCTCGTTGAAATGTACATTCTCAAAAAATGACCTAACAATACACAAAGATGACCTCACATTAAAAACGATGACGACATTATGCGAATTATTACGTCATAATTTCAGTTAAAACCTCCGACGCTTATCGTAGCGGTCGTAGCCCAATAATCCACCCCGTTGTGTATGTATATAGGCATAAACGGGAAACCGATTTTTTGTGGTTAACAGTAGTGAAATTTTTCATATAATTCCACATACTGCATAGAATGGTTAATTAGGCGGTAAACCAATAATCTTCGGGTAATGGTTAAAGGAAAATTTTCAAAATACGACAAAAAGCAACAAAAACAATACTTTCAAAGCAAAAAATTAGACAACGAATGGCGAATACTTATATATAGTAAAAATGTCAAAAATTTTGCCATGGAAAGAAAAATTTCGCATCGATATCATTAATTTCGCATATTTCAAGAAAAAAAGTATAAAACACGAAAAATGGACGAAAAAAATATTTTACAACATTTGAACGAGTTTTTTGTTGAAATTTGGTCGTTTTTGTCTCATAAAATCGATAATAATAAAAAATTGATTGCAACTCTTCGGCGCCGTCTAGCGTCCGTAAATTTTACGCTGTTCATAAGAACAAAGGCCGCCAAAATGGGTTCTCCACTTTTTTCGCGCCTTTTTGTCTTCCAAAAGGGTGAAGATAAGAAGATAGAACAACGCTTTTTTAGAAGAACCACGCCCCTTTCACACCCTCGCACCATTCAAATCTAATTGGTTGTATTGGCTGTGACTTCCATTTGAAATTGAAAAATTGTTTTGAATATCTGGAATCACGTGACCTCCTGAATTATTGTTACGATATAATCGATCGTAGTCTGATCTTTGTGTCGGAGAAATACTTCGGCCACGCCCACCTAGAAATAAAAAATATTTGGTAAAATTGCTTCTTGAGATTATTCGAGCAAGATTGACAACGAGTCTGAGTGGTCGAGTTTGGCATGCTTATTAGTATTGGATCTTTTTTACACCCTTTGCCTGTCAAGTTTGATTTTTTCATTTCGTTTAGTTCGCGTACTAAGTTTGCATATTCATTTTGATTCCACTTTTAAATATTCTATGATTTATTCACTTTATTTAGTGTGGCTATGATAGGTTAAATCAATTATTTCAGATTATCCAACGACATATGAAAAGTGCAACAACTTTAATGTATTGTACTCATTTGATATAATTAGTACTTTATCTGTAAACTCTTGAACTCGCGATGTCAACCCTTGGAGGTTCACCTCGACCACGTTGGGAAGCACTGGTTTACGCCAATAAGTTCAACCAAAAAAAAACAGATATGAGTTATGTAATTCCATTCCGGATTCCGGGATGATCATTTAACTGAAGTTAACTGAAAAAAATTATTTTGCTTACCTATAGACGGGTCGCTTCCATTATGTAAATGATGGGATGAATGCCCAATTTTTTCTGGCAACGCTGGCTTGTCATTGTCAAATTGTCTTGGAACTTTGTAGGACGGTGCTCGCCTGGTGGCGCTCGCAGGAATTTCATTTTGTTCTGGGATGCTTGGACCCCCATACATTGCATGATTATAACCCAATGGTACATTGCCTTCTCCATTGGGTACTGATGAATAGTAAGGGTTATTGGGGTCGTGGGAGTAAGGGGAAGACCCATTGGGAGTGTAGGAATGAGCAGAATTATTAGAAGACGAGGAATGACGTTGTAAATGGGTGGGAGATTGGGAACTTCCCCGTCGTATCCCGGGATGAATCTGATGGTGTGGGTAATCCCCTTGTGAAAAAGTCCCTGCTCGCGTAAGTTGAGCTCCCTTAGGATATGCAAATACTCCATTAGGGTGACTTGAACCCGAGAAACTGGACATATGTGGATTGCGCTGTATCCCGTTATGCGGCTGTGGTGTAAATACCGGTGAATTAGACGCAAATTGTGGTTGTTTATTCCATTGGTTTGTATCAACACCCCATGGGCGCTGCATTGTGTCTGATTTGCGACTGTGGTTCCCCATGCTCGAACCGGTGGAAGCTTTTGATGAACCGCGACCAACGCTTGGTACAGGAGTCTTTGCGTCGCTGACGACAAGTTCGTCAGGAATGACTTGATATTCGTGGTCGTCATCATCGTCTTCTGCAGAAAGAAAATACATTGTGACGTAATAATCTTTATTATAATATTAATAACAATGAAAACTACCGGATAGATGGACGAAAAGTATTTTGATGAGTTTTATTATTGCTTTATAGTTTGTTTGTTTTATATATATGATTGGACGTGAATAGAGGTTTGAACAAAGTATATCTGCAATTTATTCAACTATTCTTAAATCCTACATTCTGAAGGAACGAAAAGCAGCATCGCCGTTTCATATATAATCGAGCCGACTTTTTGGATTTGATCTCTCCGGTGACAAATATTAAAAAATTGTCCATCATGACACAGTCCCCACAATATTGATATCTTGCTTGTTTAAAATCCTCTAGTACCGAACAGAAAAGTGAAAAACGGAAATAGGAAAATTCAACATGCGGAAATTCCATAAATGCGAGGAGTCCCACTCAAGTCAAATTTCCTCCATAGAATATTCCTTCCAGACAAAACCCAACCCTAGCCTCCATTAAGAGTTTTTTTTATTCAATCCTCTGTATAATGCCATACCAATTTGCTGCAGAATTTCTTGGGTACTCCCGAAGTATGTGTCAGTGTTAGCCAAGTGAATACCCCACTGGCCATAGGTTTCAGTCCCTTTACACAAATTGTGTAAAATAGGCAAACAAAATTAGTTACCTCCATGTTGATACTCATACTTGAATAGAATATTTACGATCTACGAAAAACACAAAAACCATTCCAACTAACCTGTAAAACTGTCACTTTCCTCCGCTGGTTGTCTGAACGTGTTGTTCTGTGGGATTCCATTCCTTAGGAAAGCAGGCATTGATCCATTCTCCGGATGGCTTGATATAAACCTGGTCTGGTCAGCTGGTAGTGTGACAGTCTGACTCGACCCGATTCCCAATGTGGATTGAGGAATTTGAACTGTAATGAAACATTACGGTGTGACTTTTTATGATTAGGTGGTTTCATACCTCCAACCCAAAATCAAGGCTTCGTACGAGCGCTTTTGCAAACTCACTTCAAATAAGTCCCTGTAGGAAGCTATTGTTTTTTATGAGACTAGAATCTTTTTAATATTGCATTTATTTCAAAGATTTTTTTCATGTAAATGCGCCTTGACTTTTTTTCCTGATAATTTGAGTCGCACGAACAAAAAGTTTGGGAAGAGTCCAGCTTTTCGTTCTTGCATTGTCTGCACTATTTATTACATTCTAGGGGTGGCGACGACAAAAATTTATTTTAAAAAAGACATACTATCGAGAACAAAGAGTCAGGTCGAAATTACGAACTTGATCACAATAGGCCTTTTTTTATAATCCGTTTTTTTTAATCCCGAAAAAGCTCTGTACAAATAGCCACAATGAGTCCTATACTTAAAGTGAAAAAGTCAAAGAAAAATATTTTTTATTCCAACATGAGGGGAATCAACGTTTATGTTTGTATACTTCAAATTCAGTTATTTAACGACTCCGCACTGCTGATTAAAGACAATCCCGAAGTCGAGCAAAACCGGTGAATTTATTCTAATTCGGAAATAAGTTTTATTGACTTCGCACACCTGAATATAAAACATTCTTTACCTTGTAATAAAGTATCCTTGTAGTCTTCATTCTGAATATGAACCCCTGTGTTCTTCCGGCCTCGCTTCCGACTTTTCTTATTCTTATATTGAACTATAAGTAAAATGAATAAATATTTACACAGAGCCCATATGTAATTTAAAGAATGTTCCCATTTGTCATATCAATGTCTTCCTGTGAATCATACATAGTAAAACAGCCATATTCTAGTCGAAATATCGGGTTTTGAAAGGAGCAAGCAAAGTCAAAATATATGGATACAGATGTTAAAATTGCAATGTCAGTACTATCAGCGTAACGATCGGCTGGCCATTCTGGCGGAATGACACGTGATGACCAAATACACGGAAAAGTACGGGTCCAGTAAGTCTCGGAGCAATTTGTAAAATAAACAAGCAAAAGTCTATATGACACCCCTTCTGCTTTTAGGAACTAAATATTTGAAATCCATTGGCCCGAGTTGTTGCGGAAAATGGCGAAATGGCTCGCAAAAACAACAATAATAGCAAAAAAGACAATTTGGCAAGACATACATAATGGAATTCCAGCAACTTTTGCCCTATTTATGTACTAAGAATGATTTAATGACTCACATCCTGTATTATTATTGTCATGTATCTGTTGCATTTGGTAGGGATGCAACGCGCCATCTTTCGGTGCCTTTTTCCTAAAAAATAAAAGAGAAATTTAACTTTGTATTGCGTTCTTGAGCCATTGCATAAATCAGGCGAGGCCGGCGGGCCAATTTCTTACCTCTTTCTAACAAGTATAAGCACCAATGCAGCAAGTAATATCGAGGTGACAGCAAGAGCAGCGACTATGGCGATGACAATAATGCTGTTTTCTGTAAAATAGAAGAAGGAAATAATTATTAAGGCGACAGGGAATATTGAAGTGATGGCAACTATGGATATAACATTCATACTGTTTCTGTAGAATAAATATGATAATAACTATTATGACGACATATTTAGACGACAAGAAATATCAATGCGACATTAAAAAACAGCGAATATGGCGAAAGGAACGATGGTGTTTTGTGTATAAAAAGAAAAAGCTATTATGGCGTCACATTTGTATATTTATATTATCAGTTAATTGGCGGTCATACATGGTTAGAATATGTGATACGGATGTTTTAGATCTCGGTATGTACAAATTCGCTAATTTAAATTGAATGAGTTTTTTTAATTGCACAAGATGACGATTTTGCTGTAATACTCTTGCCCGACCATATCGCTACTTACTAAAGCGGAGTATATTCTGATCTTCGTATATAACCCTAGCTAATTTTTGAAATTCGTTAGACTGTTGTTCAAGCTTCAAATGGAAGAGGGCCCAGAATCAGAAATTTAATTCATCGCCAAGACCAAACACATAATAAATTTCCTTTTTTTTCAATCTAAAGAGTCACGGCAGTTTTAGAGACTATCTTGTTGCTACATAGGTTAATGCGCGATTTTTACATTTCAATTGTGGGGACACAATCTTTTTAGAAACCCTTTTGATGTTATATTGGTAAAATCTGCTATTTTTAAAGTGTAAATAAATGGAAAAAGGCTCAGATTCAGAAATTTATATCATGGCCAAGACCAAACACACGACAAATTTACTTTTTTTTAATCAAAGAGGACGCAACCCTTTGTTGCTATGTATGTAAATCTACTACTTTTCACAGTGTATAAGTGAGATAAATAAAACTTAGAAATTCATCATGTAATTATACGTTACTAAAGCGAGATGGATAATCCAAAAATAATTATTGGTTTGTGAAAATTTCAGTTTTTTGGTTAAAATTAATTATAACCTGCGGTAAACTGACCTAGCATTGCTGCATTTTTCAGGATTTTAAACTGAAAAAAGTTTATTTATGAAGGTACAACCAAAGTAATGGAATCTGACATGTCTCTATTTTAGTTATAGCCGTGACGTGAAAACCCAGAGGCGTGGCCAGGATTTTTCAAATAGTAGAGGGCGGGGGTCTGAATTTTCTAATTGCCGAGTTATACCGTAACAGCTAATTGGAAAACGTGGGTTCTTAAAATATTTGAGGATCTAAAAATCATTTCGAGGTACGGAAAATTGGGTGCTCCCGAAGTATGCGAACCAAGATGGCGGACATCGGAACGTAACATGGGTAACAGGTTAGGGTTAGGCGATAATTTTTTCAAATTTAACTTATTTTAGTCCTATCATCAGTTCGAAGACTAGCCAAGAGCCTCCCGTAGTATTTATACCTAAAATATGGCCTAACCCTAACCTAGTACACATATTACATTCCGATGTCCGCCATCTTGGTTCGCCCCGAAAACTGTTATGTATGATACAGAAAAATGCCTTTATTCTTTTTTACATTTAAAAAGGGGTCAGTAGGAAGTTAAATTCACAACATCCATATTTAATCACTACAAATTATTAACAAAATTTCTGAAAATTTCCATAACAGTGTTTACAAAATATTACCTTAGTAACTAAACCTCGATTAACCGATAAACCAAAACAAACCGAGTATATAACGAGATATCTCTATTTGTTTCAATCCGGTTAAACGTGCGAGTTTGTTCTATTTATGGCTGACCATAAACAAAGATCTTATCATTGCTATGTGTCATTGTTAGCTTACTCAAAAACGAGATTGAACCTAAAACAGAGGTTGGCACGGTTTTTGGGCCAGGGGCTCACCAAGACTGGCTGGCCATGTGAGTGTGACGTAAAAAGTTACATTTTATGAACAATATTTGCAGTGTTAAAAAAGCAAAACTGGTAGGTATTAAGCCTAGTGCCGCGACTAAATTTAACCGCAATCTCAACAAATTCTTTGACTTATTCAAAACATCAAAATTTGGTTTTAGCTTGGGTGTGCCAACATCGGGCGGGCCAAATTGAATTACCTAACGTGACGTATTTGGCCCGCGGGCCGTAGGTTGCCCATGTTAGCTCTAGAGCATTGCTCAGAGTGAGCATTTGAAAATATCTCTACATAAAGTCTCACCCACAACTTTCCAATATTAAAGACATAGTCTATAGACTTTTAATGTATCAGTGGGTTCTTGTGCAAAGAATAGTTTAAAGTGAACGCGTAAAAATGTCTCAAGAAATAAAAAATAAAACTCCAATATCATGAAAAACTTCTCACTAAACCGTAAGTTTTTATATAAGCATTGTTTATCAGCTTATGCCATTTCAGCCATTGAATTTTTTCTTTAGGAGAGCGCAGATTATACGCTTTACGGTCGCGGTTTAAAGGATTACGCGTTTCTTAAACAAAACACGCTAAGCTGACTGAGAATGGAAAAGTACTAGAAAGGAAAAAAGCTGGTATGCGATGCATACTCATCCATACAATGTAGAGGTTCATGCTAGCCAAGGAAATTTATTTAGTGAACCCTAAAAGAAGTCCAAATCATTCAGGTCATACTTTAGAGAGAAAATAACTTTTGTGGTAAGCGTCCTGGATAACTTGAAACGTTTGGGTGCAATCACACACAAGGAAAGAAAAATTGCTATTTTTGCTACTTCACTCCTATATGAGTTTCCTTTACTTCTGAGTGAGTCCGAGTGTCACTGCTTCGAATGTATTTTCTTATAAAAAATGCTACAAACAACAGCGTATAATAGGGGGTTAAAAATATTTCTCGCCGACTTGCGGAAATATCACGACGCTTAGATTAGTTCCGCTTCATTAGACCGTGACCGTTCTGAAAATTCGCGAAGTCGACAGTTTTGTGATGAAATAATGAGTTGAAAAAATTTCAATTCATGGGTCATAAGAGGTAAAGTCAAACCACGTGGGTAAACCTTTGTTTGCGAACAATGGGATTTGGATCTCGTGGAAAACCCGATCTTCAGCTTTAGCTGAGAAACACCTGCTCAGGACAACGAAATTTATTTTGCAAAACATAATCGTGCGTCAATCTAAATAGATAGAAGAGCTGGAAGCGACAATTGACACCTGAAGAGCTACTTATTTTTCAAGTTCACGTAAAGCAAGGTTCAGAGCTTATAACCAAAAGGGAAAAGTCTACGGATATAAGAGTTGCTAGAGTCCATTTACGCGTTGAGAACTGTGTATTGTCGAATATACAGTTTATTAAATGAATTTGATAACAATTAGGTAATTGTAACTGATTGCAAGCGCCATCCACTGATGCCAACGATATAATTACTAAGCGATCGTGATACATTGACAGTTAAAAGTAAACAACGACTCACCGTTTATCGTTGGCTTCTTCGTGTCAGTTGGAGCTACAGGGGACTGAAAGTAGAAGCAAAATATTTATTAAATTGAAATTTTCAAACAATAGACGAAACTGGGTTGGGATTAGGCTTCAGCGGGAATTAAAAAAAAAACAATAAATAGTAAAATATCTTATTAGCTTCTTCCAATTTTTAAACAGAAAATTCAAAATTGATTGGTTTATTCGTTGCAGAGAAAGCGAGTTTTCACAAAACAGAAACCACCAATTTATGGGATGTTACCTTCACAACACCGCCTCCATCAGTGACTGTCTCTTCTTTTTCATTCAATGTTTTGTTTGTTGGCGGAGACCCCGATGTAGATTTATTGTCTGCAAAAACAAGGTATTGTCAGAAATTACCTCTTATTTATAATATATATTTGAGGCGAGGGCGAAGAGGGAATTTCTGGAAAAAACACAAAATTTTGAATTATAAGTTGGCTTTATCGTAAATGTCCACCAATGAATACTTCAACATTTTAGAAATGAGTGGATGCTTGTCTTAAGCCTTGTGTAGAGTGCAGAAATCCCTTATGATTGAAGAAGCCGATTCCCCAAACTTTGTTGTACTTGTACTATTTGAAACACTGTACAAGCCACTATGTTCTTTTTACATGAATAAAAACATAGGCGGCGCTCCAAATATATTTGTACCAAGATGACGCACAACCTGCTAACCCCAACCTGGTACTCATACTATGTTCAGGTTGTGCGCCATCTTGATACGAATACTTCGAGATCACCAACCAGGTATCATACTTTCTCTGATGAGATCCGGCGCTAAGGAGGGCATTGTTGTGGTTTCTATGAGAACTCGTGACGTCGTTGATAACGTAGTTGTCCGTTTGGTTGTTGATGGCGTCACAACTGGTTGAAGGATGGGCTCTACGGGCATTTCTGTTTCTGTAAAATGTTATAAAATGATATGTATTTTGGACGTGTTTTTTGAATAAAACATACTCTAGCCTTACTATGTGTTATTTGTAGTTTATTGTTGTCTAGTTATTTTTGAGGAGGGGCGCGAGATTTGACAAATTCTAAAAAGGGGGCGGGAATTTGGCGGGAAAAAGTTTGAGAACCACTGGTCCATTGAGGGTCTGAAATTCTCACAACAGAAAATTCAAATCATCTACTACCCCGACTCCTGGGATTTTGAAAATATAAATCCTACCCCAATAAAAACATGCAAACTCCACATCTCTGTACATAGCCATCTCTCACGGGATTTTAACCCGCGTCCCTAAGTAGAAATAAATTCTTACCATCAGCATCACATCCATACAAAGCAATCTGCAATGAATATCTGAAATCATCGCTTCTTACTGGCGTTGGATAAACCCGGAAAAATCTGCCGACGATTCTTGGACGAATAAAGTTATTCCTCGTCTCTTGAAAAATGTTTTTGTTACCAACGAATACCTGTAAATATATTGGTAGTTTAGAAGTTGATGCATTGTTGGTGTTCCACAGATTCACTCGAACTAACGCAGTAATATTGGAAAGGTCCAGAGTTTCGCCTACACAATTTCATACATTAACAAAACAATATACTATTAGTAAGTAATAAGAAGAGCCTATGAATAAGTATCTGAGCCTTCGATTATTATGTTTTATAACAGGAATGAACAAAGTTATTGTAACAATGATCTTATTTTCAAACTGAGACCAGTGGGCCATGCGCGTTTGAAGTCGAAAATGAGTTAATAGCAGATTTATTGTGCATTGGATTTATGGTATAAGGGTCTTTACGGCCATTATCTGCCTATGTATTTCAGCTTTATCTTGCATTTTCCAGTTCGACTAGTATGGCACTACATTTTTTACCCCTGAAAATCGTACTTAAAAATGGAGGTGACCCACCCGCCCCACTGTCTCTATTTGACAAGTGTGCCACTACATCTTCGAAACTAGTTTTAAAAATAGAACATTTGGATAGCACATTTCCAGACAAGACCCCTAAAAATCGTACATACCTTATCATATCCAACGCCTTCTTCTCTGTAAAATGTCCAGGGCGACTCTGTATCATTCCTGTATGCGATTCTATATGACTTCGTTGTGTAGAAGTCTTTGGTGGATCCCCGGGTTAAAATTGCTGGAAAGCAAATGGTTTGAACTTAGCTTAATAAGATCGCATGCGGGGATGAATGAAATGTTCTCGTGCATATTATGATTCCCATGCTGATACGGAATGAAAATAAACCAATGTGTGAACTTATAGGTGTATGTATGTGCTTCTTCATGTTTTCACATTTATTGATTATATTAACGCTCTTTAAACTACCCTAATCAGCTTCTGTGTGCGCATGTAATGTGTGTGTTTATCGGGTTGATATCACTGTAAAGCAGGGGTCGGCAACCTACGGGCCGCGGGCTGGTTCCGGCCCACGGAGCAATATAATCCGGCCCGCGACGCTTCACTGAATTATAGTAACAAATTATAGCTGTTTTGTCGATTATATTCTTCACGCAAAATAATTTACGTGTAGACTAAATTATATTATAACGTAACAAGTATATAATTCACAATTACTCGTTTAATGAGCCTATAATTCAATTATAATTCTGACAAGTGACAACGAAACGCAGAAAAGTTGATGCTAAGTGCAAATGGTTTAATGGCGCAAAAATATTCAAATGTTCAGTCTTCGCGCGCTGCTTGAAATTTAACTTCTGATCTGTGTGATAAAATGTGATTCATCGGTCATCCATTCGATTTTTAACATTATAAAAATATGTGCGGCCCGCCAATGACTTGCAACCTTTTATTTTGGCCCGCGTGCGACAAAAGGTTGTTGAACCCTGCTGTAAAGCAAAATGTACAAAATAAATATGTGTGAATAGAATTGCTAGACCCTTAATTCGCGGAACACATGGCTTTGTTATGTCACATTGATAACTACTATGACGTCACAAAAGTCACGACAATGACGGCACATCAGGTATATGACGTCACATCACGATAATGACACCATATATTTTTTTGCGTTTACATAGCGCAAATATGACGTCACATTGCGTTTATGACGTCATACACCGTTTGTGATTTCATAGCTCAAAGAAGATGATACATTATGATTTTGACGTCACATAATGGATATAACGCCACAATGAGTTTACGTACCTGTGATGACTTTAGTTTCTCTCAGATCAACTTGAAGCCATTGTTCGGTTGTCGGATTGTTCGGACTCCATGCTTCGATTTGTTTTCCGAGGATTGCTTTGTCGGGTTTCCATTCACTAAGATTCGGACTGGAAAAAGATATTAGGATAATTATTTATCTGTCAAATATTTGAATTAGTTTGGTTTGAAAATTCTGTTTAAACTTCTAGAACAGAAAATTTTAAATGTTTTTGCATGAATTTTTTTTATCTGGGGAGCGAGAATCTAATCAATTTTTGAATCGAGCTATACTGTTCCCATGCTCCGTATATCATTGGTATTCATGGTGCAAAAACAATTATAATTTTATCACTTATATTTGCATGGCATTTATCTTTGGGTTGATTTATTTCCATTCAGCCCAACAAGTTTACTTACCTTTTATCCGGGCCTGTTGTATCCTTTGTCCAATAACTTGAAGCCGTCAGTTGGTTTTCATGGAATTCAATCAGACTGTTACAGCTTTCGTCTGGTCTGACGAACTTTATCATGGTGTCCGACATCACACCACTGAAAATTGATGATATGATAATTGTAAGGCGTTGCACGACACAGAAGAGATTTTTATGGTGCATTTTTAACGCTTTTCTCTAAACAAGGCTCTACACCTGACATGGGCAAACTACGGCCTACGGGCCAAATCTGGCCCGTTGGGTAATTCAATAGGGCCCGCCTGATGATGCCTCAACCAAACTAATACCGAATTTCGATGTTTTCGCTGAAAATAGCTCAAGGAATTTGTTGAGATTGCGATTGAATTAAGTTTTATCACAGGGCTTATCGTTTCCTATTGTTTTCCCATTTACTGCTTATGTGACACTGTAAATATTGTACATAAAAATGTAACTTTTTACGTAACACTGACATGGTCCGCCAGGTTAGGTGGACAAAATCTTTTGCTCTTGGCCGAAAAATCTGGTCTAGAATCTTAACTTACGTTTCAGTAACAACTCCATTAGCTTCCGACGCCATGTACCACATCTTGCCTGGAACTTTTCTCACGTCAATCCTTCCGCCGAACAAATCCGATATCACTCCTGCATGGACCGCTGCTTTGCATAAGAATGAGTCCTGAAAAATATGATAGATTTAAAATGTAGTTGGAGTCCAATATAGCCGGATATTACTTTTCCCATACGCTAATAAATTTGAAATTAAACACATGGCGAATATATTTATTTGTATTCGTATATGTTAAATCATGGCCTGATTAACGTACATTAAATAAATAGAAATCGGAATTAATGAAATCGGACATGTTTTTTAATTATATATATCAATACAACCGAATATCGCTGAGTATCGGAGCATACTCGGAGTCAAATGTGCGAACAATATGCTAAGATTTCGATATCATGACAAAAAAAAGTTGATTTGGTTGGAGTCATATTTTTACAACCGGATTTTTTTTTGTAGCGAACTTAAAATAATATATGACGAACGACACGAATGTTAGCATTATGACAAAATAAAGCATAAAATGGCGGTGATCATGGTTACATAATCGTCGTAATAAATATTTCTAGCCGGACGATATGCATTCATGCAGAACGCCTGCTGCCTAACCTGAAACTAGATGAAACTAATAATCCTCATGTTTACTCCACTGAAGCGGAAAATAACGCCGTTTTAGCGCGCAAATTCGTCGATTTTCATGTGTTTACCGACTCAAATTTCTGCAAACGTATGCTGCTAAAATTGATTTCAATGTTATTTTAATTTCCAATAACTAGAGGAGTGGTTCTTGAACGTAGACAATTTTTTGAGGGTTACTTTGCACAATGATGAGTCTTCTTTACTTCTGACTAAGGGCCGTAACTTTGCTCAGAGATGAGTCTCGTTCACTTATGAGTGAGTGCGCGTGAACTAGGTTTGGGCAAAATTTCTTAGAAAAATAAACAAGGTCTTATGACCTTACTTCGAAAGGCTGAATAACCAAACCAACAACGTAATTATTTCTTTCACAACTTGATAAAATCGCCGTCTGACACTTTATTTATTTTTTATCTCTGACTAATTCATTGCTAAGTGACGAGAAAATAACAATTATAAAAGAGAGTCTGAGTTCATTTATCATATTTAGGAGCCCTGGGCAAAACTATGTTAGACTCTAACTATCCAAAAAATCAAAAAGTACCACAATTCTTAGTTCGGCGGTGAACAATACTATGTAGAAGTTTCCACTGATATGAGCGGGGCTACTATTTTAAAATACTATAAAATCTTTCCGCTTCCGGGTCGCCCATCAATTTTATTATACTCTGTCTGGTGACATTATGTATAGAAACCCTGGGCAGCTCCATGCCAGTCTGACTAATCGACGAAATTTTAAAATTGAAATACCCACTATATGCGGTGTCACATTTTTTAAGGTTGAACAACATCTCCAATATATATATATATATATATTCTGCTACTGTTATTAAGGTGATCTATGTTATTGCAAGAAGTCTTCGTAACTCGCAAGATAGCCAGCCCACCCAATTAACTGCGCTCTGGAAAAAAAACTTTTTCGTCAGACTATACGACGTTTAGAAAAAAAATTAGCATAGTTCCTGTAACAGGTGTTCACATCACTGCGTTAAACAAAACTCCAACCAAGCAGACATTTATAGGTAAAGAGCATATTTTGAAACGACCGATATCTTCTCAATTTGAGCAAGGGGGTATCTTTAAATCGGGCAAAATTGTACCACTCAGGCAAAATTTTACCAGAGTCACCGAACGGCGACAATATTACAAACATTATCGTTATTAGGGGCATAATTCTTATAAACAAGGATTCAAATAAGCAGAATTTTGTTGCCAACCCCAAAATTTGGCGCTTCCGTAGTATGTGGACCAAAATGGCGGGCATAGTATGTGTACCAGGTTAGGGTTAGGACATAATTTTAGGCACAAATACTATGGGAGTCTCTTGGCTAGTCCCCGAACTCGTAATAGAACTAAAATAAGGAAAATTGGAATAAAATTACCGAGGCGGCCGACCTTCTACAACGACATAGGATAAGATAGGTAATCGAGAAAATATTTAGTTGTGTTCTCAGGTTGTCAAATCATTTGATCTACAAGTATTTTAATCTCTTAATTATAGGATGTGATAAGAAAAACACGAAAAAAATTAATAAAACTCAAGTAGGATTACCTCAATGAGAGTATTTTGAATCAGCGATTTTCATTTTTAACACGGCTTTGTACAAGTGGTAATAGATATGTAAAAATCTACCATATCTATGCTTTAACCTGTAACCGGACTCTGTACAAGAATGTACAACCACAACAGTGATTCCCAAACTGTGGCCCGCGGGCCAAATACGGCCACATAACGACTAAATATGGCCCGTCGATTTAATACTTAAACACTTTATGTTTTTTCTTTTACCACCAATTGTTACGATATTATCATAGTTAAGCACGTGTATATTCGTCACAATTAAATATATATTATATATATAAATTATATCGGTATATTAATTATATGTACCCTCCTCTCCTGGCCCGCGAATATCTTTCCGCTTCTAATTTTGGCCTCAATCAACTTTGGTAACCACTGGTTTGGAAGGATCAGCACAGGGCGGGTAATATTAGGCTAAGCCGAATTGAAAAGATTCTGTCTTTTACATATCAGTGACTTCTTTAAAGCTTTTATAGGCGGGAAGGTCAGAAAGACAACCCATAAAACGTAGCTTGCTTGACTAGAGTTCTTTTCAGAAAACTACCGAGTTTATAATCAAGTATTTACTTACGTCTCTGTATGGGTCTTTTCCTCGAACCGATAGATCTGTGATGTTGCCGCATCCGCCAGCACATAGAACACTAGAAAAAATAGTCATGATGAGCAAATGGGTCATGAACAGTGTAAAAAAATTATTGAAATATATTTTTAATAAGGCTCGATCGTTGGTTAGGCGAAATTTTACAAAAATATATTTTTATCTCGTGCAGCAAAACTCTCGGATCACTTATAATAGTCATTATCACCCTTGCTACAGCATTCTTGCTTTACTTGCTCACGAAAAATTAGGAGGAGATCGTTAACATGTTTTACATATATCGCAACTTCGCAAGTCCTGTTGTCATTCCTAATTTATTATGTGGAACAAATCGAAAAAAATTTTACTTTTTTTTAACAGTGCAAAAGTCAGTGCTAATGATCAATTTATAATTCTATTCCCATCGTCAAAACGTTGCTTAAACGTACCACATAGCCGGTCCAAAGTTGGCAGTGTGCGTAAGTGATCATTTAATCGTTCTCATTGTTTTTATAATAATGTCTGGTGTCTGTCACGCTATCGTGAAACAGATGACCAAAGTGCGGAAAACATTTTGAGAAACCATCAAATTGTCGGCTTGTGTTTTTTCATGAAATTTTACTTCAATTACTATAGATGGAGTACTGATAGAAGCTTGAAGACCACTGACCACCGTATCTTTGCTATAAAATGAATCTTCTTCACTTATGATAAGCGATACTTCGCTTTGCGCAGAATTTTTCTCGAAAAAAAAGGCGAACATGTCTTTACCAGAAACCAGTAAATTGAAGCCCTAGTCGCAACGAGAGGAAATATACATAATTTCCCGTTCAAAATCACTCAATGTAGCAAAAAAAGTTGAAAGTTTAATTAGTTGCATTCTCCTGGTATAAAAAGAGTGATTCAAAAATTTTTGGAGCCCATTCCAAATTACCAAAATATATCATGTGGACTTCCCCATATTTGGACCCAAAGTACAGAATGGAGAAATCCCGGCAATTTCTTTAAAAGAGAATTCAAAACAAGAAAAAGTAATGGTATTCCAAAAATGGTGACTTTTATATCTCAGAGACCGTTTGTACGGAGTGATATTCGAAGTGAAAAAAGGCGCTTAACTGGCGAACACCATGTAAGCCTTATAAAACGGGCGATTTGTTATTAAGTTTAAAACATGATGAATGAATTTTATTTCATTAGGCTACTGTACCTTCAAATTTTAAAACTTAACAAAGATCATGAAGCAAAGCAAAGAATATCTGTCACTTCCGAAGTATGTCAACCAAGATGGCGAATACTGAAACAAGTATGTGTATCAGGTGATGGTCAGGTCATAATTTTATCCCAATTTTCCTTATTTTAGTTCTATTACGAGTTCAAGTACTAGCCAAGTGACTCTCATAGTATTTGTACCTGAAATTATGGCTTAACTCTAAGCTGGTACACATACTACGTTCCGGTGTCCGCCATCTTGGTTCACATACTTCGGGAGTACCGAATATCTTATGCTACGAGTATCTACCCTGCTATCTAAAATAGTTTTGTATCTACGGCTGCTTACACAGCGCCTATTTCGGAGTGAAAAGGTCGCAATAGGTATTTCATAAATGCACGACTAATGAGAGAATACAGTATTTCTCAACCAAACTCAGACAACAAATTTTGAAGACAAATATTGAAATATAATTTTTGTCAACGGCGACATGCGTGGGGTTGTTGAAAGATTGCTTTGAGAAGTTAATTCAAGCGTAAATTATGCTCAGTCGAGCGTAAAATGCCAGCGAACGATCACGCACTGTGACGTAAGAAACCACAAAAATTTAAATCTGTCGTCTGGAAACAGACAAAGACTTACTTCTTCGAGCATGGCGCTGTACAAGCAGATAATGATATGCAAAAAGGGTCCTATTTTTTTCGATTAAAAATTGCCTTCTCACTTTATTACACCAGCGCGCAAAAAGCGCCCTTGGCATTCCAGTGGTCGCCTGTAACATTGCTCAGACAAGAGTCTCTTTTAGTTCTGAGTGAGTGCCCGTGACTTTGCTCAGAGCTGAGTCTCATGTACTTCCGAGTGAGCGCCCGTAACTTTGCTCAGAGATGAGTCTGCATTACTTCTGAGTGAGTGCATGTAAATTTGCTCAAAGACAAGTTTTCTTTACTTCTGAAGAAGCAAGTGTAATTTTGCTGTTAGCAAATGCTCAAAAAATAAATGAAATTTTCCTATTTTAAGGATACTAGTGGCCCGACTGCAAGAAAATCAGCGAAAGTCGGGACAAGTGTACAATAATAAAGTACCTGTAAGATCCAACTCCAACATGGTCTTTTCCTTGGTCAACGCAGGTAACGAAATCTGAAAAATAATAAATTTTTTATCATATGAGGAACAACCATGCTGAAATACTTTATTTAAATTACCGGTACTTCAGTTTTCGGTATTAATTGATGAATTTTCTGCCGCATCTAAGAATATCTTTTTCGTTTTTTCGGATGTGATAAAAGAATACAAAAATCACGTCCGCTTTTGGTTATGCATTATCGGTTTGTGATAGTAAAAAACGCAATGCGTCTACTTATAAAGCGGCTTTGCGAATTACCTCATTGTCATTACTTTTAAATGAGCAACTTACGATAGATAAGGTATTTGGTTTAGTTAACTATTTCTTCAAATGTAAAGCACTCGGAAAAGCGAAGCCCCATATAATCCGCTTTTCGAATTACTTATTACTTCGAAAAGAATAATTCACAAGTTTTATTAAATTTTAAAACAAAGCCATAAAGAATGCCCTCAGGTTGAACCAAGACCAAAAGTATTTACATAAGATTTATAAGCCTCAACAATGAGGCTTAGCTAAGTAGTATCATTCCTACCTCGGGGCTATGGTAAAAGTAATACGTGATAGAACGTAATCGATGGATATCTTGGATTACAGATATCTAAGTCATGATCAAAGTCGGTATTGTGACGTTATCTTTCGTCATAAAGCTCATCTTTACCCACTAGAAACTTGAAGACTAAGCTAACTAGCTTGCTTGGGAAAGGAGAAAACTTAGATTTGAATCTTTCTGACACCTCGTTTCCATATAATAAGTTTATAAAATGATTTAATCAAAGTTTTGAACAATAAATACTCGTTGTTTGGGCCAAAAAATATGATATGTTCAATAAACAAAGACACTAAAAAGATATTGAGGCTCTATTAACTGTCAGTGTAACCAGAAAAACAGAAGACTTATTGTAAAAAGTTCAGTATTCTAACAAAATGGATGTTTTTCTGGTTCTTATTGAACTCCATATTCCGTGTGATTGTACTGGTGCTGTATGTACCATCATAATTCTATATAGTTTCTGAAGCTCTTGGCATTGGATTGGTTGCCTATGTCTTTCATGAGAGATGACAGCATATACAACAATATCATATTCGTATTTTTTTTATAAATGATAATTTTGAGCGGAATTCATATGGTTATTTTGTTTGCAAAGCGTTGGTGGCCTTGTATTTCAGATCGGCGGTCACTCGTGCAAATACGTTATACAGAGTGAACATACTAAATTGCGAATGATAACAATCATTATAATACCAGTCCCCCTGAGTCAACAATTTTGTCTTGTTTATAACCTTGGTAGGAGCGACGGGCCTCCAAATCTGAACGCTTCGCCTGTTTTGCGATTAACGATTGCATCTGTGACAAAACAATTCACGGTTCATCTTTCACCATTGTTCAGTCATCAATCTATCTTGCTGTTCGTCTCAACTGTCGCCTTCAACGACGAAATTTGAGCCGAAGCAGTGGAGTCGATTTCAGGCTAAAGTGCTCCAAGTATTTAAGCTGTTGTAATCTTTTTAGACGTCCTGCACTAGTTGGGACTCATATTAACACTTACGGCGTTAACTGATCGATTTTAGCGTCGATTCATTGTTGTTTTCTCTTTTTAAAGCAGAAGACACTGGGCGTGTAGACTATGAAATGTAAAGGGTTGCGTTTTCGACGGCCTTCAAGTTTTCCGTTTCCGCATTCATTTCAGCATGTTCAAGAGCAATGGACTTCAAGCTGTTTATTTACGTATTTAACATGTATACGTAATATAGCTTGAAACAATACTCAAAACGAGGCCATCGTAGGTCCCGTGCATTTTGTTTGACCGTTTATTGTTATTTTGTTTTATGTCAGAATGACCAAAAATAAAATGAAATTGTAGGAATATGAAGTCTGATTACTTTTGGTCCACACAACTATTTTTTACCAATTTTAGGTGATAGAAATATGTCAGCTTAATTCAAATTAAATTTTAAATTTCAAAAAATTATTTCCCGTTCATGAGTTCATATTATTTATAGGTGATTAACGAGTCAACTGTCACACTTCATCACCTAATTCTCTTCCAACATTAGTCTTCCCTTAATCCTTGCGTGATGGCATTGGTGCGTTCATCCGTGCCGAGACTACTTTGCCTCAATGGTAGTAGGCTATAGGTTTGATAATTAGTTTGCTATTGCATATATAGAGTGTCCATAAAGTCTTACACTATTTTTAAAATTGCGAAGGAAATTTATCGATACCATTTATTGCTTTGGTTTTCACATATATATTAATAGAGTAAAAATACTTGAACAATTACTGAATAAAAAACAACAAACCTGATATATTGAGAACTGGCTTTACAACAAAATTTAAATTGTAACGAGACTATATGGACACCAGTATATTACCGGATTAAATCACGAAAAAATTGAAGTTGATATTCCATGTACATCGAATTAACGCGCAACGAAAGTCTAATATTGCAATTTTCCAATACAAATAACATAATGCTGTTGAATTAGGATATTATTCGAGAAATATTTTTACAGAATCTTCGCATGATGTTTTACACACACTTCACTCCAAACAAGACACAGATTCAGGAGAAGCTATTATTTTCGGATAGACATAAAAATTAACACGTTTTTTTTCAAAATAGTTGGAAAACAGTATTTAATAGATTGGCTGTGAAGTCGTGTGACGAATTGCCTATCCTCAGTTGAATTTTCGGACTTGCTGTGTGGACTGGTTTACAAAAATACTTGAGCTAAATTGGGGCTCTAGGCAAGCATATAGCAATACGGAAACAGCTAAGTTTTTGATAGACAAATTGAAAATGTAGTAAACCCAATTTTTGGTACTCCCGTTGTATGTGTACCAGGTTATCGTTAGGCCATAATTTTATTCCTATTTTCCTTATTTTAGTTATAATACGAGTTCGGGGACTGTCTGTGTTAGCCAAGTCAATCGTCAATGAGGTTTACTTCGACGATGGCGTCGCAGCCACGTGCAAACCCAGCCTAGGTTGTGCACAGCTGAATTCACACGTGACACGTGCTAAAACGATCAGTAGTTGCCAAGGACAAATTCAAAAGAGTGATCTTTTGTTAATGATCATAATACCAAATATAAAATGTGGCAACACCTACCGTCTTTTGTTTCTCCGGGCTTCGTTGCAATATATGAAACCAAGAACCCGTTGCCAGAAAATTCTTTCGGTCTTCGAAATATAACTGTAGCTGTGTTCTTCGTTAATTGCACCCTGTCCAGATCGTCGTTGCCACAGTATTTATCTGAAGGAAAACAGAAGCGTTATTGAAAATATAACAACGTTGTAAGTTTCTATTTTTATAAATATAATGATAATAGGATTTTTTATTTAATACACCAGAAGGGAGTAAATACACAGACCTCCGTGCGGGTAACAGTCCAAATTGAATACATGATTTTATTATAAAAATTTCAACCTTTTTTTTAAATGCAATTTTGTGGTATTTGCAGTAAGACAAAAATTCATACGCCATTTCAACATTTTTTTTCGATTGTTTACAACACAGAACACGAATAAATAAAAAAATAAAAACAGACAAGGACGACAGAGAGATCGAGAAAATGGGCAAAACCTAGAGAAAGGTTCCAGCGTTTGTGCCCATCCACCCACACAAGTGGAAAAACATATCACGACAATCTTACTGGAAAAGGGTCCAGTAGGTAGAGTACTCAGACCACTGAGCCTTTTCTGTGAAGTTTCAACTGACCATTGTCGCTCGCCACACTGTCCGTAATTCAGTAAATATATTTATTAAATATCACATATAGGAATTATTAAATATTTTTCATGGATGACACCCTTTTCGTGAAGGTCACTCCCCAAGGTCATTTCAATGTAATATTTATGACGAAAGCAATGAAACACAATACTATCTCCTTCGACTTCGCGAAGACAACTACAATTATTGAATAAGCAATACGTCATAATAGAAGAAGTTTTGCAGAAGACACGAACATCATTTGCCACCAAATATGGTAATGTTTGCCTTCGTTACCAGGACAACTAAAAGATTAAGCGGCTTAGCCAAATCCCGTCTAAGCGACCTCGAAGTTGGGCCACCCGGTGTGGGGGTACATCTTGCGTTTTCCCCAAATACCTGATTTGCAAAAGCTAATGCCAAGTTTGAATATAGGTATCTAGGCTTCCGTGTATATTATGACCGCATGTAATACTAAACTCTTCGCATTTAACAAACTTGAAATCACTCTACAGAATGTATGAGTTTTTTTTTAATCACCCTATTAGGCTTGCGCGATATGAAAGGTTATTCGTAAAAACTCATTTAATTCATACCGAAGAAAGTGAACGATCTGATTAGACGAGACCGGTCATGGGGGGTTGGGGCTCCCCCCCCCCCCCATCCTATTTGAAATGTAAAAATATATGAATATCTTTTTGTATCACACATAGCGGTTTTTCTTAGCTTGAAACGCTTTTCAAACTCTCAAGACTCACGAAAACACACGTTTTCCGGCGTTCGGCCGGACCCGCCAGCTGTTTCGATCTAACTTGGCAAATATCAATTTCAGAACCCACTTTTGCCCTAGTAAATGGTAATTTTCATTTTAATTATAAACTGGAAGTATTTTGGGGGGGGGGGGGGCAAAAATAACTTTTTTTTATGTAGTTTTTCCCTTGCATGAGAAAGTTGAAGGATCACAAAATGTTTGTGCAACCGCCATGAGGGGAAAAAGTTGAGAGCCACTGAGCTAACCACTCAATATAAGTTGTGATTTGAAATCAGGAATCGGTCTTGTGGTATATATGTAATGGTGGAGAATTTTGCATTTACGCGATATGATTATAGCAATCGCACATTTAAAAAACCTCAATAGCTCTCTTCTGTTGAATATTGATATTAAAAATTAGCAACTAACTCCGGTTGAAAAAGAGAGTGCATATTGTTTTTCTTCGACCAAATTTTCAAAAATGAAAATTTCAGGAAAAAATGAATATATATATCTGTAACGATTTTTTTACTGGAAATATTGGCAATCATTTTTAGATAACCATCAGTTAGACTGTTCCCTCATTATCCGCCCTGAACAAACTATGCGGTTTTTAACCCAAAACAACGATTTTCTGCTGACTGTTATTTTGGCTCCATTTTCTGTTATGAGAAAACAATATCTTCTGTTACCTCACAATGTTATTCTTAGTTTAATCTATTGTGATCACACAAAGAACGCGCCAATTTTCGCATGAACGCACTTAAGCGGCGCGAAAGGGGGTGCAGGGGATAAATAGAGATAAGTACAGGGGCATTAGGGGTTTGGGGTTTACAATAGGGGGTTGTATTTCATTAAAATACCTTTTGGAGTTGTATCGGCCGTACTTGAAATGGAAATGAATATTTTACTGCACAAGGAATTTTTATGATAGATAGGCCCACAGAAACATTTGGAATAAATGAAAGTAATAGCCAACTAGCGAAAAATACAATCGTTAACCACGGAAAGTTTTAACTGGTCCAGTAGTTATTGAGAAAAGCAATTTTTTCATAACAAGAAGAAGTAAAGATAGCTGAAAACAAGATCAGCAACATAATAATAACAAAACGATCCGCAAGTCCACTTGGTGTCGAATAACCGTAATATCAGAGACTGGATACTTGCACAGGACAACGTTTGTGATCGTTAAGCTTTTGTAATTGTGATTTATAGCAGCCCAGGCAACGCTTTGCGTTAGGATAATCTAACACGAAACTCAGGGGGCGTGACCCGAAGCCCCCACTAGGTCAAATTTACCGCCGCATTGCACGTGAATGGATTTGTTTTCTCAGGGCGGAAGTCTTAACTTTTCCCCACGACGTCCGGTTTTAGATTATCGGTGGTTTAAATTAAAAACGAAATCCGGACAGACCGCTCCTTGTATATTAATCACAACGTTTTTTGTATGAAGATTCTATTTTTACACACTTTGTTGCGTAATAATACAAATGGATGTCTATTATGACGAAGAGTGATTGGATGACGAAACCAATGAGGGTCTTTTCGGGATTTTGCTTTTGCTTCAAACAGAGATTTGAATAAGCAGTTACTATAATTTAGAACAGAGCCGGAATCTTTTCGCCTCTACGCCCCGAGAGGGGGCGGTGGGCATCAGTGGGTAGTATGGGATGCGTAAGCGAGATTGTCTTGATCAACATAGTCAGTATAGTTAAATCCAACGCTTCAACCACAAGGCCATCGTGAAGCCCAACACGAGGTAATCATAAGAATTTGAAGAAGACAAACTGCTATGACGTAATAATTGTTTCCCGCGTTCGTGAGACGATGTCTAAAATATTCGACTAACGTAAAATCGCTTGGTGTCAGGTTTACACTGTAAATATGAAACTAGTTATGGTCCATGAGATAGCGATAATGCCTTACGATTTACCATATCTGGTGGTATATATTTTGCAATGATTAACATTGCCTCTTGCCAGATCGGATATTTCCCATAGAGGGATTATGCATACGATGACAGAGTAGCTTTCACGCTTTTTCGCCAGAAATCCATCAATTAGTTTTCCCAAAATAACTTAGGGAGAAAAATTTTTCAAGTATATAACGAACAAAGTGGGGCTGGCTTTGTTTAGGCAATGTAGATTTGCAAGTTCTGATCCCGTCTACCTAATTTGTTACACCCTTGGCGAGGCGGTGCGTTTCATCCCGAGGTTTTTAAACTTGTAATGTCAGCTTAGTTTTGTCCAACATTGTGAAGAAAGCAACAATTCATGTTTAGAGAATTATAGCTTTGATAAAGACCGTGATATTTTCCAATTCAGTAATCAAATAACAAAGAGGATTAGAAGAAGCTCATATCTTAAAAGAACCGGAATATTTCCCGTTGGGCAGTGCGCACCCAAGTTTTTACACACTGGGTGGTATGGCTGTGGTATTTATTCTCGATTTTTTTTAACTACGATGCCAACTCAGTTAACTCCAACGCTATAACCACTACGCCATCGCGCCCATAATCGCATACCTGTACTTGTAACCGTACGGATTGAGCATTATCGCTGACTTTCCGCTCCCCGGGTTAAATTTGAAATTCTACCCTAACCTCAGCCTGTATTACGTCATAATTGAGCAAATTTTAGCAGACGACAAGACGAAAATCCTTGTTTTCAGATACATTTTCAATATGGGCGAATGTCATAAGTAGGATTAGAAGACTTAGGGGTATCATATTACAGATAATGGTTTGCCATTATTAGGTAATAATGTTACGGTCATCCTCGCACGCTATTCGTATTCATTACTCATAAACATTAGTACATAGAGGGGGCTATTAGGCTATAGTCTTCCGAAGCTTACTAAAAGCTTTATACTGGTATCTATTTTAATGACGTCACGTTTTACTATAACGTCATGATTTCATATTTCACGAGAGTGTGTATTTGCGAGTCTCTCTACAAAACTTCTATTTCATTATTTTTCAAGTATAACAGCTCCAAAGTGCGAAAAATCCGTGAGCCATTTTTAAAAGTTTCAGACGCCGAGTAGTAATTAGTAATAATTCTAATTTATTCATAGGATCAATACTGTCTTTGCTTATGGAAAACAAAAACTTCAATTATTTTTTTGCGCAGGTGTGACTATTTATCGTCTGAAGACTATTTGGACATTTATGACGACATAAAATTATAAGGAATAAATTGTCTTTGTGACCTCATAAACAACTCATATTAATAACCGTGAAACAATTTGTAGTATTTATTGCATAATAAAAAAAAGGGTTATTACAAATTGTAAATCATAATTTGGCCGGGAACATTTTAGTTGAAATTTTGCATTTGAAGGATAATATTTTCATTTTTATCCCGTGCGAGTTGGAAACCAATGAGACGACTTAATCAATCATATGGCGGGCATGCCTTCTTGTCCTGATGCCATTGGGAATAGTTTACCAGTTAGTTAGTTATTCAATTCAGATACATGAACGATTTTGTAATGAATTTTAACCTAGTTGTGGTTATGACATAGCCACATCGTTGAAGGAGATTTAGTGAAAAAGCATACATTCGATTATTGGCAATTACTAACAACTATTTTCGATTATCCTCTGCCCATTTTCAAAGAATAAATTTTTTTTTTCGAATCAAACGAAGTATTAGTCAAACCTGACAAAGAAATCTCCGCTACAACTCATTAAATAGCTGAAGGCGACAAGTGACAAACGGATTCTTTATGACATAAACAAATCAGTTTTTCGAAGCCTTTGTTTCGTAACAAACCGGTAATTATAACAGAATGACAAATCGTTTTCTTAGACAAATAGATTCATTTGTTATGCTTTACAAAAGTCCGAACGCATTTTAAGGCTTATTCTTATAGTCTAGGCGCAAAGCACGGATTGTTACGAAGTATGATCTTTTGTACAGAGCCCCGCCAACGTTCAAAATGAAATAAAAAATTAATAATTATCCAGTTGGGGTTAGAAATTCAGATTGCGATGAAAATTCAAATTAAAATTTTTGAAATCCCTTCCTAACTAAACTGGATAATCACTAATTTGTCATTTTAAAGCGTGGCGGTTTAAATCTGTGGCGTTTTATGATGTTAATTGCAATGACGGTGAGTTACGACCGTCGCGTTTTAAGGAGTTACCATGACGTCACATGCCCGTATTAGACGTCGTTTTTTGCGATATGACGTCAATTTTCGTATTGTATGACGTCAGTTTTTGCATTATGACGCCAGTTTTAAAAAAATTATAACGCCACGTTCGTACAGTTTTCCTCAATCTTCCCACTACATTATAGAGATACTAAATCATGCACCTTTATCTTAGAATGACCAGCTGGCAAGTACATCTGCGAAACAACCCAACATTTGTCAACATACTGCTGATTTCATTAAGGCACTTAATTAAGGAAAAATAAACGAATAAATTGGATAAAAACAGAATTAAATTTCATTTGCAACGGTCGGGGAATCTCGCTAACCAGATGGTTCCATTTCACGGTATATAGAGTAGGGTTGCCAGATTATTCTTAGTAACATGGGACACTAATGTATCAAAACCAACTTCGCCCACCATATAAAACACACATATATATACATGTGATGCATTAATTCGTGTTATATTTATCTTTCTAAAAATTCACGAAGAAGTGAAACAACAGTGACTTGAACGTAAAACATGTCCCTTGCTCATTATATACACATTTGGGATAAGAGTTACATATTTATCCAGGGGGAAGAAAGACGATTAGACGGCCTAACCGTATGGCGAACCACGGCCATTTGTCCGGTTACCAGTCCCAGTCAGGTATGGGCTCAGTTAGCCAGGTATTTGTTTTTGGAAGCATGGACTTGACTTTGTTTGTTTGACTTACGACTTGAAATGACTATTGGATACAGGGAATCTATTCTTTAATTAGTCATTTTTGTATTTTACTCATAACAAGGGTCTGTGCAAGCAGCCATAAGGAGCTGTTATTGTTGGGAGGACCAGTATACATCCTGGGTAATCAGAGAAATTATTAAATGAGCATTAAAGCACGGCATACTTGGCATTAACATGTATTTGGAACGATTAACTGATTACTTAATCTGATATCTATGCTTGATCGGTAACCGGGACAAGAGCTGTGGTTCCGTGTAAAATCAAGCCATCTCATCAACTTTCCTCTCCCATTAGATAAATATGGAAATATACTGAAATATTGTTCAATTTATTTACAAAAATGGCTTCCTCAACTTCACCTATGGGAGATAATCTATTCAATTTGTTTTTATGGTTGATTGCTTATGTTTGTGATCGCACAATCCCTTGGCGTTAATGATGAATGTGACGACATAAACAATTCTTAACGACGCCCCATTCATAAATAAGTCGTTAGGACGTAGAATAAACAAACACAATGCCGACTCCAGTTCCGGTTGTTACGAAACAATCAGGACCTGGCCCAGTTGTTCTGGAAAATTTATCTTTACTAAATATGGGCGGGGTATCTCTAAAATGATTGGCAGGTGAAAAATTTGCGCGAACTATATTTAGAACATTTTATCCACGACTTCCAGTTGTCGTCTGCGTCGCCGCTGTAGATTATTGTGTCACAGTCATCAAATCGCAACCGTTTGTGATAGGTATTGTTTAATGACAGGTGATTTTTTGTCATGATGACTTCGGGTGTCTTCTACAACTATCATGGTTATTTCAAATCTTCGTGCAAAGTCTATATATATTCGTATATTCGATAGGAATTACATGCTTCGAACCTGGATTTCGCTCGAACACATACTCCAATGATAAGGTATTCGATTTCACGGAAACGTCATCACCTCTAGATTTCTTAGACTTTAAAATGGACCCGAAATTTACCCATGGACCGTTTGAGTAAATTGTTGTTGGGATTTTTGTCACAAAATCACTTTTCTACGCAACTATCTGACCAGCGAATTCATGTTTCCAGTACTTGAAGATTACTTTTAATTTTTCCTTCTATTCAATGTTCTGTGAGTTACACGTACCCCGATGTCTTGGTATATTATATTCTTGTCAAAATGGTACCGGTACGTCCATTGTTTAGCTGAGACGGTTAGACATCGACTTGCGATATACCATTAATCAAATACGGGCCATTTATGGTCATTGCCTAAACGCTTATATTTACCAGTATGCCATACTTATTTCATCGGTAAATAAAACAATATATATTCCGTCTAAAATACACATAGTAGAGTCGCGCGTCGGAAATGGTGGATAAAAGAAGAATGTTTTCGATAAATATTATTGTTGGTGAGGTCGATGAATGAAGAGTAAACATGGAAACGTCGTATCTAGGATCTTAACAACGGTAGAAGGAGGATTGAAAATGGTGATATAAACGTGACGTCATAATGAAAAATGTGAGGTAATAATAACCCCTCGAAAAGGCGATAGATAGCTCGATACAAAATGTGAAGTCATAATACAAAATAATATAGTTGAGTCGCGATGGAGCGGGAGTTTCCCTCACTCTCTGGCTATGCCCCTGATTATAATATCACAGTTTATCTTATTTTGCTAACAATTAGGTGATATATTTACCGTCAAAAAATAATTCGTCCTACAATGCTAAATTTTTTAATAGGGTTTCACTCGTTGTTATCAAAAAAACTGATAACAAGCAGTCACCATCAATACACTCACTCCCGGGGTGGAATTGTAAATATAGAGTTTAAAATTTCGGCGCTCCAGAAGTATGTGTACCAATATGAAGGTAACTAATTTTGTTTGCCTGTTTTACATCAAGTTGTGTAAAAGGACTGAAAACTATGGACGAGAAGATATTCACTTGGCTAACACAGACAGTCCCCGAACTCGTAATATGAATAAAATATGGAAATATGAAAAAATGAAAGTATGGCTTAACAGTAACCTGGTACACATACTACGGGAGTACCAAAATTTCCAATAATTTTAAAACGCCACTGTTATTTTTCAGTAACATTGGTAAAAAGATGACGTTCATTGGGATATTAATACTCCATTAGCATAAGTAACCACAAGATGATACCGCTTTATCTGGCGATCTAACTTGCTCGAGGGGCTTGGACGAGACAACGTTTTTACAACAATATTGTTTTATTAGGAAACTTCGACGAAATTTCAAGTTGTAATTATTCTAAAGAAACTGATTTATTTTGTACAATTATAGAAAAAAAAAATAGAAACCGTTATATGACGATACATTGATATCAGTAATTTTGAAACTCCAATCAGTTGAATTCCATGTTCGAATATTGGGTACCGCTGCTCCATAACCAGTTTTGGTTCCCCGCGGCATCCCCTTTCCCAGTAATGTAATATCATTTTTTTAAATAAAAAACCTGACTATTTTATTTTCCAAATGATGTTCGCAGCGTTGAAGACATTCATTGTACGTATGTTCGCATTACATTTTTACCCGCATTTTTGCACCGTTACACTTTGAACAAGATTCCGCTGATATATAAGAAGTTGCAATGATTTGGGGATCAGAATCTTTCAGCATCGTAACTTCGGTTTTTTGTTTATTTTTGCATTATTTTGTTTTCTTACAATCAGCTCACCACACACAAGCATATTGTTCAATTACAAATAATCGATTGATAAAAACATGTTATTATGACATCACATTTTCTTCATTACATCAGGATGATCATCCGGGCGACGTTTTTATTCCAGAATTACGCTAGGACTCACATACACACTGAAATGACGGTATTCCCGTAGTATGTGTACCAGGTTAGGGTTAGGTCATAATTTTATTCCGATTTTCTTATTTTAGCCCCTATCCATAGGTTTCAGTCCCTTGATGAAGAGAAGGCGAACAAAATTAGTTACATCCACATTGGTACACAGACTTCTGGAGCGCCGAAATGACACGACAGAAAATGTTTCTCAGACACGTTATTAACAAAATGTCTTTCTTCAATTCGTCTGCTCCAAACAATGCTAAAACCAACGCTCATTATCACCGATTAACATGATATGACTCACATCGCATGTCATGCGTTGGAAACAAAATGGTTGACAGACAGAGAGAAACGGGTTTTAATTATTTTCACTTGAGAAATTGGACGTGTAGTTCGTAATGCTGAATTGTTATTGCTGTTATTGGGACTTTTCTTTCGACGTCCAGATACCTTACTTCGAATACACGGAAAAATGCTAGAAAAACTCACATTTGTCTTCGAAACTAGCGATTTTTCTCAAATCCATCAATTTTGAATGACTAAAAGCATTGCAATAACAATCCATCGAATTAGTGCTTAACATTCACAGCTAAAGTATGCAAATCTCGCAAATCTATCAGCTTTGTTTTGATGGATCGTTACCCCAGGTGATTTATCAAAAAAGTTACTCATTCGGGCTTTTTTGGACTAAACAGCTACGCAGCTGTGGCAGAAATTCAACTTATCTAGAAAACTAATGTGTTTTTTTTGTTGCACCTTATTGTCTAAAATGTTCGACTCCTAGCAGTTGCAGGATATTAAATAGTTTTTTGTGCTTTTTTATATTTGGACATGCATTTTAGTAAAAATATTCAGTTGTGGCGCAAATGTAATTATATGTGATATCCATTAGTTACAAGAGAGCAATTATCAACAGTAGCGTACCCAGGAGAAGGGTTTTGAAAGCCGGACCCCCCCCCCTTTTTTTTTTCAAATTGCAAAAAAAGAGCTATTTTCTGTATCATACATAGCAATTTTTCGTATCTTGAAACGCTGTTAGACCCTTAAGACTAGAAAATTCAAGTTCCCCGTCCCCGTCGAAACTCGTTGTTGAAATTCGTTAGATAATTACAAAAGAAGAACAACATTTAGTTTCGGATGACTGAACTTATCTTTCAGGAAACGACAATTATTATCGAACATCAACCTGCACGCCAATATAGACATGGTTTCCCCTGAGCCTTAGGGGTGAAATATTTGACAAACTTCATGGTGTTACATAACTTAAGAATCATTAAGTTTTGCAACGATGCGTAAAGGTCAAATGTCAAAGGTGGCTGGATTATTTCAAGCTGTTGATGTTTGTCTCTCTCTGCTATTATTTTTTGAAAACAAGTATTATTTGTATCAGAGTGGCCGAGGTATGATTGCGGTTTTAATACGATTTTTCATGAATATGATCTCCAAAGTTGTCGAATTTGAAGTGATGATAATTGGCAGGGGTTCCTGAAATACTACGTTACTACGCTAAAAATGTTCATTTTTCTTATCTTTATGACTGTGTTTAGAGTCATACGAAAGCTACCCCAAAGAAGAGTAGATTTGAAATTAACAAACAAAAAAACGTGATTAAACTTTTCTACCCCAAATCTGAAAGTAAATACAACCTTTCAACAAATAATAAAAACTGCACATTTTCAGACTTTAACTATTTACTGAGATCATTTTTTAAATATTTTTCGATTTATCGCCGTCAAACTCGGCGCCAGAGTCGTTAATTTCCCTCAAAAAGTTTGAAAATATTTGCGTCGATTTCCGCACAAAACAACCGATTTGGACTAATCCGTCATCATTTTATCGTTTCTGTCTGATAAGGGCGACTGGGGGGACGGTGGGAATTTTCGGTATTGTCGTAGTATGTGTACCAGGTTAGGGTTAGGTCATATTTTAATCCGATTTTCCCTTTTAAAAGTTATATTACGAGTTCGGGTACTATCTGTGTTAGCCAAGTGAATATAACCCCTGCCCATAGGTTTCAGTCCCTTTACACGACTTGATGTAAAATAAGCAAACAAAATTAGTTACCTCCATATTGGTATCATGCTTTTGAAGCGACAAATTCTCATATGTTGTCTATGACGCCTCACACTCTGAACAATGCTTCGGGCAGGTAGATACTGATATATAACAACCTTTTAAATTTTTGAGGACTACTAACTGGTACGCAACAATATGGGTAGACACTACTTGCTGCAATTTTGCGACCTGAAGATTTTCCTCTCCTAAACCGAACATGAGTGATTTTATTTCATTTAAAAGCAGCAGCTATTTTTGCGTAAGGTGATAAGATAATTTGACGTCACACGAACAAAAAGAATGGGGAACTGCTGGACAAAAAACGTAGGTTTTCAAAAGTCCTGAGTGTCTAAAACTCGTTTCAAGCTACGAAATATTGCTATATGGGAAAATGCTTTTTTTACACTTCAAAAAACGGCTTCCGACTCACTCTCAACCCCCCTGACTAAACCCCTGTCGGTAGCTTTCTTATTTAACATTGAATGCAAAGTTTAATAAACCCTGCGCTAGATGGTAATCATGGGATTGATAATAGATAACTCTGACGTAATTGTGGTTTATTGTCAAGTGTCTCCTTCGAAGCGAAGTTGTAGTGGGTGGAATGCCATCTTACTATGAAAAATTGAGATCAGAAATAATAATTTTCAATAATAAGCTATTTTGAAATATTGCTTTTCAAAATTCTACAAATACAAAACACAATGTCTATTATATGATATTTCATAAACACGGTGAATATCGTGGTAAAGTAAGTGGTAAGACTAATAGGGGAATAATAGACTCTTCAGACTGATTCCTAAAAACCATACTTTTTTTAAACTTCGAGACAAATTGCCGGTATTATTAGCGGTATTGGTCGTTTAACTTGTCAACAATACAACTAACTTTTCGATTAGATATTAGAACCTTGGGTGTCGCTGCTCAATAACCAGCTTTGGTTGCCCACGACTTCCCTTCTCCAGTAAAATTATATGATTATCTCGCTCTTTTATAAATTTTTTATTTGATTGTTTTTTACTGGTTAGAAAAATAAACTTGACTTGAGTGGAATTTTTTGGCGGCGTCGTCACGCTTTTTATTCCAAACAAGTCTTAGTACATGTTGGAATCCATGGATTAAAAGCAACTATATACACCTACCTACGAAGTGACCAACATGGGTTTCGATCCCAATATCTTTAATATACTACGACAAGATGTACATGTTACATGGGTGGTACCCGAACCATATCGATACCATATATTGTTTTGGCCCTCACAGATTAATTAAATAAAGTAAAAATACTTGAACAATTACTGATTAAAAAACAACAAACTTGGTAAAGATATATTAAGAACTGACTTCATAACAAAATTAAGTTGCAAATGGGCTTTATGGACACCTTGTATGTTGTTTTATTATTATATGTATCGTTATCATGTTTTCTGCTTTGACAAAAAAATAAAAACAAATTCTCTCTCTCTCTCTCTTTTAATATAACAGCCAACTATGCCATTTATATTACATTTTCAACGAAGCCATTTATTATCAACACATCTCATCTTATTTCCAGAAATATCGACAATTGTTTATCTAAGACCAAAGGCATTAAGTGCCTGAATCGCTCAGTAAAGTGCGGATCAAGCACTCGAATGGGAATATTGAAAGACTCTTCACCCCACTACAGACTACTTATCTTCCTAATCTAGAGGGGATGATATGTCAACTCCGGAAAAGGTTTTAAAACGATGTTGGTGGCATTAAATTGGAATTTTTTATGGGAACAAGAGTTTAACTGGCGAAATGACAAATCGCATGTTTTTTTGTATAAGTTTGCTTAAAGCAATGTCCCTATTCTTAAACTGAAAGTAGAAAGAGTGCTCCTCAATCTGTATCAATGGCGTCATCAGGTATGGCGTCATAGAATATGCATAATGCATTCTATTTCAACGCAGAAACTTTGCTGTTGGTTGAAATTATCCCAATAAAAGTATTAAGTCAAGTTCCCATGTCAGGATCTGTCAATCAAAGCTTCCCGTTCGTTGTTTATTCAGTTTGTTGGAATCCGGTTTAAGCCCCAGGTTTATAGAAAGCTATGGATGTTTTCCCGACCCTTGACCTCAGAAAAATTCTTCCTATACTTTACTATTTCAAAATTTTGGCACATACAAACTGAATTACATGATAAAAACCATCATTTTTTACCAGGTGACGCTAACACGGACTGATATCTAGTTTTAGCATAGCACATTATGGCATTCACAACTAATTTTTGGAAACAAATCTGATAAATAACACGCAAAACCACGAAAATGAGACAAATTTTACAACCATGCTTGTATATCTTTATGAGCGAACAAACAAAAATTGCCATTGTTATATCACCGTTTACTTTTTACTGATGATTACAGAAATGAACAAGGAAATCGATGCTCGGGGAATATTCATTGGAATTTCGTGGTTTGGGAACATATACAGTTATGTGTGCATTGGTGGCTGTTTACGAATTACAATTTTTCCATCAGCGCTTATCAATATCATTGTTAGTTGAGCTGTTTGCTTTGAGAAAAAAAAATGTATGTAGCTGGGTCCCCATAACGGTCTTTACTCACTAATTGTTTTTCAATGAAACCAACTTTACAAGTAAACACTTTCACTAATTTCATTCATTTTCACCAAATCAGAGCCAGACTTCCTCAGACAAGCAATTTAAATTGACAATCCCAAAGGAATCCCAAGTTGAACAAAGGGTACTGATAACTCACCCAAACTTGTTTTATTCTCATCAATTCCAGAAAAAACTTCTAATTCTCCTTTGCTGCATTCATCCAGCCCTGCTCCCATGTTGAAATCCCCGAAATTGAGTTGAATACCGAAATCTTCAGGTACTTTTATTTTCCATTCACACGTAATAATATCTTCATCCTTACTTGATAGTGACGTACGTACTTCCGCTGCATTCGGTGCTCGTTTCGGAGAGTGGGGATAGTTTGGTGACGTAAAAGTTCCGGTGGGACCAACCAGTGTTCCGCCACACGATGAAACTGTGAAAGAATGAGCTGGTTAACAAAATGACTCGGACCCGGAGGCCACTACTATATATTACTATTCTAAATAAATCTGAAATTTGTTCAATTAAAATTCACTAACCATTTATATGGCCCTCATTTTATTATGACAAACAACCAATATCAGTAATTAATATTCTTTGCCACGCTGGCAATACACTATCTGTAGAACTTGGGTTCGGGAATTTATTTCCAAATCAATATCCAAAGAATTAGCTCCCTAGGACCTAAAGTAGTGCGTTTCAATCAGTATATCAGTAACCGTTTCCCAGAGCTTTGTTCCGAGTGACGGCGTGAAAACGCTACTCAGAAAAATAACATCGCGCTCGCTAAAATGTTTATCTTGAAGTATTATCATATTTGTGTCGTAACACTTAGTCCAGCTTCGAACAACAAAAATGACTAATGTTAAAACAACTCAAGCATAACGAAAAAATTAATCAAGCAAATCCGAGGGCGGGTAATATGATATCACGATGAAAAACAGGCACGAAAAAATTTGTTTTACTTGGAATTACAAGAACCGAAACGTCCTAATCACTAAAGCCTGTTATGTTCACTTGAACTGCTCTAAGTATCGCACCAATCGGCAGTTTCTGGCTTGTTATAATTCTATATAGTTTCGGTAGCTTTTGGAGTTCAATTTGTCCTCCGTAACTTTGCTCAGAGACGAGATTTCTGCGCCTAACTTTGCTCACAATCAGAGTCTCCTTCACTTCTGAGTGAGTGCGCATAACTTTGCTGAGAGATGAATCTCACTCACTTCTGAGTGAGTGCGCGTAACTTTGCTAAGAGATGAGTCTCTTTTACTTATGAGCGAGTGCGTGTGAATTTGCGTAGAGAGGAGTCTTCTTCACTCTTTAGTGAGTGCACGTAAGATGGGTATTTTTCTTCACTTCTGAGTGAGTGCCCGAAAATTCGATCAGTTACGAGTCTTCGTCGCTTCTGAACGAGTGCATGGGGCCTTACAAACGCGTAAAGTTATATTCAGTCATTTCTCAGGTTATTTGCATAATTAATTTTATGTTGAACTGAAAAATCTTAACAGTTATAATTTCAATCCGGTTGACCTCGCCGACCTCGCTCTGTCCGCCCACTTGCTTTTATCAACGTTATTTCTATTATACCCCTCTGCCATATGCTTACTTTATTTATATTAAAAAAAATGGTTCCATTACATTTGAACCCACGTACATTTGAACCCATGACAATTGCACCTGTATGCTATTGCACCTATGGAATTTTTTTTGTTTCACGGATAGTTAAACCCATACTAACCCTAACCCATGGGTTTTAGCACCCGCATATAGATTGAACCCGTGGATATACGCATGGGTTCAAATGTACATGGGTTCAAATGTACGGTCACCAAAAAAAATACATTTGCAAGAGAAAGTATTATTTCTTTCAATCTTTGAACTCTTGATATAAGTTTTGGAATTTAAATCGCTCAACAGAAAAACAACAACTCCCTCCCTAATTCTTCTTAACGATAAAATTCTTTCAAATACTCTCAGACCACACCGAGTTGTCTGAGATAAAACATTAAAATAAGCCTGATTTTACGAGCAATAAAGTTTAACTTACGAAATGATTTATCGCAGTGGTTCTCAAACGGTGGGTCGCGCCCCAGAGGGGGAGCGTAGACAATTTTTTGAGGGGGCGTGAAGATAATTAAAATATTTGTCAGATTTGATCTTATTTTAAATATTCACAAGTATATTTTCAACTTGATTTTTGAATAAAACATACTTTCACCTTACTATCTGTTATTTGTAGCTTATTGTTAGCTAGTTATTCTTGAGGTGGGGAACGAGACTTGACAAATCCTAAAATGTTAAAAAAGTTCGCAAAGCAATACTTTATCGCATAAAATCGAGGAAGGTATCGGTTGAAATATTTTTTTATTCGGTCACAATGGCTTATTGACTATGTAAGAGTTTCTTTGTATGACGGAACTATCCAGTTATTATCCTAGTTGTTTTATTTTTAATTCTTCTTATCTTGGTGTAGAATAAGTTAAGTTAGGGCTACTCAGTTATCGCCCACAAACAAGTTTTTTTTATCTGTTTTCTGTTCATGTTAGGTTAGTTTGGTTAAGATAAGTCAAGTTGGGTTATTGTTCCATATTTACCTATATCAAACGATGAAAAGTGAAGCGATAAATTACCTTTTAAAATAAAATTAAAAAACAGATACAAAAAACAAAGAAGTAACCCAACAACATCAACAAGAAAAAAACGACTTCCAATTCGTGTTCGATAAGCCAACGTGTGTTTCGATAGCCATGTCGAATTCGACGGACTAGTTTTAATTTAACAATTCTTTAGTAACAATGCTTTATGTCTGTCATCGCTTTCTGCTTATCAGAAAACGTAACATAGGGAAACGCAAAGAAGACAATTTTACTTAGGGCTAGCCGCGATGTCTAACCAACATTTTGTAGCAAATTATCTAACCACGACACACAGGACATTGACCAAAGCTAACGCTGCTCTTAATATTTTCACTTCCAGTTAACGAGAAGACAATCTTACTTAGGGGAAGCCGCGATTTCTCGTGCGGTAATTTTTGTAGCTTTTGTAAAAAAGACATTGTAGCTCATTATCGAAATAATTTACAATTTTATGTACACTCTGAAATTAAACTTTCCAAAATAGAATATCGTAAATTTATGAACGTTGGAAAAAACGTTCCACATAGCTATGGAGTTTGCTTTTTTAAGGCTGGTAGAGCGATGACAAACGAAATAGTATATGACAATTAGCACATAGGGTGTCTCAAACTATTTTCACAATAAAAAATTTAATGAAATTGTAAATTCAAAATAAACTCAGTTGATAAAATTTTGAAACCGTAAACAGACCATATATTATGAACTGCATAGCGATTTATTCGTTAAGTATACGTATATAAATAACCCACAATATGGCGGTCGTATCAGACAATAAACACCCAAGACGATTCCAGATTACGAGTTGATGATGAACGAGTCTTCAACAACAGGCTTTTGAACTTAGTGGGTTGTTATATCACAATGGTGGCCATTATCTTGCAACTATAAATAAGTGGTGTTTCGTCATAATAGGCGGTTAGTCTGTTTCTATGATAAAACAAAGAGATTGGTTTCAAATGCAATTTACCGTTATGGGAACTTTTTTAACAATCAATTCCGGTTTTTGTGCGCCTAAGATGACTATATGACAATGTTTTGGAAACTTTTGAGAATTATATTAGGTATTTATCTCATTAGTTTTGAAGTGCTTGGAGTCGACTTTCTTCTGTTGAAACGGCGACTACTTGGCATATACCAGGTCGCCTTGACGTAACGTTTTTTCAAATAACATATTTTGTTCGTTTTTATTCTATTTATCATGTTATATTATATTGTTATATTATACAGAAGCAGAACAGTTAGACTGTCGCAAGTGTGCCTCTGCTAGATAACGAGAATTTGTTTTCTGCGTCTCCTTTCCCCCTGAAGTGTGATTATACTTTTTTATTTTTTGAATTTGTGTATGTATAGTTAGTATTTCAGTATGGTAAAGATATAAATTACTGGTTACTGACTGATAACAAATATGAAAGTTGAAAATAACCTTCAATAATTTGGCGTAATACGGCGCTGTGGACAACCCTCACGCGATCAACACAATCTTTTGTTTTTAGAACTGACGACAAACAAGTTGTATCGGAAACATGTTGAACAAAAGAAATAACACAAAGGTCTGTAAATGTATTAATTTGACGACAAACTAAAAACGATCTTTCTAAGAATGAATCCAAAAATTTAGGTATTATGTCTTCTTTTTACGAGTCCTTTTAATATTTCGATTCAAGCAAACTCTTGACAAGAACTAATAGTACGTGCAAAGTTGGTATGTAAAAGACCTTTAGTGGATGCCTATGATAATGATATTGATGCCTTTAGTGGATGACCCTATGCCTGCCATTCAAGCAATTGTTGGTCAGACTTACGATATTTGCTACGAAACTAGTTATTATTATAATAGGGAATCCAAGATTCTAAAATTAAGGTTTTAATTTCATTGAGAATGTACTATGTTTCAGTTCTAAATAAGGAACTCGATAAGAATTGATGCTTTTTTAGCTGGTATAGCACCAACCTCGAGTTTAATTGTTGTGTCATAACCACAACTACTATGAAACGAACTTTCGTCGAATCTGGGTAAGATGAAAATCAGCCCTGACTACCACTATACTACCATAAAAAACACCAGGCATGAAAATTCCAATTGTCAAGAAAGAATGTCTCTGTAAATGTCCTAAAACATCGATGAATTAAAAAAGGAAATCAGTTTTGTTTGTGGTTCAATTCATTGAATACCTGTCGAATCAAGTTACATTGCGTTCTTAAAAACAAAGGGAGCTAATCCGACTGATCTCTGGATGTTTTACAAGGCAATACAATAGATTGAACAAATATGTGGACGCCCTCACAACCTGAAATGTATCCATTTTTGATATATTTATGTAACGATTAACTTCGCTTTTAAAAATGTCCAGTAACTGTGATAACATTTTGTAGTGTTCGTCTATATCTTGCTTTTTAATTACAACTGTGTATTTATTTTTAATATTTTAATGATGTTTATAACTGTTTTTTGCACCTGGACTATGATATTACGCGTTGGGTGTTCTAATGTTAAATGTTCTAATTGATTTCACAAGATGTTGAAATTGCACCTATATGTGTTGATAATATTTTCCCTATGGCCAGATCGACCAGTCAAGACTGAGTTTTTGGATAGTGTTTTTTTTTAGCAGATCGCGCATGAAAGAGAAAACCTGTAAATATCGACTGGCGCCCAAATTACCAATAACAAACTTCCATGAGCAAAATAATGTTTACTGTCGATTTCGTGAAAACTTTTTAATTATCGCAACTATTTTAAATTTGGTGTCATATGAGATCGACTATACCTACAACACTCTGTTAGTGTGCAGAAAGACTAGCATATTGTAAGCATACATAAGCTAAAATAAATTGCAAAGTTTTAGTGCAAAATTATATTTTTGCTGAGAAATATCGAATCGGGTATATGAACATTGAAGCGCGTATTATATAGCGCCCATGTTTATATATTGATAGAATGTGAGGTGACGAAAACCTGGACTAGTGTCGTTTTCAAGCGAGAACGAAATTGTTACAAAAGAATGCGATTTCACACGCCTCAATTTTACGGTTATTGCGTAACAAAAGATTGGGGATTGAATTATGTCTGTGCGTATCGAGCGGAATCTACACAATATACGGAATGTCATCTGCTAGAAGAAAGTGATTGATGACCACACAAAGTATTGTTTATGACATCATAAATTGATCGCTTTTATCTTGTAATACACAGTCTTCTGCGATTGAATTAGGTCCAATAAACAAAGTTCTTATATGCTAGAAATCATTTTACCGTTCAAGTTCATCAAAACACGACAGACATTACCAAGTGATATAAAGTAGCAAAAATGGTTTAATGAAAAGTTGTCATTTTTATCTTTCTGAAAACGGTATATTTTTATTAGAATTAAATTATGCAAAAAAAACTATCCCAGAACTTTGCTGTTGTCATTTTAAATTTGTTAGTTAAATTCGTACCTAAAGTATTCTTATCGTACATGGTGAGTGAAAACTTGGTTTTTAGTTTCTGGTAGCCTAAGCCAAACTTTGACCAAAGTATAATAAAATGAGTAAGATTAAAAACGTGCACTTTTGTATTTTGATCTCAATACAGCCATATGTGACCAAAAAGGGCAATGGGTGTAAGAAGCGGTCACTGAAACCCAAGGACTATCCATAGTTCTCCCCAACGGCTATGAACTAGGTGAGAAAAAACGACGATAAAATACATTTATGTTAGTGGCAGCCAGCTTCTTGAAAAACAAAAAATACCCATTCGCCATTTTGTACAAACAAAATTCCGATGATAGAGCTGGTGGATTTCGATGAACATATTTGTGTGATTCATAGGAGTCAATAAAATACGAGACTCAAGCTACAAGAAGATAAAGCTAATCTATCAGGGAGGCGTGCGGTTACAAATCGGAATGTCTCACATACTCGCATTTATATCAATCAACGACAATCCTGTTAGTTTAATTAAATCTGCGGTTAACTGGAAAGAAAGAACCGACTTCAGTTTTTGAAAGCGAGCATTAATTTTTACTTGTAACATCTGTCAGCAAAATACCGATCGTTCGAAGATCTACATTAGTAATTCTCGTGGGAAAGAATTGTCGTTCGCTACCGTTTCTTTCATTGTCTCATGTATTGTGACGTAATCAACTTGCAGACGACTTCATAAAATATGACGATAATTCTCATGGAAATGCTATTGTTGAGTCATAGGAGTCGTTTGTTACGTTCGGAAATAACCATTGTGATTGTGTTTGAAGCATAATGATTGCATATGTTAGTAATCGTATTTCATTAGTAATTAAACTTGTATTAGTGTGCATCATGACTCTTGAATTACGTAAAAGAGCTATCTTCTCTTATGCTACAGAGCCCTTGTCTGTGACACATACGGATCCATCAAATGCAAAAGAGTAGATAAAGTCGGTCCAACAGATACCCAACCGATAGAAAAAGTAACAAAAATCTTGAATCACTAAGAATTATCATTTTTATTATTGAACAAATACGAATCCGCAAACATTACAGAAGAAGAATAAATGGATAAATCTGCGCGACCCCGACTGGTATATATTAGCCAAGCTTGATTTTAGCTCTAAAACAGACGAATTAAGAATTCGAGCTCTCGACCTACTTTTTATACTAAGTAGATTAAGCTATTCGGCCTTTGCTCTTTGATTTCTGAACATTTGCGGATACATTAGCACTCGTTGTATTATTGCGGTCTCTATATTTCATCACTCGACCAATATTATAACGATCTCAGAGGGAGTATTGAATTCATATGAGTAATTTAAAATTTAAGAAAATTAATTATGGAAATACATGAAGTGTTGTAATGCATTGGCAAATCCTGAAAAGCATGTATCAGGCTTGTGAACTGACCCACTGCATAATACCCACAATAAATGATACGCCCGTAGCGTGTTCATCAGGTTAGGGTTAGGCCACAATTTTATTTATTCCGATTTTCCTTATTTTAGTACTATTACGAGTTCGGGGACTGTCTTTGTTAACCAAGTAAATATTCTGCTACTCATAGGTTTCAGTCCCTTTATACAATTTATGTAAAGTAGGCGAACAAAATTAGTTACCTCCATATTGGTACACACACTTCTTGAGCGACCAATAAATATCCAAGAATGAACTATCAGTCGGGATAACAGGAGACGAACATCTTATCCTTCCGTACTCAGTTAGACGGAACGTTACAGAAGTACACCCGACTCTTGAGTTACACATACATAAAAAGCATGGAGATATTACTTATTTCAAACCGTGAAGTCCGCTTACTAAAAATGAAATAATCTAATAAATCAACATCGTATACTGTTTGAGTGCCATGGTTTTTAAAGAATTTTCACACTCTCACTCCGTGCAGGCAAATTTGTTACCTTGTGGAGATGTTTATGTTTTAAAAATCAGAAAGTGACTTCTTAAAATCAAGATGTTTTAAAAATTAAGGCTGATTCTTTACCCTTCCCTAACATGATCTGGTATTAAGTCCCGATTTGCATTAAAAAGCAACTTTGGTTCAAATTCAAAATATCCATCATTGCGATTGTCGTGCAATAATCAATAAGAAAACCTTTCAGAAAGATCAGAGTTTGTGACATCACAATGCTATTAGAAAACCCTCTTTTAGATAAACGACATTACATTTTCTAAAAAATCATTCAAAAGTTAAAGAATAAAACAAAAACGTTTGACAGATATAAATTTGTTTTTTCCAAATTGAAGCTTAGCTTTCATCCACGATTAGTCGCCACTTCCCATTCTGTCCCATGGGAGTCGCGGAATGTTGTCTGAGATAACTCAAATATGGATTGAAAATTTGACAGAGGTGAAAAGCGTTATGGTTGATTAGAGTGTACCTAAGTATTGTTCTATTTCCTCTGTTTTTGTGCAATTGAATCCCTATGAACTAATTACAAGGCTGATCCAGAAGTCTTGTTGCACACTTCCACAATTGTAATACCGCACTTCACAAAACGTAAAGCGATTACGCTTATACGTTATATATAGACTCAAGTTCAGCTGCGCAAATTTGCAGAAATTAACAAATAAGTGCAATTTTTACAATTGCATCCTCCTATCAACAAGTCTCTTGACGAGCGGACTCCCAAAACGGGGAATTTGAGAATGATTTGAAATACATTGATTGAATGATGCACTTTTCCACTATTTTTAAGACCTGTTTAACAGCCATGGTAAGACCCAATAGCTGCAGTGTTTTGAAGGACCTGAATATATGTTAACTGAATTTATATTTCCTATATTGAAAGTAGTCAAATTGGCACTCCCGTACTGTGTGTACTAGATTAGGGTTAGGCCGTAATTTTATTCCTATTTTCCTTATTTTATTTCCATCCCGAGTGCGGAGACTGTCTATGTTAGCCAAGTGAAAATACCCCATGCCCATAGGTTCCAGTCCCTTTACGCAACTTGATGTAAAGTAGGCGAATAAAATTAGTTACCGCCATATTGGTACACATATTTCTGAAGCGCCGTCAAATTTGCATGTTTAATAACATACACGCCAATTAAGCGGAGAAACTGAACTCAAATTTTCATTCACAACCATTTTAGTTTATTTTTCATTCCTATTGAGGTTTCAAGTCTCATTACTAAAAGTTCGTTGAAACTCCCAGAATCAATACCTGAATGATTGAAAACATTGCAATGAATTTGACAAATCATTTCCAAGAAGCATTTTTCATCAGATGTCACAAAAAATAAAAGTTTTAATTTGTCTCAATTTCAAATGGAAAGCCAATTTAATAAAAAAAATCATTTAAATTGAATTTTACGAAACCTCGTTAGCCTAATAGGAAAAGTAAACAAATTTGAGATCTGCGAAAAATGTGCCTAAATTATCGGATAATGAAATCTCTAAGCCCCCAGAACATCTGTCACGATTTGTTTTCAAGGTTTTCTGGTTTAAATGAAAATTGACAAGTGAGAATAGCCATAATGCGAGTGGTAGTTACCAAGGTTAAAGCATTTAGAAAAAGCAGGGTCACCAGTAGAAATTACAGCGGCCACTGAAATACCAAGCGCCAATATAAAGAATTGTAGCGGTTATAAATAGCTCAAAGGTGATGAGTGTCATATAACTAAAATTAAAAAATTGATTTCACATTTTTGTCTATTTTGAATACTGACCGAATAAGAGCTCACAGTCAATTAAGTACAAAATGTTCCAGCATTATTATCCAAGGTAAACACCTCGCAAAAACATCCGAAATTGGAAAAAAGTAACAGCCTTAAGCAGCTTTAGTGGGGTATTCAGCATGATATTTTTACTTATTGTCTTCAACCTGCGACAAAAACTTACAACTTAGATACAAAATTTCCCCGTTCCTAATTATCCAATTTAGTGGTTTACTTAAATTCAATTTCTAAACACCATCATTCAACAGCTTTAATCACTTAAATTCACCTCAAATCTCAGGGGGACATCGAGTCAGAGTTTAATTTGATAATTTCATCGGGAAGGTCGCAAGGGACATCGAGTAACGGTGAAGATAGACAGACGAGTTTAAGTTTCATTGATGACTCTGTGATTAGGAAGCAAACATTCTGATCTTCCGTGTTAATATCGAAATAAAAGAAGGCACGAAAATATGATTTTTTGAGTGATTCCTACCTTGATAACACTTCTGATTTATTTAAGAAAATTGACTAGAAGGTTGAATTGAAAAGAACGTTAAGAGATGCAATCATATTGACTACCTTTGCATTGCATTAATTTTAATTGTTTGAAAAATCGGCTCATTTTTTGGTTCATAATTTTTCATAAGTTTCATATCAAAATTTATACATTTCTTGGCATAATCATCACCATTTTTATTTATGGTTAATAAATTTAAACAGAAATCGAAAAAAAAAGTTGATTTGCAAATTTATGGCCATTAGGACTCCACGGATGGGGCCACTCAAATGACGATTGGGGCTATGTTACCATTCCAATTAGAACACTATCAACGACAGGATGAAATGCGATACCTTCATCGAAGAACAGGAAAACAATCACAAATGGAAAGAAGCGAAAGATATAGTTTACCCAACGTTTCAAATATATCGTTTGCATGTCCGACTATAAATATTCTCGAAACCTCGTTATTTGTATGATATTCAAGTATTGCCGCGTTTGATCTGATATAGTGCTGTGACATTTATTTTAAATTTCCATCTAAATTGTGAGGCGACAATTGATATGAAACGCGAGTGTTAGGTCACGATGTCAACATATAAGTCATAATGCATTAGAAAGATAATCTTTAATATATTGCAGCTAATTACCGGATATGTTACACATGAATGTCGTCATCGCTGGCGTAATTTAAAGACATCATCCTTTATCAAAGCAGACAAACATATATATTTTGCTTATGAAATAAATTTATGATGTATATCCCGAGCATGCCATGAACAATTATTTTTTGGAGGAGAAAGGCGATGGACCCTACCCGTCCTGGTATGGCAGTATATATGCAGAAAAATGGAATAGCTATCACAAATGTCAAGTAGTTATATGTATGTCCCCGTAGTATGTGGACCAAGATGGCGCACAACCTGAACATCGTATGTGTACCAGATTAGGGTTCAGGTTGTGCGCCATCTTGGTGCACATACTAGGGGGACGCCGTTATATGTAACACTCTATGACAGCAATGAGACTTGCTCACAATAAAGTACACGGCCACAGAACTTGAACCTGTGAATTTATTCAGAGTAATCTCTGTAGAGCAAACGACCCTATTCAGCGTGAGTAAGGTCAAAACTTCTAGTGTCGACGCACAGGCCTAGTTTAGAGCGCTGAACCTAACAATGTTTGGCATAGCAAATTGAAAATCTCGTGTTCAAAATATGTTCACCATCTCGTGAGAAGACAACGACCGAACCGTGAATATTCCAGTCCTTCCAAATTTTGGGGCACTCCCGAAGTATGTGAACCAAGATGGCGGACACCGGAACGTAGTATGTGTACCAGATTAGGGTTCAGGTTGTGCGCCATATTGGTGCACATACTAGGGGGGCGCCGTTATATGTAACACTCTATGACAGCAATGAGACTTGCTCACAATAAAGTACACGGCCACAGATTTTGAACCTGTGAATTTATTCAGAGTAATCTCTGTAGAGCAAACGACCCTATTCAGCGTGAGTAAGGTCAAAACTTCTAGTGTCGACGCACAGGCCTAGTTTAGAGCGCTGAACCTAACAATGTTTGGCATAGCAAATTGAAAATCTCGTGTTCAAAATATGTTCACCATCTCGCGAGAAGACAACGACCGAACCCTGAATATTCCAGTCCTTCCAAATTTTGGGGCACTCCCGAAGTATGTGAACCAAGATGGCGGACACCGGAACGTAGTATGTGTAACAGGTTAGGGTTAGGCCATAATTTCAGGTACAAATACTACGGGAGTCACTTGGCTGGTCCCCGAACTCGTGATAGAACTAAAATAAGAAAAATTGGAATAAAATTATGGCCCTAACCTGGTACACATACTGCGTTCCAGTGTCCGCCATCTTAGTTCACATACTTCGGAAGTACCAATTTTAGTATCTCCTTACCTTTGCAGAGGACGAATGTACAGAGACTTGCTCGGAGCTGAATGCATTCTAATCGTCGTATAATAAAATCATTCAGGGATTTTCAATTTTATGGCGATTAAGATACAATGTCGGAGAAGAGTCTTTTCAAACTCCCTCGAGTGTAATGTCCACTCTCTTCGGACATTTTTAAAATCGTTAAATTAATTTTAAAGGAAACAATAAATCAGAGAGCGAAAAAAACTACAATACACATATCAACAAGCTTGAAATATAGATTGGCAGCACAATTTAACCACGTCCCATGCGCAAAACATGACATTCACTGCTGCCACATACATTCCCAAAGGTGATAAATTTCCAATGCAATATTCATTAGAATGTCCGATAAAATTAAGTCCACATAAGACCCGTGAAATTAAGAAAGATGTTGAAGGAAAAGACAGATTCAGGGAATTTAATTAAGCGACCTGGGAGAGATGAAGTAATGCAATTCATTTACAATTTGATTTAACATTCTTGCTGCACACCAATACAAATATATATATTTCTGTAACGTTTCGTTTGATCGAGGTTACGCTAACACTTACACAGATAAGCAAAACCGCGTACACAATCGCTTTTCGCCGCTCTTAATATAGTTTTCGCATTTTTATTACCAAATAAGCATTACTTCCACTTTTTTTTTAATTTCTGCTAAATGTTACTGGACACGATATTTCACCTAAAATTTTGCTCTTTTATCTTGATCCATGAGAGCAGTTTTTCATTATGCCCGGTTCATCAAATGCTACAAGTGCAAAAGCGGGAAGCAATGAGCCTCTTGCCAAAACTAAATTTAATCGAAACTCACAAATTCCTTGGGGTATTTTTTAGTTAAACCATCAAAATTTGATAATAGTTTGGATGTGGAAACATCAGGCGGGCCAGATTGAATTACCTGCCGGGCCGGATTTGGCCCGCGGGCCGTAGTTTGCACATGTCAGGTCTTAACTGTACCGATGCAGACACGCGAATTTTATGTTCATATATTTAAACATTGCTCTTTCGTTTATCTTAATCTTATAATGTACAGGTCTAGTTTTTTTTCACAGTACGTGAATAACCACACGTTAAAATTAGATATTTCTACGTGTGGAACGAATTAATCATAAACTTTCGTCTCATGGCATTTTAGATTGACCATAAATCACAATAGCGAGCACCTGCGCGCGTGGTGATTTCGAATCATAATCTCAGAAAGCAAAAAAATAGAAAGGTTTCGAAAAGTAAGTTCTACAATAGGAAGGAACAGCCAATTATTTTAAATCATTTAATTACAACTTTCTAGCTATTTATTAAAAACACGCGTTTTCGTCTGCTTAGAATAATTAAACCAAACACTTTGTTATATAACAATTACATTCCTTGTTTTGTGTATGACGTCACTATCAAGTTGTTTGTTTCCTTCTCAAAACAACAAAAATGGCGGAAAATCTAATATTTCAAAAGGATTTAACCGCAAATGCGATATTTTAGCGTAAAAATAAAACAAAAAAGATTATTTTGAAGAAATTTGACTCCGCTTCGAACCTCTTTCTACAGTTGGGAGAAAGTTTAACTGTTCGTTAGAAATCCGGTCACGAATATTTGTTTGTCTTTAATGGATCATCGAATTGAAAATATAACTTTCTGTTTTGCTGTTAATAAGGTCGTGGACAAGCAGACAAAACTGCGTATTGCTATGATTTTGAACAGGAATCTTTCCTGTTTGCCACAATATTTAAACTGGCAATTTGCGGCATCAACATAGTAAGACCTAATGCACCTACGATTATAGGTGCCAGTGTTCTTCCCTCTTAGGTGCGAAAATAAAAATACATGGTTCGGAAAAATGTCCCCGAATCGCAATTTGAATAACTTACTAAGTGATTCAAGAGTCCTACTGCACACTAACACAAATATATGTCTGTAACGTTTCGTCTGACCAAGGTCAGACTTCTTCAGAAGCCAAATAATCAGCGTTTAATAACTTCTCTACTGAACTACAGGTTTTGATATTAGGACAGTTTAAAGTATAAACAATTGAAAATATAAATGGATGTAGACCCTAATTGCCATTTAAATCACCCCCAAAGATGGCTGGTTAGAATGGAAGGATGGCAATTCAATTCCCATTTAGCCGATCGACTTCTGGCTCTGTATCGTGACAAAAATGTGTCGAAACATCAGAATTGGCAGAGGAACACGTTATTTAACCAGAGTGGAACGAATGTACAAGTCTGTCGATGTTAAATAATGCATGTTGCGGAATTCCCTGAAGGTTCAAAGAGAATGATTAATTTGTTCGGGTTTAAAATCCTGAAACACATTGTTAAAGGATGTGTGACATTAAAAATAAATAGTGAAAATTAGCCAATCACTCAAAAATCCATTTCAAGTGAAAAGCCTTAAAATTGTTACAAGACAGGAGGGCTGATACTGGTCCTCCATATGTAGCGGACGTATTCTAATTTATTTTCTCACTTCGAAAAAGCAAATACTGATACAAGATAAAAATATATCTTAAAACGAATTGTGGAGATTCCTGTATTTAGATCTCTAGTAGCTATATACCTATTAGTTAGTGAATGCATATGAATGAGAGCCTCTCGATGAATCGGAATTTGATTTTTTTAAATATTACGTAATATTATAACACGTGACATCGCTTGAAGTGACGTCATAATACATCTTAGTATAGTGACAGAGCGACCCTGGTTTAATGTACGACACTAACATATACTACTGTTCTTAAGATTATGGCACAATATTGCATATTCCACCAATAACGACAGTTCGCATTAATTTGGCGGCTTTCCATTTCGCATTGTTGATCTCATAAACAGGCTAGTTGCAAAATAATATAATTGGATGAAATATAATACATGTAAGTATGATGTCATAATTCTGTTAAGCCAGCACACGCAGCTGACATTTGCTACGAATTACATTGTGGATTATGTCCAAATAATGCAAAACATAAAACAAGCATATTAGCCTTCCCCAAGCGTGACGGATTGTGGCGTCATAAAAAATATCCTTCTTATCCATTATGGCGTAGACAAGCCTTCCCGCCTTTTAGATTAATGCCGTCAACGCTGCCTAATAAATATTGCATGGTAATTCCCCGGAGTGTAAACCAACATTTATTTTTCTTCGGAATGGCTAATGCTTTCCGACAGCACTTCACACAATTCGCCGACGATTTTAATTTATCTAAGGCATTTTTAATCATTTGCGACTAATATTGTTGGCCATAATAAGATTGAATAAAAACAAATTTATTGCCCAAGTTTAATAGGAAAAACACTAAGCGAAGATGAAGTAATGGCGGATTCAAACCTATTTTGTAGTAATGGATTGCATGTTGAGCATATATATCGTTGGTTAGCGCAAGATGACCTACTTTCTCTCTGCTTCTTGTGTTAGTAAATCCGTAAAGTCTGACTTTGGTCGCACGAAATGTTACAAAATAAAATTTGTGAAAATTTAACTTATGGTACTTATTACAAGTCGCACAGGAAAAAAAATACTAGTTTTGACAGTCCTTCTAAAGCAGTACAATTTTTATCTGGAATTTTTTAAGATCGTTGCTTTTTTTTATCATGAAACACGAATGTAGGAGAAAATTTTGGTCTGAATCGTTGTATATAAAACGATTTGAGGGTATTTGCTCATAAAAATGTTTATAAATTTCCGTATGTAATCAGAATAGTAAATTATTCGATTTTGTTCACTTTTGATTGTTCGAGGGAAATGTTCGTTTATAACAAATCATTCATTGTTATTACTTCGCCCCCACAATGACGTAACAAAGCACGTGCTAGACCAGCTGACATGATTGTGATTTAACAATGGATGGTCGTCAGCTATATTTGATGACGATAAATAACCATCATCGATCATGCGTGGTATGTCTTTAAATGATATTTACATGTAAGACCCTAGCTTGTATTCTCTAATTCTGTAAAGGAATTTAAATAATGGTCATTTCAAGGTATATAATTTGAGATCCAATAATTGCGCCATGTTTTTACATAACAAATTTTTTATGACATCTGTAAGATATTCTGCACGAAACTTGTGCAAAAAAGTTGTTTTGTTAGAATTTTCGAGCTTGCCACCCAAGTAATAAATAATGCTGGTTCACGCGGGTGGGATTTATGTTCATTATGTGGCATTTAGTCGCGAGTGGCGATAATCATAGTTCTCAGACTTAGAAGGTATAAAAGTAATTTATGTGCAATCCAGTATCTGCCACCACTAATGTTCTAAGGCGTTTTTAGGCTAGGATAGTATTTTAGGAAAAACTATATAGAGAATATCCTAACCTCAGGTAAACCGAATTAAAGAAAACAATAAATTTTTCTAATTATGAAACAGGTTCTGTATACCTCGATATTGTTGTTTTAACTGGCGTATTGCACTCCTAACTGGCAAAACAACGCAGACGATAAGTTGATTGTTGTGATATGAGCGTGTTATTGTCAATTTATGACGTCATTGTTGGTATAGCAATGAAAACATTGTTCAGTCTTCATGCAAGTATGTGCACGTGATCACAGCAAATCACAAAATACCATAACGAGCAGCATAAACGAAACAGTTCAAATTTTAGAATAAATATGAACACGGTGCATTCTGTCAGTTTATGAAATGCCACACGCTTTCTCTTCAAACGAGTCTTTGGGTAAGTAAGCAACCTGTTGCGGAGATTCAATGGCCAGGTTGCATCGCTCCGCGTAAGGTGCGATGCTTATTTCCCTTGGTTGTACATACAAGTTGGCACATATGATGCAAGGTGTGCTTGAAATTGGCAAACAGTTGGTTATTGCCCAACAATCAGTACTTATCAAACTTTTTTTTAACGGTGATCGCTCGTGACCATAATGCAAGAAAATAGGCGCTCCAGAAGTGTGTGTAGGTGACCGTACATTTGAACCCATGTACATTTGAACCCATGCGTATATCCACGGGTTCAATCTATATGCGGGTGCTAAAACCCATGGGTTAGGGTTAGTATGGGTTTAACTATCCGTGAAACAAAAAAACTCCATAGGTGCAATAGCATACAGGTGCAATTGTCATGGGTTCAAATGTACGTGGGTTCAAATGTAATGGAACCGTGTGTGTACTAATATGGAGGTAACTAATCAAGTTGTGTAAAGAAACTGAAACCTATGGGCAAGGGTATATTTACTTGGCTAAGACAGACAGTCGCCGAACGCGTAATATAACCAAAATAAGGAAAATCGGAATACAACTATAGCCTAACCCTAACCTGGTACACACACTACGGAAGTACCAGAAAATGCGCTTAATATTGACAAATACTTAGTACGTTGCTTTGCAATGAGTACCTTTTAAAATTTGCCGTTTTAACGACGATTGTTTCCCACGGTCTGTACGATGGTCTGTAGGTTTTGTTTGAATCCAGATATTCACAGCTGGGTGAACACTAAGCGCTAGAGTTGCAAGCCTTGTTTGTGTTCAAATACACTTTGTGACGAAATAAAGCATCTGTTTTCTCAAGGCAAGATTATTTCATTCACACGAAAGGGAGGAATTCTTAATTTTCTCCAAATACTAGTTTGAAAGCAAAACGAAACAATCATGTTTTCGGAAATAATCTTAAGCAAACACGAGGTCATGAAACCGCTACACGAGGTTATCAAACCGCTTCAAAGATGACAAAACTTTGCAATATTTGCAAACTCCCACATATATCAAATTTATCTCATATTTATGCCAAAACAGAAAAAGTGTCAAAAGCTTGGGTGGCCCCGGAAATAATGCGCTAATCCCCGGGAAAAGCTGGCTAATGTCCCTATATATGCAAAGACTGTGAGAATTTATTTTTACGTTATTTTGACCCAAAATGTGTGTTTCAGATTGTACTGGAAGAGAGACAATGCCAGACGGCGAATGTGAGCATTTTCAAATCTGGAAGCTGACAAAAATCGGGTTTTGCCGATTAGAACTTCCATATATATTACTTGCGGACTTAATTTATATGGATAGGTACAATCTAAAACGCCAACAAACTCCAAATTGCAATTCATTATTGACAGCGCTCCAAACAAGTGGGAAATTAACATGTATGCATAAACTGGGAACGAAGATTGCGGGGTGGGAGTTTAATATGTTTTTATTGATATTGGAGTGGTTGTTTGAGTCAAAATCTTTGTCAAGCAGAACCGGAGTCGCTTGGTATTATTCACCCATTAACTTTTTGTTAATCAATAAGGCTGGCACAGGCCAAAGTGTATTGTTATCATAATTTGGTTTTCCCGGAGTTGGGATCTGGAATGAGATTTCCTTTCAATCTGAAGTTAACAGCGGAGTTCGCCAAACAATTGTCGGAGTCTATTTTAAATTGCTCAAAGTTTGCAGTCGGATATAAATGTTCCCCATACTTTACAGTCCATCCTTGAACGAGAAAATATTAAAGCAGACGATCGTACTATCCAGTTAAACCAGCTTTTCCAGTTGAAAAATTCTGAAGAATGTTGCTATCACTGAAGCGTGACTTAGACTGAGCTGGCATGTTTTGTGATGTGACAATGCACAGAGGCCGTCACTGGTCGCGGGAAAGTGTAGAATTTCAATTATTAGTCACAATAAAGCGCTCGAGTGGGGAAGTGCTGCGATATTGTTACGTATTTAAATTTGAGTTTTATCCATGGCCAAACATGCACCACGCATACAAAACGGTTGTATCGATGGCCTTGTATAGTAATGCATAATTTGGTTGATTATGTAAAGACCTTATTTCGGCAAAATTCACAAAACAACTTGTGCCAGAAAAAGCTTAAAAATAGTAAAATACCCAAAACGTCAACTGAAACTATCGGCCTATTGACGAAAATTAGTGTAAAATGATAAGTAATCATATTTTTTTTAAATTCCATATTTCGGTCAAAAAATTTATCTCGGGGGAAGATCGTAGTGTAGTTACTTGTAATAAATGTTTCGCGCCTAATTGGGAACCTATACGCACGGAGCTACTGTTTTTTTGGGACACCAGAATTTTCAGACTCGGGATTGTTCGCGTAATACTTGAAACGGAGATGAACTTTTTATGATGAGCTATTTCGAAAAGACTCAATACAACTGTTACATGATGTACTACCTTTTTGTAAACGTCCGACATTTTTTATGTTATGGTCCACCCAAAATTTATCATCTCACAGCTAAGGTGGTATAACTACTAAATTGATCGCTAAATCACCTCAATCACAAAAAATAAAATGTAAATTTATCATTTTATGTTACCATGCTTGTTTTTAATAGATTGTGTGACACATACCTAACCTAGCTCAGATGTCGACGACCTCGGATAATACCGCCGTAGGGCAGTTGAACGAGCATTTTTACGAAATTGTAAACGATCGAACAACATTAAGAAAGGCAGTTACAACCGTTATTAGAAAATCTTCGACAGACTCGGAATACCTGTTTATTATCATCCGTGAAATGAACAATTGCTGGCTGAATTACACAATAGACAATTTTGACACAAAGAGTGAACCTATGGATCGTTTTATTAAATTGGTGTTGTGAGAAAAATCGCTTTTCTCAGTAAATAATAGACTAACCGATTTCTTATTTTCAATGCTTATCAATACATTGTGCCCATAAAGTCTATTTACAATTTCAATTTTGTTGTGAGGTCAGTTCTCAATATATCTTAACAAGGTTTGTTGTTTTTAATCAGTAATTGTTCAAGTATTGTTACTTCATTTAATTCATCTGCGAGGGCCAAAACAATATATGATATCGATAAATTCCATTTGCAATTTAAAAAAAATTTAAGACTATGAACAAAATACAAACGAAAACGAAAACCATTATAAACTAAGCATAACGTAAAAACACTTATTTTGTACCGTAATATTATGTTGAGTATTGTATGAGACTATTTTGTATTGCAAGACACACATGAACCGCGCATAAAACAATATCAATGAATTTTTATACCTAATTATTATATCCACATTTATATATTCATTACAATTTTTTTTAGTTTATTCAAAATTACAATCATGATTTTGAACGTAACTTAAACTAAACTATATGATAATATAGAACTATTATTTTCATTTTGGCGTGGGCCACACTTATATCGAACATAACTTCTTATTAGTTCAAAACAAAAACTCTTACACCACGCTAATATTATTCTAAGTTAACCTAAATCTGTAAGAAGAATTCGTTAAAAAAGTTACTTTAACCCTCTGGTTACCGTGAAAGAGAGATGTTTGCATAAAATTACACCAAAATGAACTCTAAATAGCAAAAAGGTTAATCTGTAACCGCCGTGGCATGGCGCAAATACACCCATTAGCATATCAGCGCCTAATCCTCGGGAACCCATAATTTTGTCTTCAATCCATGCGCAACGGGATAGAAGTAGGCAGTGTTCCCTTGTTCCACCTCCCACAAAAAATTCAATTTTCGAAATCACACGCAGAAACAACACAACTTTTATGCACTAATCCTAATTTACAATAATATATTTAGAAGTATCATTTATTGAATTACAGTTTCAAACAAATTTAAAAAAATAATAAATGATACAAAGTGAACACATTGGCCATTACTCAGTATCTGTGCGATTCTTCTAACACTAGGTTATCTCTCTGATCAAATTAGGTTTAGCATCGTTTTAAAGCTTAAAAAGTCTCGACGTTTCGCAGAAAAGCTGACGAGACTATTTCATTGGTATTTTTATGAACCACACGAATGCAATAACACTTGTTTCGTCGAATTTTAGTGCTTTTGTTTGATATTTAAAAAAAAAACTAATTTAATTCACTCTAAATTTCTTCTTCCAATTCCATTGACAACCATTATGTTCTTATTTTAATTAATTATGAGGTAATAAATAATGCTGCGTAATTTCACATTTATACTCCGAACAAAGCTCAGACATGACACAGACTTCGCATTCAATGCAATTGCGCGACACAAATTTTAGATTTCTTATTGGTATCTATTATTTACCAACATATTTGAAATAACAGACTGGCCCAAATGCGTGGATTCCGAACGTTCACCATTTCTGGCAAATAAGTAAGCGTTAACTAGGGTAGCATTTGATATTACCAGATTTTCATACAGACTCAACATAAGGTTTAGGATTCTAATGTATTTTGGGTGGCATGGATATTAAGCAATTAGTAACAAATACATATTACATATAAATTTCATAATGTTTATGTTTACCTTTAGTTTTTATTCGCCAACATTCAATTATAAAAATTCACAACTTGGCCTAAATTAATAGACTTCGTACGATTGCCCTGGTCGAATATGGGAACATCTAACCAGCAAAACAAGTATTTTTTTCAAGCTACACACAGAAGATGTTTTACAAAATCCACTTGAAACGCCTATTTCGAGATCAAACAAAAACTACAAAGAGGAATTTTCGGATCGAAGATTAATCTGCTCGGAACATATTTTCTCGAACCATGAATAAGCAAGCAAAACCAGCTGAGTGTGTCCCTTTTAGTCACAGCACAACTATGTGAAACGCTTACCAAATGTAGTCTATGAATTTATACCAAAGCGGATATTAATCTATTAGGAAATCGGAAAATGTTCTCTTGAACCATTAAACAAAAAACTATGTTAATCGTCTATTTTGTGTTAGGCCGAACGGAATAAAACGCTTAGAGAAAGAGTACTTTTTAAACTATACTAATCTGAAGTAAAGCGAAATGCTTAATCAAGCAATAATGAATGGTAAAGTCATCTCAGAATTGGAACTTTTCTCTTCCCTCCATCATACATGATAAGACTATGAGCGAACCTTACTCCATTTTAAAATGACTTTACCCTAAAATCGAACGAATCAGATAAAGGTCTTAAGTATAAAAGCCGACCACCATGCTTTGTGTGTTCAATGAAGATTATCTTACGATAAATATGCCACTGTTTACATTGGAATGGGTTTATATCTTCTGCTAAATAGTAAACTATCAAAAGTATGGGAAACGAAACTTTGTGGAGGTCGAAAAACTACTGTAAAATGTTTGTACTTACCATAAAATCATGAGTGCTCCCGAAGTATGCGAACCAAGATGGCGGGCATCGGAACGTAACATGGGTAACAGGTTAGGGTTAGGCGATAATTTTTTTCATTTTAGTCCTATTATAAGTTCGAAGACTAGCCAAGAGCCTCCCGTAATATTTATACCTAAAATTATGGCCTAACCCTAACCTAGTACACATATTACATTCCGATGTCCGCCATCTTGGTTCGCATACTTCGGGAGCCCCAAATCATGAATATTACAGATTTATTTATGGAAACAAGTACTCCTACCTAGTATATGTATCGTATGTATAGGTAAATATACTGGGTTGGTACCAAAAGTTACATTTGTTTTATAGAATTTGAATATTTCCTAGTAATAAATGAGTTTAAAAAATCATTGTAAACCACAAACGAAAATTTTAATTCGAAATAAAAAAAAACTATCTCAGCATGATTAGTAAGATTCTTGAACATAACAATGTAGAATAATAAAACGTCATAAGAAACATATACAAATCGAACTTTCTCCTAATTTTTAATTATTGAAATATGGAATTCTAGTTACCAGACCTTTCTCCTGATGTTAAGTAGTTTATCCTTCTCTACATTAGTGGTTTTACAAATCACTGATTGATGGTTTAAGAGGTATTAGCATGAGAAATGATATCGCGTGTTCTTTGTGTGGGACTTTTTCTCTTTTTGGTGTTTTTCTCTTTATTTATTTTAAAATAGGTAAAGCTGTGTGTTTAAGTGAGTGAACACGTAGGGTAAATGATATTATAAAAATGTTATGCTCGGTCCATGCATGCTGATAAATAATATAATTAAGCCAAAAGTGTAATAAAAAAATTGGATCATGAAAAATATAAAAAGTGTTTTTGAAGTTACACGCGTGGTTGTAGGATGGGGTGGATTTTATACGCGAGATCCAAGCGTATTCCAATAAAATAAAGCAGATCATGAAATATTTCTCTTCCCCTCAAAAATTGAATGATAGATTTTTACATGGCATTAAGTCCATGTCCAAGCCTTATTAGTAGAAAGACATATTAAAAGGTAAAAACTAAAGATGATCTTTGCACGAACAACGAAATTTTATTATTTTTTTCATTTTAGTTTCAGTTTTTTTCTAGTCATAGATATTATACGTAATCTGCAAAGATATAAATCTTTTTGGTAATCGAAAATATTAAGCATTATAAGAGAAAGGGGGTCTATTGTTTTCCTATTTCTTACTGCAAATGAATCATTTCTTATTGAATGGTCCAACGACTATGCGTGCGGTATCTTTCACCAGTCAGAGTGTTTCATGGGCATTTGCTTTCGTTTTATGGCACGGGCTTTAATGTGGGTGAAGGTAACAAAGCTGAAATCCGGAAGTTACATCTTGGGCTGGCCGGTCAACGCAATTATGAAGAATTAAATGTTGTTCATTATATGTATTTATACATTTAAGTTCCGTCTTTATGAAAAAATTTTAAAGGGTCCTATAAAAAATTAGCATTTCTTCCCGCTTCGACATATACATTCATACATCCTTTGGGCTATTTAAAAGTCCCTATCAAAATTTGCATCAATTCCTAATTAGGCTCTGGCAATTCTATCGAGTCAGTAACATTATTAGAACCGCATAGTCACGCTAAAACTTTGTTTTTCACCTGGAACCGAAGTTCTTAAATTTCAGGGTAGGGGCGATCAACGCCTACGCACGCAGACGACAGATTTTGAGTTCTATTGTGCGTCATAATGTTTGGACGTAAACAATCAAAATCACGCTTTTCAGTACAGAAAACTCATCGTTTTTTGAATGGGGGTAAATGAAACAAATAAATAGTCGGGTATAGTGATAGCATAATAATTAGAAGCAAAAAGAATTGCTAATCGCCACATTGAGAAATGTAGGCCATTTGAGGGTTTATGGTGTACTTATTAAAATTTTTATTCATTATATTTTATTCAATAATCGGTTTGATTCTCAAGTCAAGAAATTCTATTGTCAGATTTATACATTGGCAACTTGAGGAAAATATGATGCATTAACTAGAAAAAAATCTTATAATTTAGATCTGAATGAAATGTGAAAAGAATTTAAATACTGCGAAATGCCCATTTTTAAGTCTTCCAGCCTTTTCACTCAAAACAGGGCTCTGTACTTGTATCCATTGCTATTTAAGAAGCTACTTCAGTTCAAAGGACTGTAATCTTCCCGATTCAGCATTAGATACCAAATTTATTTAACTGCATTTTAAGGTATATAATAAATCCGAATTGTCCCGTAGTATGTGTACCAGGTTAGGGTTAGGCCATAATTTTATTCCGATTTTCCTCATTTTAGTTCTAGTAGGCGTTCGGGGACTTCTGAGTTAGTTAAGTGAATATAGGCTTTAGTCCCTTCACAATACTTGATGTAAAATTGGTTAACTCCATATATTCGGTTCGATTCTAAAATCGAAAAGTTGAATTTTAAATCTGCCATTAGGCTACCGGGACGACAAAGCTACTCGATTGTCTGCGTGGGTTTTGTATGACGACGCCAACGGTCTTCTGGTGAAGTGGAAGTTTGGGTTAATATGACGAAACATAGGACAGTTGTGCAAACAATCATTCATAGCAGAGGCGGATTATACGCTCATAATTAAAATATGAAGTGCATTTATGAGTTATAATCGCTTATGTTCATTCACATGATATCAGCGATTTTATGAGTTGGATGAACAAATAATATCTAACCGCGAATATCGAAGGCATATTTTACGCCTGATAAATTACTGGTAACTATTCTATATCGAGCCTAAAAAGATTACCGGTTTATCGTTACCGATACATGAACTTGATAGTAAAAGATAATTTGAAATATTTATACAAAACTCTTATACAGCATATACAGCCTTACTTCGGTACTATTTTAATGTAATGACATTTATTTTATATGCAATGTGTTGACTACGTAAAAAACCCCATTATGGCCTTGGAGCTGGCTATTATATTTCTTTTAATTTCCGTTAACCGATCGAAATTTGTAACAAATTAGAAAACTGTTACAAAATAATCGTTTTATCCTTAAATTATACAAAATGGAAGAGAATTAGTTCAATTATGTACGGCAATTATCACATTTTCTTACGATTACGTTATTTGTTATGATACAATTAACAATCAGGCGAATATATTGTGATCAAACAATATTAATAGCTTTTTAATTCATAAATTTTTATGACCATTGTGTAGTCATAAATCTAACGTTGTTACATAACAATTAACAAAGACAATGGGAGGTAAAAGAGCGCGAAATAGCTACAAAACATTCAAGGTATTTGATGACTTGTGGAAAGTTACTGCTTCGTAGCCTGAGGCTTTTAATCCAGTAATTATCCTGCCTGAGTTTTTACATTGCATTTAGAAACAAATTGAGCCTGTCTGCGATCATGCGAGACGGTAGACATTCCGTCTTATTTTTAAATTATATTTGCCTGTATATGTACAATATATAAATTTCTGGATCGTCGATAATCTGCTGAGTGCTGAACGAAAATATCGTCTCCCACAATAAATAACAAGTCATATTTTAAAGGAAATTTTGCCCCGAATGTAGCTAGTAAACACTAATTTCAGGTCATCTGCTCAAGAATTGAGGTTTAATATGAAATCAAATTTGAAGATGAAGGAAATTATAAAAATTGTGAAAGAAATGTCCTCTTCCGCGATAAAAAAAACAAGTCATATCATTGTATGGAAATTTTGCTTATACACATAATCAAGAATTGATTTTTAAAAGTAAATCAACCTTGAAACGATTTTTACAATAAAAGGAAGGAATCGAAACTAAGAAAAAATAGATAGTAACACAAGTTTATATAGGTTCAATTAAAAATATTATAAATGGAAAACGAGTAAGAATCAATTTAATTGAGTGTATCGAAAATGCACTTTCTCGTGATTTTCAAATCTTTAATATTTAACGAAATATGTCGTTATATCGTGCAGTTTAGACACTTTTCGCAATACTAAATATAATTAAGCTTTTCGAGGCCTTTCTCGTCCATGGATTAACGAGGAGCAAGTTTAAAAGTCATAGAGTACTAAATTAAAAATATAATTTGAATATTAATTGTTTCGTAAACACATAATGTTTCTATACTAAAGTCAAATTGAATACGAAATACAATTAAATTTCCGTATTTCTCAGTAATTTTGGTAACGATTTTACAGCTGCCAAAATCAATAAGATCTCACAGCCACGAAAGACTTTCAAAAATCGAATATCGTGGATATCGACCACCAAGAAAAATCCAAGTTCAACTTAGCTGGTCTGAACAACAATATATATCTGAACATATGTACATGAAACTCGCAAGGTCTATTTTAGTCACTCAAAAAGTCGATTTCATACTAAAGGATAGAGAGCCGATACGAAAGAAGTGGGAGGCGAAACGGAACTTAGAATTAGAGATGTTTAAAGTTCTGAATAATGCGTAAATTTAAAATTAAACTTATTCGAAGACTGTATTTTCGAAAATTTAAGTAACAGATAATAGTTTTGATTCACAATAACTCAAATATAATTCTGTTTTATTCTGTTTGTCTGACTTTGACCCGATGAATCGTTACAGAAATATAATTAAGTTTTGAATCACGGATTATAGTAAAAGTAAAAGATAAATGAAAACTTCTGTGAAAGATTCCATTTTGGTAGTTAGATACCGATTTGGACTATAAAATTCTGGCCATATATTTGATTTTACAGTAGCGCATTCTTAATATTCGAAATTGATTATTCAACAAAATTCCAAAATAATTAGCCAGCAATAATCATTGCAGAATTATAGAATACTTGGTTATACCTACCCCTACTTATATTATGTTATGTAGCTCCATTAAAAAGCATATAAAGTCAACTATGGAGATGGGTTCTTTACTAATGTTTTGCCCAACAAGTGCCCGATCGTCCATCCACATTCAGACTAGGCGGTTCTATTATAACCGAATTACTTATAACTACTATCAATATTAAAATTTGAAAAGCATTTATCAATGTATTTTGAGAGAATCATATTATTATACATAAATCATAAAATATTCTTAACGGAGAAGCCCGGCTTCACTTCTAGCCGTAATAACACGACGGGAGATACAGACGCGGCCGCATTTTGACGCTTTTCGAACTGCAGTTGTCATAGCTTTGTCGAATGTTCGTTTGAACAAAAATAACTTATACAGACAGTATCATTGGTAAAGTATTATACGTAAATTCTCTATGTTTTGAAACTTGGAATGGAATTCTACAGATTTTCCCGGAGTATAAAAAACAAATATGCCGTCTCGAAGACGGAAACTAAGACCTCCTGTCGGGTTACCAATGCAGGCCGGGGTATGTTAAATTGACGATAATATTATTCCTTTTGATTCATAAAATATGTAAAATTCGATTTTCCCTAAATAAAACTAAAACACTTACCAGCTGAAATCGATCTTTGGACTTGAATCATCAAACAGAACAATAAAAATATTTTCCGAAGTTGTTTCGTACATTCCATTCTTTGTGTGTTTTCCTTCGCGATATTCCCGCTAACGATTAATAACACTGATGCGGTATTACTTTATTATAACTGTTAGTTTATCATATCTATTTCGCTATTGGTGCAATGACTCGCGCGCCTTTCCTTGCAGACTGCTTATCGGTAATGAACAGCTAATGCCGTTTCTTCTTTTCGTGAGACGAGAGATTCGCGCTTCAATGATCCCTATTGTTACGTATTTTATCGGTTCAGCGTAACGAGGAATGCGACTGAATTGTAATGAAATTTGGTGCTCAATAGCGCCATCTGGAGTCGATGAGTTTGTCTCCACTTTTTAGTGCCGATAAATGTTTTTACTCGCTGATAAGATCTTTCTAGAAGCCAGAGGTGCGGAGTCAAGAAAAGTCACAATTTAATCCGGATTCCATGGAGTTTTGACTTCGATTCCAGTCGAACTCTGAAAAATCAAATTTTAATGAAAAGACTTGTGAGCGCATGTGAGCCTTCTTTAGCATAACAATAAAAATGCTTATTTTAAATTAATCATTTTTAAGTTTAGAAGATAAAAGATTTTGACTAAATATATTACCGTTAAAACTATGGTGAATTTAAAATTTTCAATCCGACGAGTCTGAAAATCCGGTTCCAATGAAAATGTAGCAACACTGAGTCCACAGCCCTTTCACTGGCCATACGCTATGTCGCTAAGCAGGCAATTTCAATTTATCGGACGCACAACATCAACTGACGGTCGCGAAGCTTTGAGCGTGTCTTGAGATGCGGTTACCAATTAGTCACTCATTATCAAAAAGCCATGTTTTCTGGTGATCGCTTGGTTAGTATCGATCAATAATTTGATCTCGGCTCTCTGACATGAATCAAAACAACACATAAGTAAACAGACAAACAAAATGCAGAGATACCTGGAAGGCGAGCTTGACTTGAAATAAAGTTTAAAAAAACGTTATAAGTACGCGCCCATTTACCAAAAATGAAAATAGCACAGAAGAGATTGAACATGATTCAAAATCTGACAATACAAAAGCAATTTGAAATGAGAAAACACGTAACAATCAAATATAAGAGTAGCTTGATTAGCATGCGATCGATTCGTCTGCTTCGTCACTTGTCAATGCCGTACTGAGTCAACTTCTAGCAAACTGAACCCTGTTTAGTACATGTTTGTTCAACATGGTGAAAACGAACCAGGAACCAGCACTTAGCAGAAATCGGTCGCAGGCTGGTCAAGTTAGCATTGGTGACGTAGTATGGATACATGTTGCGGGTGCTCCTGAAGTATGCGCACCAAAATGGCGCACAACCTGAACTCAGGTTGTGTACCAGGTTAGGGTTCAGGTCGTGCGCCATCTTGGTGCGCATACTTCAGGAGGTCTCTGTTGGTGCGTCTATAACATAAGGTTCACCACACAATAAAGAAAAATTGAGTACTATAGCGCGAGAACAGGAAACTATAGTCCCGGTATAACTCGAACAAAGGTGATTGAAGTTTTTTTTTTTCCTGTTTATTGGGCGTCTCCCTCAAATTCAGGTCGCGCCGACTTTTATTTCTTCTTATTTTCTTTCAAACATTGTTTGACTTTTTAATTGTATTTTCCATTACTGTTAGACTCATCACAGGCAGTGGCATATCTGCGTAAAATTGGGCCCATGGCAAAGTTTTAAAATGCGCAACTTTGATCGCTGACTGGCAATTTTTAACGAATGTTGCTGAATTGAAATATTTGTACGGTATTATCTAAAAAAAAATACGAATTTCTATTACCATGTTTGGATTATTGTATAAGAACAATTTACGATTAAATTTTTTTGGTCTTTTGCGCCCCTATATGACTGGCGCCCATGGCACGTGCCACGCCCTAGATACGCCACTGATCACAGGCGTCGTCGCTCGATAACCAGTATTGGTTACTTGCGACTCCTTTCACCCCGAATTATCAGTTTTTGCTTCTTTTTACATTCTGTATTCTTTTGGTTTATTGGACACGTCAGTGGACATAACGATCGTTTTGCATTTTATACTGGCACCCTGACAAGTTTTTAAAATATCGCTTTTTACTTTGATTACTGGACAAATTGCCCTGAAATTTTTGGGGGCTAAAGATAAAATTTTTCTTCAAAAGGCTAAATGTTTCATTTATTCCAAACGTGTCCATATATTTGAGCATATCTCTCTTACTACCGATTACTATACTGTGAGATCCACCTCAATTTAAAACAATAGCGTGAAGGTCTGTCAATGTTTATTTCTTGTAATGTTTTAAATTTTCTCAATCGCTGCTAACCAGCTCAGGCCTGGAATGAATCTGAGACAACAAACGAGTAAGCGACATATGGCAACATGGAGATCTACTGGTCGGGGTTCCGCATTATAAATTTGAATTCAGGACTCAGAAACACCCTGCGTGTTCTTGGTTTTGGTTCTTGGTTCTATTCTGCTTGTTGAATGAGGTTATCGTGACTGAAAGGCGAAACAGTAACACGAAATCCTTAAATAATGATTTCAAGATATTGTTAGCGAATGCAAAACTAAAAAGAAAGAGCGTGCCGAAGTCAGTAAAAAAGAAAGTCTAATGAACAACCCGGGTTTCACTATGACAAGAGATAACTTAGAAGAAAAGGCGTTCCCGAACCGGGAATCGAACCCGGGTCGCCTGGGTGGGAGCCAAGAATCCCAACCCCTAGTAGACCATCTGGGATGTTTAACAACGGCGTTGTAATCACTCATTACTGCTTGCATTGGCTTTTTTCCATAACTCAATGGTTCCTCTTCCCCTAATTTAAAGCGCATTTCAGTTTGTATTTCTCGTGAAGATCGATCATCTTCAACTCAGTTGCAGCCTCATCTGAGACTAAAGGAAATTTTAAACAATCCGTCTCAGAATGAAATGAGTCTCATGATGATATAATCTGTGACGTTTTATCTGCACTTCATTTACTTCAACCAAAAGGTAAATTGTGCGTTTCTCGCCGAACTATGATTATGGCAGCCATTGTAGTGCAATAAGCGCGTCTCACAACAAAGAACTTAATTGTGACGTAATAATGGACGATTGCACGTTGAAGTGGAAGAAGGCGTATCTTCGACGTAAAAGAAGAATTAACGATGAATTATAACGTTTGATCGAAAATGATAAATCGTAGTTTTAAACTTTTTTTCCTTGAAATAACCAAGGCGAAAGGGCCGCGGGTTGGCCACTCCTGCCCTAGACCATCTGGTATGTTCAACAACACCGTTGTACCAACTAATTATTACTAGCCGCCACCGAGAACGTGGTGTTACTGAAGCAAAAGCCATTTCTATTTCAGGAAAATGTTTTTTGTTGTCGATAATTATACTTCGAACAACAGTACTTGGAATCACCGCGTTTAAAGATGACTAAAAAACTATTCCCAGACCGGGAATCGAACCCGGGCCGCCTGATGGGTGAAAGCCAGGAACCTTAACCCATCTGGGAAGTCGATTACATTCCGTCGAGCACGAGATATTTCGGAACAAATCACTCGAGAGTTTTTTTTCTGCTATAACTGGTACAATAGATTTAGGTGTCTGCCGGTGTTTAACTCCTATGATAATTTGAATTGCTCTCAATCGTTCTTAATTAACTAGCTCAGGCCTAGAAATCTGAGACTACAACTGAGTAAGCGACATATAGCGCAGACCTCACGCGAGCACCACGGATAACTACTAATTCAAAGTCGGGAGCACCCTGCGTATTCTTGGTTTTGCTATTCTGCTTGTGGAATGGGGCATTGTGACACTTGGGTGCTTGGATTCGTTATTTTTTTATGGTTCTTTGTTTATCGGGTGTCTCCCGGAAATTCAGGTCGCCTTGAATTTTATTTCTTTATAAAAATTGTTTTACTTTTTCATTGTATTTTCAATTACTTTTAGATTCAATCACGGTGTCCACGCTTGATAACCAGTGTTGGTTTCTCGCGACTTCCTTCATCCCGAATTATCCGTGTTTGCTTCTTTTTACATTCTGCATTCACTAAGTATATTTCATGTGTGGTGGAAAAATAAACTACTGATTACTATGTACCTTTGAACCCTGAAAAATTCTTCCTATACTTAACCATTGCGAAATTTTCGGGGCCATTTTAAGAGTGCTTTTGCGAGTTGGCGCCTGTAAAAGGGGTACCGTATGTGTTTCAAACCATCATTATGATTCATCGCATACAACAATCTGTTTTTTTAAACTACCCGTAAAGAATTTTAGCCTAGTCTATCACAGCTATTTCTACACTAATTTTATTACTGCATGTAAATTGAAACTCCTAGGAAGACAGTGATCATTGAATTATCTGATTAATATTTAAGTTTCCGAAACACAACAGAATACTAACGAATAGAGTTCAAAAACGCGAAAACGAGGTAATGTTTACGACCATGCTTGTAAATCTGTCTGAGTGAGAAAAGTGTCTGAGCAGATGCGAAAAGGGAGCATTGTTACGTCACATTTTGAATCTTGCTGATTGGCCAATGTCACGAAGTAAACAAGGAAGTCGGTGCTCGGGGAAAGGTCATACCGTGAGATCTACCTCAAGCTGATACTATAGCGCGGAGGTCTGTCAATGTTTATCTCCTGGAATTTTTTAAATTTTCTCAATTGCTGTTAACTAGCTCAGGCCTAGAAAGAAACTGAGACAACAAATGGGTAAGCGACATACGGCAGAAGATCCCACGCTATAGCAGCACGTAGAACTACTGGTCGGGGTTCCGCATTATGAATTCGAAGTCAGGAGCACACTGAGTGTTCTTGGTTTTGCTATTCTGCTCGTTGAATGGGCATCGTAAGTTACAGGCGAACAGTAACACGAAACAACAGGCCTAATGAATGATATTGCGATATAGGTAAATACTAAATTTGATCCGGCCGACATTATTGCGTACGAAGTGGAGATATAGATATTGGTCACTGTTTGTTTTCGTTTCTCTATATTTGGTTACGCGATTAAGCATTGCGTAACAATTGGGTCAGTCATGCATATCCAACACCAAGTCTTCTGCGGTGAAATGATTAGCTACGGAAAAACAGAAAATTATCAAACTTTCTAAGTCAGTAAACAAAATATCCTGAAACTCGGAATTTAAAATTTGTGACAAAAGCTATCTTAGGAGAAAAAGATGTTCCAGACCGGGAACCTAAGAGTTGGTTGTGGTAGTAACCATTAGCATGGCCGTACTTTGCAATTAAATTTCATCTCTTTACACCATTAACCATTTTGTAACAATTGAGTTATAGATGTCCACCACCGGTGCCGGTTTTTCCCGGTGAAAAATGATTAGCGAAAACGAAACGTGAAAGGATCAGACGTCAGAAGAATTGCACAGAAAGTCTGCGGACATACTTCGACAGACCGGTAACCGAACCCGGGTCGCCTGCGCGAGAGCCAGGAACCCTACCCAGCTTCTAATGAGGAGAAAACATTGTAAGCAAGTTGAATACCTCAACAAATTACAACCCCAAATAAAATATTCGAAACTTACACCCATAACCAAACACAGAAATCACGGAATTTAGACTCCATACTCACCATAAGACCTCAACACTAATGTATCATAGTTAGCGTTTGGGCTACCATTTGTTCTGGTTGGAAATGATTGATATTAAATCACAAACTGAGAACTCTATGAAAGAACGACCCGGCATCTGAGACAGATGAACGACAGCATATCTAGTCAGAGGGCACATGTACTCAACATGCCACTGCAAATGTCGGTGCTGCCGTAAGAACATAGTTCTGAACTTTAAAACTCAAATATAAGGACACGAAAGACGAAACTAAATACTGCAACATCTAATTTTTCGGTCTACCTGACTACCAGATTGCTGAAATGCGATAACGAAACCACGGCGCGCAATTTTTAATTTTGATGGCGTCAGTAGACACGAAAAACGGATCCAATAGAGTCCACAGACATTTTTAATAAATAAAAGAGAGCAATGCTCAAATATGTGGACACGCAGAACGATTCCCCAAAAATCATATGCGGTGACTTTCCAGTACCTGTATCGGGGTACCGTGACGGTACAGGGACTGTCATAGATATCATGTGACAATGATTCATTCTCCTTGATTATATTGAAACATCAATTGAAATATCTCGTGATATGAGTCAACTATGTACCGTATTACCGGATCAGGTACCGAACCACAGTCAAACATTTCACATAAAAACGTTACTAAATAACATGCGTCAACTTAACACCACCTGAATCGGGTTACAAATTTTGGTACAGTGACTGTCATAGCCGTTTAAGGCTGATGGACAATTCGACTACACGGATAACTCACCAGGTCTATCTGTAGTCGAGTTGTCTCTGGTGGCATGTCCCGTGACAATGATCTACTCTTCTCCATTCAACTGCAACATGAATTGAAATACCAAGTAATCCGTTTCATTCCCTTCTACATTATCCGAACAAAATTCAAAAAACAAGCCCCGATTTTATCAGACAGCTACGAGTTAGTTCAGTGTCATCGCGCTGTGTTACGGTACCGGAACTGCCCTATCTTTAGAAGTTCCCATCTGGTGACAGCGTGAATTGTATTTGCAAGATGGTCCGACTCACAACTATAGCAACACCAACGATCCGAGTCACTACTGCAATATAACACCAAGTACGCCAGTACGGCACTATTCTTCATTCACCATTCTTCAAATCTTAGCAAAGCAAGGATTCTATTTCGAACCACGACGTTCGATGGCACGTGATCAAAAGGCATGAAGAGGAGTGCCAGCATATGCGTCCGTAGAACGTTCGGTGACGTCATAGCATACAAAAACAAATCTCACAGAGCCAACAGAAATTTTTGAAATAAATAAAATCAATAGCTTTCTGGAGAAAAATCTCATCTTTAACCACTAAAAATTACAAAGCAATTGGTCCAGTAATCAAAGAGAGAAGAGACTTTTTAGATTTTCCACTAGGTGTCCAAAAGTGTCAAAGGACAACAACATAATATTGAAACGATCCATATGTCCACTACTTGTCCGAAAACAACAACATGTAATAAGAAAACGATTCCGAATTACTTCTTGGTCAATGGAGACATATAATATCGATAGATTTTTCGCCGAATTTCATACTATTTTTTTAATAAATGGTTTATCGAAATTTACCTGGTAGCGATAAATCACTTATTATTTCTGAGCATCTACATTGCGACATGTAGAATGCCATGAACGATAATATGTTAACGGCATTCCTGATGCAATAAATGATTAAGATAAAATGCAACTAACTTTAGATACACTGTGATGTCGTTTTACCTCTTATAAAATGATCGACCAAGTCAATTATGTATTTCTCCAGTCACCACAAACCTTAGGTTAAATTAATTTCATCATATTTCCAATAATTTGTTGACCTCAACAACTGGCTATAGACCTTTCCCCGACATCAAAACATCCGTATTTTCAACCAATCACAAGCGAGCAGATGTAAACAAACATTCTCCGCCGGAAAATCGCTCAGACAACTTTAGACGCGTTCGGCACAGGTTGCGGCGGATGATGGCTACGATAATAAGGTTGCTGGCGGTTTAGGCAGATATTTGTCCCTTTTTTTCTTCACAGGGCTGCGAGAATTAAAAAGCTGTAATACTGTATGTTACTTGTTGCAAATCACGTTCACGAAATCTATATATCTATACTATACTAAAAGGCTGTACCCGTTGCAGGCACCTTACAGGTACGGTACTGTACAGGTCACAACTGCTATTTCGAACCAAAAAATAGTAGACAGTCATGCTGATGCAATCAAGGGTACTTGTAGCCTACCGTATGTCAGTACGGAAGAATTTGTCTTCGATACGATGTTGCATTTTTATCAAACAGAATCTATTAGTGAATTATTTTGGTAGACCAACTATGTGTAAACGCTGCGCATATGGTATTTGCCGGTCTGAAAACCTGTACGGTACCCCTGCTGTTCAAATGGAGTAAGATTTGTGCCTTTTCCGAAGCCACATATTGACTGCCAAAAAGCAATGGGGTGGATAAAGGAATGCAACAGGCCTCACAGTATATTCAATCTAGGAAAAATCACCAGAAATACCTTCGTGTGTACCAAGGTAGGCCAACATAAATATTGTTTCCGATACCTATGATATATTCAATATGTTAATTCTTATATGAAATAAATTTTCATACAAGCAATGCGTTCCATCATGCATTTTCATGGAGGCGATGGACCAACTGACGAAATTCCCTGACCCTATAGCAGATTCTTGTCGCCCAACAGAAAAGCACCATCAAATTGTGAGGTAAGGATTACTTATACCATAATTTAACTTTGGATCATAATTTAACAGGATCTGTCACCAGATACTTCATTTGATACAGAGACATGCAAATCTGACGAAAGTAAGAAAGGATTGTCAGGGATCCAACCAGATCTGCCCCAGACTCTTTAGTTGAAACTACCTCAAGTGCCGCTGATGAAAAAGTCAGCGCTTTGTCAGACAACAGAAAAATGTAAGCAAGCATCATCATCAATTTATTTTGGTTCTCTGGCATAAAACAACACAAAAAGTCAACATACAAACAAAATGCAGAGAAAAGTGGAAGTCGAGCATACCTTAAAATAAATTTCAAAAAGTACGCGACTACCTACCAGAAAAAGAAATAATAAAAGGTCACGAAAGAATTAACAAGATTCAGAATCGGAGCTGCAACTACAAAGTCACACCAAGCTGCTCCCGATACCAGAAGTTGGCCCTGCACTTGGTAGTAACTGTGGTGTGTGATGAATATCCTTATTTTGTTAGGTTGTTTTGCATTCATCACTGTCATATAAATCACAACTTGTTCATCATCACTTGATAACTTTAGAACCGAACCAAGTGGTGGGTATTTGCCCATCTGACTATGGACTGACTTTATAACAATGAGGTAGTGCCCAGTGAGAGCAATTCTTCCCAATTATCAGGAGATGAAACCAAGCAGCTTTAATAAAACAACTCAGACGCTCCATTGCTTTCATGTTTTTTGTTTGTTGTGCCCAAAAGCATATATCTGGTGTGTATTTTTATCCTATGCAACACAATATCTGCAAAACAGTATGATTTGTAGTAATTTTCTTGGATTTACTTGCTTGTTCCTTCATCATATATTTTTTATAATCTGTTATATCCCATTTCTACACTGAATGAATAAACTATATTGTAAAACCTAACAGATACCCGACTGTTTTTGGTTTAACCGGCATGATTGGAACTCTGGCTCGATCTAACTTCGTAGGATTAGCACCAACTACAGACTCCTGTAGCTCATAGCAGCGGTATCATACAGGCTTCACCTCATATCCTATTGCCAGAGCATACAGCCTCAGTCATAGTAACAGTACCGGTATCTTACAGGATTTACCGTATATGCGTGCAGTCCGACCAATTTACGATCGCACATTGTACTCTAAAATATCTGTACTGCTAAATAGCAAGCAGCCATGTACATATTAGTGGATTCTTGTACACAATCTTACTCGTGATGAAGGCACGGAAACGCCGCATAAAATATGATATAGGCCTAGGCCTAATCCTAGAAACTCACCAAACGATGTCTATTCTGCCGATAAAACTGCGTTATGAAGTAAATCCCTTGTCCTGATTTAGGCGAATAAATTCCATAAGTGTTATAATCCGTTCTTGTTTTGAAATACCAGATCTAAACAATTATTAATCTGTACTAATAGAGTACGATAGCAGATCCACGATGAATACAGATGTGAGAATATGAAGGATATCACGTTCTACGAAACATTTCCCGCCTAAACATCAACTATCGCGTCATAGAACAGATCCACTGGAGCGTGCAATATTGAGTAACTGGAAATTTGATATACAGTACCTGTACTGGATAGGGTTCACGAATTTATCGCGGAGAAGGAAGCCGATAAGATGGTAACAATCAAATTAGTCAGGTGTAGGTGGATCCCCCTTGGTCGGATAAATATCGGATGTACTACTGCTCGCTTTTGCGTTGAATAGCCTTTTCATAGTTTTTTTCAGTTATTATTAGTTTAGTTGTTCTAAGGAGGTGTTGAAATATATAAGTAAGACACTTGTATATCCTTACCGTAAATAGCAATTTTAGTTGTATAGGTACGTTGCGGTAACTTCAATGAAGGCTAGACCTAGAATAATATTAGTTATCTATTCAACTTTTCACACTTACTAATAGATTACCTGCTTACTAGGGAAACAATACCGTATGGCAATTGATGATTAATTCCTTACACAAGTCAAGTCTGCAAGTAGGTCTACGCCTAGGACTAACAATAACAGTAGTTTGTCATCTGCTTTCGACTGAAATGAGGAAGCTTATGAATATTTAAAGAAATTGATAACGGCACATTATCACTCACCATCAACGAAGTGCTGTTCGCAAACAGTGAAACACAAGCGAGATGACTTCTGGACTTGGCACCAAGCAGTCCTGTCAATAGATGATATCCACATTGCGCGACGTTCCGGATCTTTTGAAATCAGTGGAATATAACTGAAGATCTATTTCGTTGTATATACTATACGTACAGTTAACGGAACAATACGAAATAACCATTTTCAACAGCCAAACAAAACGGAAACGTATAATCTGACTTGCAACTGACAGGAGCAAAATGGACGTTTTTGTTTTTTTTTGCCGTCCAGTAAACAAAGTTTCGTGACCCGTGCAAATTCTCCTTATAGGACAGATCGTAGCACATATTTCTTGTAGTAAAAGCGTCTTTTCCGTAAAACGTGCAACTTTTGGAAGGGGGAACAAGGCAATATTTGTTAATAAATTTTTTTTAAGGAACATTTTAAAATCATTTTCAGGTAGTTACCTGATGTGCGCTACGAAACTCACTTTCAATGCGGCCTATTGGGGAAGTCGTAACCGACCAGCGGTTACGTGAACCACCCAACGGCGGCGAGAAAGTTAACTGATAACAGAGAGAGAGAGTGAGATTTATTGCCACAAAAACAAAATCAACACTAATATAAACAATAATAGATAATAATACAATGAATAAAATATTTCATCAGTAATAAACAGCGATTGATTATTGTTTTGTGCGGGTCGGTGTGCAAGACCGATTAAGGTCATCTAGGCTCCCGACCCTTGTGTAAATGCTGTATATAAGGTTATCATGGCATAATATAGTACCATGGGTAAATGCAAATGCGATTAAATAAAATATATATAAGATAAAGAAATGAGTGAATGAGTCGGCAATTCAATTTAAAGTTATTATTATTAAAGTTATCAAAGCGCAATTTAGGATTTTGAGAGGTCATGTACCGATGTAATCGATCATGTCCAATGGAAGAATCAAAACAGACAAAGATTTAAAAAAAGCTTTTTTTTTATTGGACACAGACCGAGATCAAAAATTAAAAGATAGGGACAGAAAATAATATCATCACAGATTCAGTAATGGAGTGCATGACGTGAAAGTATCATTTGACCCCTTTTGGCATTTAATTAGTTCACATGAAGAAACAGGGGAAAAATCATAACAATCGATGAATATTGTTTAATTGCTACCAGCATTCATAAGTATTTATACTTACTTGAATAAGGATTCGAATATTTATGTATTATCCACAATTTAACAGGGGGAATTTTGAGATACGTTTGAGTTGAGATTGTGGTTATATTGCTGCCTAATATCCTGCAACTTGCTCTATCCGCCGCTTGAGCAAGACTATGATGTCCGGTGGTCCAATCGCGTACTGGAAAAAAAAGAACACATTATAATGGAACTGAAATGAATCTCAAATAAAATTTATAACAAGACAATAAAGATACTCCAACTTTATTTATTGTCGCATTTTTCCCGTGTACCAGTGACCGCTAATACAAAGCCTTTATGCAACAAATAGGCTCCACATTTTTTCATGAGGTAGGGCGTTGTTTGGTAGCAAGATATATTCATTTTATCTATAATTACCTTAACACTAGAAACACATTGGCATAAACTTCTAGAAACAGCCAGCGTTGACAACGTCCGATAACGTAAACTTTTTGTAGCAATTGTTGGTAGAGGCAGCAGAGTGCCGAGCTGACTGACTGGATTTAGTTTGACGAAATCTATGGGTGTTTTTGGGAAAGAAGACGATTTTTCGAATGACTTGAATGAAGAAAGTAGGAACTAAGAAGTGTAAAAGTTTCGGGTTTGGTTATTTTATTTTTAAAATTAGTTCCGGTAGCCTTTTTTCATAGCTACCGGTACTCTCCTGTGACTTTCAAGGCAGAAAGGTTATTGTTTTCGTATTTACAGTACCGGTACCGTACCGTATTTATCTTTGGGTAGGGAAAAGCCGTTGAGCTGGGAGTTGAGGTAAAGATGCAACAGGATACTGGTACCGGTATCGGGTCTGGTATAGTTTAGTACCACATGCACGTCTAGTTGGCCTAGCTCAACATTTTTTGCATATGACCGCCGTCAGGTGCGGACGTGGCACTGTACCGGTATTGGGCAATGGAATACCGGTTCTGGAATACAGGAATAGGAGATTTTTTCGACTAAAACTTTGAAACCTGGACAAAAGTAATTCCCTAGTGAATCTGATTTCAGAACTGTACCGGTGACCGGATGGAGCCGAAAAGGGTTTTTGCAATCATGAACGAAAATAAGATTGTTGAAGGAACCATTGGATAATCCCATACCCGACTTGGAATGGTAACCGGACGAGAGGCCGTGGTTCGCCATATGGATAAGCTGTCTTATCGGCTTTCCTCTCCCCCGGGTTAAATATGTAAATCCTAATCCTAATCTGCGTGAAATGACTACAAATGTTCTCAAGCGAAATACAAACAAATGGTCACAACAACGAAGAACCCTGTAACAGTAGCAAACCAACATATAATTATATTCAATGTAAAGAAAGCCCTCAATTCATCCAAAATCTATGGAAACTAATATTGTTTTTATGTGCAATAATATTGTTTTTATGTGCAACAATTGGACTGCCTTCAAATTTTGATATCTGTATAGACCTATGCATGTTCTAGAGTTTGTTTGTTTTGTTGTGTTCAGTTTGCGATGTCGATGCAACACAACATGACGTTGTCTTCGAAGTGAGCGATGTCAAGTTCAGCGTGTGCGTCATATGCTATTATTTTGATAAAAAAAATTATTTTAATTTTTTCTCGAGTCTCCTGCGACATCCCGCAATCAGTCAAATTTTTTATATACATAACATAACGCCCTCTATCGAATGGCGGTCTTTTTGACGAAGTTAGCGTCTGTAGAAGTCACATTTGAGCCACTCGAAAACGAAGTGTCAATTTTATGCTCAAACGAGATTTTTTAATCGAAAAATAAATTTAACTGCGCGATTAAATATGATAATAGATTTAGATAGATAAGGACTCACTATAGAAACTGCCAGAAGCACAATATGACGTGATTTAGTCAAGATATAAACGATTGAAAATTTCCGAATTAACCCGGTTTTACGATATATACTATAAATATAAAATGTCGCTTGTTCTTATATTTGGTTACTACCGGTATGTGTTTTCTGATTTCGATGCATTCACTCTTTTGGTGTGTTTTTTTAGAGCGTGACACGTACATTTTTTAACTTTATTTTAAGTTATGCTCACGTTCCAGGTACTGGTATCTGTGCATTTTGTTTGTCTGTTTACCTTTTGTGTCAAAGAACTGAAATAAAATGATTGATTGATCCATTGAACTATAAAACTCTCATTTTATTAGATCTAAATCAACGGTGCACAACTTGCGGCCGTCGTGACAAAATAATGCGGCCGTCCACATACAAATACAAAAAAAAAAGTAAAAAATATAGGATTTGGCGACTATGCTGGTGCAAAAAGAATGATGAACAGCTGGTGCAGAAGTCTAGAGACAAGGGAAATTTGCCGGACACATGGAAAGGCGCAGTTGAATATCCAGTGCTACAAGGATTGGCACGAAAAACTCTCGTTCTTTTTGGAAGCACTTACATTATGCAACTTGCTGCAACATATCTGCGCAAGAACAGGTCCACCGAAAAGAAAACTCCGTTTAAAATGCGAATATTATACTTCCAAGTAGTCCTACATACTTCATAATTGGGCAGACTGCACCTCGCATGGGTCAAATACACGGTTATGACGTCATAAAAGCCAAAAAATTTGCATGCCTTCGCCGCGCTCGTCAACCCCCTTGCGGCCGTATTGAATACAAATATATGCAATGTGGCTGCCAATAGCAAAAAGGTTGTGCACCCCTGATCTAAATGATCAATACTATTCACATTTATTTTAGAATGTGTACAAGGTCATTCTCTCTTATTTGACATGTTTATGTGTTTTCTACTGTGAAAAAGCAGATCGTGCTATTCCTATTGGTAAAAAAGTATTGGACGAACTAATAAGGTTTGTGCTTCTGTACCGCACAGTTCTCCAATTCAAAGAATCCCCACGTTCAAAGACGTCAATTATAACATTGAGTGCAAACCTCTCCTTCCCGAGACAATCTGATCTGAGCATCTATATCGGCATGGATCAGCAAATCAGATTTGTGCATAAACCTTAAAAGAAAGCGCAATTTAAAACATCACAATTAAATTCTCGAAAAAAATTAATTCAATTTTAAAAAAAAATTTTTTTTTAGCCTAGCATTCGAGAGTTTTTAGCAAAAAAAAACATGCATCTTTGGATTTTAAGGCGGCCCCATTAAATTAGATTATCATCGAGACAAGTATGGAACAATCTGTCATCGTGCCAGACACCTCGTTTTGTAGCCAATAATGTTTATTTTATTAAACCAAATGTCTCATTCAAGCATTCGTGCCGCGGCTGTGCCATACGGATTCAAGATAAGTAGACCTGCAGTTGAACACACAATTATTGTTGTACCTCGTTATTGTTCTTTAGATATTATTAACCTTTAGGTTGCATAGAAGTTATTTAATTTAATACAGAATATGAGAATTTTTAATCACCGTTGGATTTACTTTTGAATCCATATCAAAGTTTAATTCTACTCTGCGATTTACCATGGAGATTGTGAATGAGTTTGATCCGTTGGCTTCATCGAATACCCAGGATAATAATGCAGAGTTTGAAATGGATTTAAATTTTGGAAATAAATCTGATTCAAATGGTGCTGGAATATTATTACGTAACTATCAGACACCTGTAAAAGAAACTAACACAATGGGAACTCTAATTGATCTTTATGACACAACAGAAGAGAGTACAAACAATAATAATCCAATACAGAGGCAAATATCTGGCCCTACAGATGTTCGATCAAAAATTTCTACAAATAATGCTCCTATAAGACCAGCACGTCCCCCGCCTCCCCCTCCCACCAAGAAAAGAGCAGTCAGCGAAAACTCATTGATAGATTTGGATCCCAAGTTTGTCAATTTGCATATCAAGCCTTCAAATTCTTCAAGGTAAGATTCAAAAGCAATGAAGCATGACTAGTCAGAATAATTCCTTCATAGCAGAAGTGTGTCAATGCTGCCATTTATGCTTTATTGCTCTCTTAGATTGGTTGATATCGAATGGCACCCAAATAGCTATTGCTTTTACTTACTCTATACATTGGGTAAATATAGTATATTGATATTTATCTTAAGGAAGAAAAATGTTGATAAAACAGCTTGATCATTTGGCAAACCCTGACAATTCTTCCATTTGCCTGCCTTCGGCGAGTATGGGGATAATCAGTTATGTATTTCAGGTACTTGCCTGTGTTTCTAACACTGTTTACTGTGTATCAAGCAATGTGATATATTTTCTGTTTTAGTGTGTCATAATCGCATACACTTCGAATGTCGCTGTAATTGTATCAGTTATGACTTATTCCTAGGATTTATTCATTTTATCCCTCATTCAATTATATTTATTCTAACCTGTAGCGCTGTAGGTGTCGCTGCTTGAAGACCTTCTTAGGTCCCTCGCGACTCCGGTCACACAAAAACATGATTAGTACTGTAATTTATTCATTATGTCACTTCATGTTTGAACGTGTTTTTTTGTGATGACAAAATAAACGATTGATTGATAGATTGATTTCAAATCAAAATAAATTGTGGAACGACAAATTCAAAAAAGTTATCGTTTCATTAAAACAATCCCCACATACAGTATCCACCCACCCCCCCCCCCCCCCATGGTAGGGACAGATGGAATCAACCAACAGCCAGAAACATTTAGTGATGCTACTTTGGTATGCAGCATTTGTATAATCTCAGTTAGGGTTAGGGACTGAATTGTATGAAAATGTCCTTATTAGATTGAACACATACCGATGTGGCATTACAATTCGTGTCACTTTGATATGAGTTTGAGATCACGTTGAGCAAGTGAGATTGCATACCTAAGTGGCATCGACTTAGCCCTTTGAGTCAACTTTGAACTCAACACGTGAGTCTGATTCCTCACGACTCAGGGCTTCAGTAACTTCCACCCAACACTGCAATAAAACAATAAACAATATTCCTGTTGTATATGCCAATCAAAATAATATTATATTCAAGTTTCACAATTTTTCTCTGGTCTTATTACCCAAGCTTGGCCTGTTTGTTAAAGTTATTATTTTAATTGAGATTTTCCTATTTATCCTAACTGAGGAGCTATGCTTAAGCATCTTCTGATTTGTAATTGTAAGTACCGGTAACTATTATTTTCCATTATGTTTACCGTATTTCCCGGCTAATAATAATAAGTCTACCTGGCGAATAAGACGAAGCCACATTTTTGCACTGAAAAGATGGTGATTACATTTAGCAATTTTCAATATAGCCCTCCAATAAGACGGGCAGAAAATTTTCTTCTCTGTTGGTCAGTTAATAAGCAGTAATATGCGCTTATAATTACATATGCTTTGGACCAGGTCATGAAAAGCGACTTATTAAGAGCCGGGAAATTTGATATGTCTTTTATTTTCGTTTATTGCCATCCTTTGGTTATTTAGCTAATTACAGTATTGTGTAAGTTGGCTTGAAAGTAGGTGTCTGTGCATTGGAATAAAAATTATAATGAAACAATTTGGAATAGAAAGACAAAAATCATTAAATATTTGCTGTTTATAAATGATTAACCTCGGCAAGGCAGCTTGACGTCTTTTGTTGATTGCTTTCATATATCATAGGCAAGGGTGCGGTAATAAAACTGACACTGAGATCTGCTTTTCTGAAGTATTGGCTGAATAAAATAGAACACTTCCCACATTTGTCTTGGATAGAGGAAAGTTGAGTAATCAGCTCAATCATAGAGCAAACTACAGTCTATTGAGTTTCTGTAGTTGATGAATTTTGATGTGGCAGTCAATAGAATAAGACTTTTGTATATACTACGGGGAAGAAAGATGATTAAATGTTCTATTAGATTGCGCGGCGGTGTGGCTCAACGGTCTAAGCGTTAGGAATACGCTCGCCACCGCACCTCTAATTACTCTGCGTGGGTTGGCAGGTTCGAATCCCATGCAGGGATGGTTATGTGCGAGAGGATTGCTGGACTCCTCGCCGTCATTGGGTGGTTCACGTAACCGCTGGTCGGTTACGGCTTTCTCTACCACCAAGTAAGTCCATGCTTCCGAAAACAAACAATATAACTAATCCCATACTCGACTTGGAATGGTAACCGGACGAGAGGCCAGGGTTGGCCATATGTATAAGTCGTCTTATCGGTTTTCCTCTCCCCCGGGATAAATATGTAAATCCTATCCTATTGATAAATATAGAATTCCTTTTCCAACACGGCAGTCTGCAGCAAGGGGTCTGTGTTATCAAATACAACTCTACAACTCACTTCAATAGAAGACCAAAAAATTATAGGCCTTCTTGATTTATTCATCCAGAGGTAATATATTATAATATAAGTCATTAATATAGGTAAGTTAGTATTCTTGCAAAATGAACTGAGAATTTGTTACTTTTGGAATAACTACCGTCCGGAAAAATTCGTTTAGTTGGAGGTGAGTCAGCATGGATTGCTGCAACTGTAATTTTAATTTGAGCTCTGATATTTTTATGGTCATGCATCAGTGATTTATTGATCCAGCAATCTCTTTCATTCAGATAATTCTTTTTAATCACACACAAGTGCCAAAATTGGTATTGATTCTGAGGCTTGCATTGTGGGGTTGTCTGTCAAATATTAACCATCGAAGGTTAGCTGAAAGCATAAGCAATTTAGGTTGCTGTGAACTATTTTTACACTATAAACAAGAATCTGTGAGCCACTGAATGTCAGGAGCAACATTTATTGGTAACATCTTAGCATTTTAAATTTGATTGTTAAGCAAAAATGGTATGAACTGAGAATATTGATCAAAGCATTGTATACCTCAACAATTATAGATAACCAATTAACTTTAGTGATTCTTTTAAACAAACTTCAAATCAATCAAAGATACAAAAGCACAACATTTATTCCCATATATTTAGCCATTGCTCTCCTGATTGACCTTCCATTATTAGATTAACATAATTGTGCCAGTAGATTAGAATAGATATTGGGTCAAGTATGAACTTGCAGAAAAAGCTTTATCAATCAGTCTTGGAACAGTTCAAAGTGTGATAGCAGGTTAGAAGTTGAAACATATATTGTTATTCAATTGCGCCAGCCATGTCAAACAGGGGAGATTATGATCTTTCAGGAAAATCAAAAGTATGTCGCGAAAATTAACGGAATTGTGTTATAACTACCATAATATATGATTGAATATTTTATTATAAATGTTTTTCATTTGAAATGCTGTTATTTTATAAATTTATTTTACCTCACATGTCGTTTACCTGTTATGTAGTGCCTCTATTGTTATCTACTACATGCTGCAATTTTGCGAGATGCAGTTTATTTATCTACTGAACCAAATTTAGCGAATATAGTGATTTTTTAGAATTTCAAAGAAAAATCAGGCAGAGATGAGAAAGAAGAGTTGACCTTTTGCTTTAATTCCTTAGATTTATATGTTTACAAACTTTAAATGGCATAAGTACACATTAACGATCCCAAAATTGAGTTTTATTTCATAATGGCATCAAGTTTTTTTCACTGATAAGTTGGCACAACTCGAACAAAAAGTTTGGAAAACGCTCTATTAGTGGCATCAGTGACTGACTGCTAGTAGAGAGCCTTGTTCAGGGTGAAACGTATTAATTACTATTAAAAAATCAATGCTTAATGTGGTGATCTTAGAATAATTTAATTATATATTTTTAAAAAGTGGGTACCGTAAATGCTCGTTTCAACGCCCGGTCTTGATTAAGGGCCCATTTGAATAGCCGCCTGTGTGAACAGGACATAAAAATGAATAAGGGCCATTATTCTCGTTTAAATCATACTTGAGAACTGGAAATGACAATATACGGTATTAATTATTGTAACGATCGATCTTATCTACCGGTATTTTTGTGTGTAATTTACTTTAAAAATAACAAGCGCCCCTGCTTGAATAAGGGCCGGTTTGAATAAGTGCCCGGTTAGTGAGTATGTTTAAAAAAATGAGCGCCCGGGCTAATAAACGAGCAAATACGGTATTTTAAATCTATGTCATTTATATCAGAACGTTATTCTTAGCTTTTTACTAATTTGGTTTTCACAGAGAGTTGGGTCCTTTATAAATGGCTGTGTTTAGAATTGAGTCTGTTTAATTCAATTCCCTCCAACCCTCAGATCTCGATTTTATCTGTGTGAATTTTTGCTGTGCTTGGCTTTCTATGAACTTTTGATCAGTTAATTCGATAATAAAATCATTCGAAAGCTATCAAACATAATCAAATGTCTCTCACTATTTATTTGTTTTTAATTCAAAGATTTTAAAGCAATGGTTACGCTTAATTTTTTGAAACTATTTCGATTATTTTGAAGTTGTACTTTAGTCCTACTAACGTTTAGATTCTGTGAACTAACTGCTTGTTTTATATTTTACAGATCACTAAAGCAAGCCTCAACCTTTTTCATTGATTCTCCACCAAACCCAAGAGACACAAGAACAACTACAAGGTAAGTAGATCAGTAGATGCAGTTGTGGAATAGTGCTAGGCGTTAGGAACACGCTCTCTATCTGATTACCCTCTGTACCAATAATTGAAACCAATCCCCCTATATCTATCTCCTTCATTTTCCCAAATCATGCGTTCAAAAAGATTTAATAAAGTGTGGTTCTCAAACTTTTTAGACCGCGCTGCCTTTTTATAATTTGCCAAATCCACCTCAAAAATAACTTGCTTACAATAAGCTACAAATAACAGATAGCAAGGCGAGAGTATGTTTTATTCAAAAACACATTGAAAATACGTGAATGGATATGTAAATATCCAAAACGAAGAAATGTGCAAATTTAACAATATTTTCAATTTGCTTCACACCCATCAAAATGTTTTCTACACCCCACCAATATATTCTGTAGCATGATCATGATAACAAATTCTGGCAATAGAATAAAATTCTACCCAAAAATTTTAATGTTCTAATGTCAGATTGAATTTTATTTAAACCTATTCTCTTGCTGGGTATAGAATACTTGCAATGCCTGTAAATTGCTTGCTCTCTAGAATACAAACATCCCTTAGGTCAGGCCTTCCCAAATTTTAATGTTTGCGACCCCTTTTCAATATATTACAATTTTCCGTACCCCTTGTTGAGTCTTCTTCGATCCTATGGATTTTCTCGAAATCGTGAGGTTTCATTTTGCGATAATTTTAATAATTGTGTTTCAAAGCGAAGCACAATAGATATATATCGGTATTACTTTGCATGAAATTGGTGCACTCACAATAACAATGCGACCCCTAAAATTTGTTGCATTATTGGTTTGGGTAGGCCCTGTTTTATATGACTTCCCAACGCATGAAATATTTCTCCTGCATCTTCTACTTCAGGCCATCAAGAAGTGGGTCGTCCTTTCACAACGATTCCTCACTAGATGTCGCAAGACTGCCAGTTACAAGGTGGGTTGTTTTGTAAAGGTTTGCCATTTTTATCAGGATTGAGGGGTCAGACTTCGAAATATTTTTATTGACGATGGAGTCAACAGGGTTCGTATTTTAAAACTGCCCAGAGCTGGCAGTTCGAGGTGATGAGGAAAAAACGGCATGTTGTGTGTCATATTGGCCTAGGTCTGAAGTATTAAATTCATGGTGATAGGATATATTTATCTATTCCGGATAGATAGGAAAGTCGCTAAAAGGAAGTAATAATATGACGAACCACGGCCAATCGTCCGGTTACCACTCCATGTTAGGTATGGGTTTAGTTAGCCAGTTATTTGTGTCAGAAGCGTAAACTTGTGGTGGAAGCCGTAACCGGCCAGCGGTTAGGTCCTTGTTCAGATCAAAATTTATTAAAGTTCAAATACTTGATATATTATGGGCAGATCAAAATCCTGGTCTTATTCCTAATTTTTACTTTTTCCAGAGAACCTCAGCCTTTGAACAGCGGGTCATCCTTCTTCTATGACAACATGTCTTCAGCAGACGCAAGTGAAGTCACGCCTCAAAAATTATTTGGAGGACGTGAACAAATTATGCAGACATGCATGGAGAAAAGACAGGAAGAATACACGATAAGGAAACCTTTCAAGTGAGTGAAGACAAAATGTTTTGAGAAAGGCACGTTATGCTTTGTGTTAGGTATACGCTTGTCATTGCACTTCTGATTTCCCGGTACTCCCGAGGTATGTGAACCAAGATGGCGGACATAACCATATGTGTACCAGGTTAGGGTTAGGCCATAATTTTATTCTGATTTTCCTTATTTCAGTTTTATTACGAGTTCGGGGATTGTCTGTGTTAGCCAAGTGAATATACCCCCTGTCCATAGGATTCAGTCCTTTTATACAACTTGATGTAAAGTATCGAAAAAAATATACATACACTTCTGGAGCGCCTATTCCCATGCGCGGGTTTTCAAGTTGAGTCCTGTGGTCGGTTACGGCTTTCTCCATCATCAAATCAATTCATCTGAAGAAAAGAATATATGGCTGACAAATCCCATACCTGACAAGGACTTGTAACTGGATGAAGGCTGTACTTTGACATATGATTAAGCCGTCTTATCAGCTTTCCCCCCGGGATAGAAATGATATCTCATCCTTATCATAAAGCTTTTAAAATTTTTATAGTTTTTTGTTCAGAAAATTACTATATTAATATTTCGTATAGTGCTAGGAGACATCTCTACTAACTCGCTTTATAACTCGAACAAACTAATTCACTGATTTTGCCCACCAATAGTTTTCTAATTCACAATTTTTATAAAATGTCAATTCTTGTAAATGTCCAGGTTCCACCAGAGCAGCCCAGGGGTTCCATGATTTTCCATGCAAAATAGGAGTCCGTATTAATAAATGAATATTTTTTGACTATAATCAAATATCTATTAGGTTTGCTGCTGTTATTAAACTTTGAAGATCATTATGTTCCATATATAGTCATAGTTTATGCTATTCAGATAATAAAAGACAATACAGGGGTTCCTAGAGACTTTGTAATATTCCGAATATTTATGTTTGGGGTTTCCCCCCCCTGGAATAGCTTGAAAACCATACACTTTGCATTCTAAGTCTGATCATTAGTCATTATTAAGATTTTTAAAAACCTTACGCCATATGAATCTATATGAGCCTTCTTTGGGGCTGCACAATTTCATATCTTGTTCAAAATCTATGATTATAATTCCCATTTTGATCTGAGACAATTTGTGTATTTTCTATTCTATTTTGAGCGTTTCCAGCTGTACAGGCATCCCAGCTGTAGGGTTTATATATCAAATCTGGCCTATTGTGATATAATAATAGAATCTGTGATGTCATTATCATACATATTGCTATTCTATAATTACATCATACGATTAATATGCAAAGCTTGTGTGTCATTGGACTATGGAAGACCAGCGAAATATGTAAACAATTTTTTACAAAAAAAAGAATGTCGAAAGGGGTGTATATATATGGCTCCCACAATTCAGAGCGACATGTTTTGGCCATATCTCTTTGGTATCGTTATATTTAAAACTTTTTGTATTCTATGTGATTTGAGAGTTTTGCTTTACTCTAACCTAAGTGTTTCTGTGTAATTGTGCAACAAGACTTGAATCACCCAGAATAGGGTGAGGGGTTACTTTTTTTTAGTGGGCCAGTTATGGATAATAGACTTGGTTACTGGGTCAGAGTCTCAAGCCTCAATATGAAAAAGTATGAATAAAACACAGTTCATTTGCAACAGCTAGCTAGGCCAGTGGTTCCCAAACTCTTTAAAAAAAATTCCATGTTGGACCCATCGCAATTTTTTTCATGATTCGCGGCCTTGTGCATTAAAATGAAACATTAGAAGATCACAACAAAAAATTAGTGCGCCGTATGGTATAGTGAAAAACACCTTTTCCCCACCTGCTCTCACCAACAAACGTGCAAAAAGCAACGTCAGCTATACCTTTGCAGTCAGTTGGCTTGTAATGGCTTCAATTGAACTCTCTCTGTGATATCACAGGCCCAAAGCTCTGGGACATCATGTTCGAAACAGAAACTGGGGAATCAGTGTTCCCAGCAGTGTTTGCAAAGGCGACAAATGTGTCAGATTTAAGCACTCAATATTTGTATTATCAAACTACCGTATCTACTCGTTTTGTAGCCCGGGTCCATATTTTTTTAACCAAACTCACTAACCAAGCCCTTATTCAAGCACGGGTGCTTGTTATTTTTTGGAACAGTATTGAATGATCCGTGATGTTTGTCAAGTCACCACAATGACCACATATAGATAAGATCGATCGTTACAATAAATAATATATTGTCATTTCCAGTTCTCAAGTATGATTTAAACAAGAATGACGAAAATTTTGACTTTTTCTACGCACCGCAGGTACAAATCCGCAAAAGAAGAAAAGTTCGGCGACGCCCTATCAATATTGAAACGACGCACTTGGGCGTCGCGATGCCCAGTTTGAGAACCATGGTGTTACGTAATCAATGCTATCTGTTATGTAATTGGACGCTTAAGGTGCGAGTGTTATCTACCAGCGCTTAAAATTCAACAGCGTTGTGACAAAAGCGCTTCTTATTTCCTATTGTTCTCTACCACTAAAAATCAGCTTTTGCATCGGGCGGGTATTCAAGCACCGGCCCTTATTTATTTTTATGTTCTGTTTACACGGGCGGCTATTCAAACGGGCCCTTAATCAAGATTGGGCGGTAAAACGAGCATTTACGGTATATGTTATATAACAGATTTCTTTCGCTGACCTTCTGAAATTGCCTCACGGACCCCAAAAGGTCCACAAACCCCAGTTTGGAAACCACTGAGCTAGGCTAATGTTTTTATATTAACGAGCGCAATGTATCAATTGAGGTCATTATGGCGTTATTTTCGCCGATATTTCCAACTGAAGTTTATAAAGTATAGTCAATTATTATCTCAACAGGCACAAATGGGCAGGATGAAACACTTCGGTAGGCTGTATCTGGCCCGCGGGGCTTAATTTGCCCATTCATGACTTGGAATAATTATTCCTGCCATAACATCCTTATCATCCATTGTACAAATCCCCCAGTGCAAAAGCATAAAACAAGGACATTATTATTGAACCCATCTTTTAGCTTTTATGTATGCTGTTTTTATTTTCACACCTGGAAGTAGGCAGATTTGCTTATAAGTTGTGACCTAGGTCACATAAAGGAAACAATGGTGACGCATGCTATGACAATACCATATTATGAGTAGGCAGATCATATTTTGGTCGAAACGTAAATTTCCTCAAATTAAGAAACCACCTTATATTGTGTTATGAATCTAACTATCTACATAGTTGATGAATCCCACAATTCAGAGCTATCTGAACTATTTTGTATTTGACCATATTTCTTTGATATTTTTATACTGAAAACCTTTTGTGTATTCTATTTAATTTAGGAGCCATGCTTTATTCTAACATACACTACACATAGCAGGAGCTCGGCAGGGTTCCCAGAGTGAACAAAAATGAATGTAAAACTGGCCAAAACTGAATACACTCGGAAGTCTGAACTAATATTTCTGAAGGAATATCAAATACTAAAATTAAATTATTTTTAACAAGGACATGTCAATGTAAATTCGAGTAGTTGAGTTTGAAAATTCAAGAATGTTAAAAAAATTATCATTATAATTTTTTAAAATTTGGACGTAACTCTTTTAAAACTATTCCATATTCAAGATGTCAAAATAGGAAATATATTTTTTGAAATCATGAATATATTTAATTTATTCAAGTTCTTGATTAGTTTTGAGCAGCCCTCAGCAGACTTCTACACATTATTAGACAGCCATATAATAATAGATACAGGAAATGCCTGTGATGATATGACTGTTGAGTGTTATGTTTATAGAAGCTGGTCATGTGAATAGTGCTTGGGCTTGAATATTATCAAACTCAGTAATCAGTGGTTTATATTTATCACCCTACTTAGGCAAAGCAGTATGGTGGCCCATCGTTGTCACACGTTTTTATTTTGAGAAAATTTGCTTCTGCTTGGGACCAACGTTGTCATGCATAATCCTACACGCACAAACGGTGTTCCCTGGGTTTCTAACTCACTGCTCACTACTGACCGTACCTGTACCCATGCAATCAATACCGGGTACGATCAGACGATATCTGTATCGCACGAGTGTCCGGACAACTGAGCATTTAAGCAGCATTCTCCAATTCAATTACCTTCTACACGTAAAAACAAAATTCTCGAATTTTTGTATTCAATTCTATATTCTCTTACCATTATTTTATATAAATATATTACTTCTAGTTGAACTTGTATCATGGAGAATTGATAGAACATTTGCATATTAAATTTATTGAATATTGCTCAAGAAAATCAGTAGTGAGTTAGAAACCCAGGGAACATTATTTTATTCACGTTCGTTTTTTATTTTTTTAATTTTTTTTTTATTATTTCATGTTTTTTCACGACTATTTTTTTATTTTGCTTTTATTTTAAGTTTTTTATGTTTATTTTTTATTTTTTCAATTTTACGTGTGACAACGATGGGCCACCATAAAGCAGTGTATAAAATTTATCTTTGTTTTGGCAAATACACTTTATTTTTGTGGTGGTCAGATAAACTAGGCGACTACAAAACCAGAAGTTTATCCATCACCATACTAAAAATACATGCTGAACACACACGAATGTAAAAAATGAAGTAAAAATGACATTTCGGGCTGAAAGAGACGCATAATAACAATACTGGCTATCGAGCTTTGTCGCTATTTTTTTGGCTAGTAATCTGTAATATTTGAGCTTAGACAAGTTTGATTATTGAAATTCTTAACAGAAAAATTTATTTCTAGTCATAATTCGACGTATTTTTGTCTGTATAGAAATAATGCTGGTTGCTTGCTTCTTACTACTATGTATAAGCTTGGCAGCAAACACCGCAACTCCCATTTTCTTGATATGTGATGGCCCAATGGTCGGTGTGTTTTACCAAACATGTTCGTGTTGAACGTTTAAAATTTCAAGGTCAAATCTCTTGCCCACCAATGGCGTTGCACGTGCACCTGTCTTTTTTTGCCAGGCAGGTTCTGGTTCTTCCGATAACATAGCAGCTGTCTATATTAACGACAGGAAAAACATTTGATTCGCTGTTGTTACCAAGTAAACCATTTAATAAACAATGAAAACTAACATCATTTACTTCTTTACAGTTATGCTAGACTGACCTTTAGCAAAAATGTTTCTTCCTAATCTAAAGCCTTCTTCAAAGCAAGTTTTGAAAAATTAAACCTCATGACTGTTTTCTTTCAGAATATTCGTGGGAACGTGGAACGTGAACGGACAGAACCCACCTGATGAAGTCACGGATTGGCTGAGCACAGACGATTTAGTGAGGGATCCACCGGATATATATTTCATTGGGTGAGGATATGAGTTTTCTTCTTCAGGAGAATTTGCTTGAAGTTAGGGGCATACATCTCTGATTGAAGTTACCACTGAAAGGCCAAGAGTTGATATCATATACAATAATTGGGGTTTCGTGCATTACACACGCTCATTCGGATGCAAACGAGACTCATCCCTAAGTATAGTCAAGTCAGGAGAGACCGGTAAAATCCAAAAACTATTCGTACTCAAAGAAAATGTTAACTCATCTTAGAGTGAAATTATGAATGGCCACTGGAATTCTATGAGCAACTGAAACCATAGCCTATATAGATTACACCGCCAAGTAAGAATTGGCGTACTTAGTTTAGTTTGATGGTATGGCTCATTATATTCCACATACTATGCAGGGGGTCGTGTGGCAGTGCTTGTGCATGCTCTATTACTAAATCAGACTCGCTATGTTAAACCACAAAGCTCTAGTTTCCACCAGGTATAGTTTGAGATTGGCTTGTGTGGCAGTCTGATCTGGAGTTGCAATATCAAATTTCTTATGGTTAGGAGTAACCATACTTCAACTTTTACTTTACAATTACTGATCAAAAAACAATGAACCTGGTAAAAATATATTGAGAACTGACTCCGTAACAAAATTGTAATTGTAAAGGGACTTCATGGACGCTCTGTAATTCTTTCTAGCTTTCAAGAACTTGACTTGAGCAAGGAGGCGTACGTCTTCACCGAGTCATGGAGGGAAGACAACTGGATCGTAGCTGTGTCGAGATCTTTACCGCATGTGAATGTTAAGTATCATATGGTGAGTGTTTTTTATGAGGCGTTTTACAATCCTAACAAGTCTCGGTACTCCCGAAGTATGGCTGACACCGGAACGTAGTATGTGTACCAGGTTAATGTTAGGACATAATTTTATTCCAATTTTCGTTATTTTAATTCTATTATGAGTTCAGGGACTAGCCAAGTGACTCATGTAGTATTTGTACCTAAAATTATGGCCTAACCCTAACCTGGTACACATACTACGTACCGGTGTCTGCCATATTGGTTCACATACTACGGGAGTACCCAAGTGTCAGCACAAACACATTGATTTGTGAGAAGCTGCAATAATTGGAAAAAAGGAAATCCGATTGTAGGGGGGTGGTGTTCTGGGGCATTGGCATGGTCAGGGACGTAGCCAGGATTTTTCAGTTGGTGGGGGGGAGGGGGGGTCCGAAATTTGTAATTGGCAAGTTAGACCATAACTGGTGACCGGAAAATGTGCCTTTACATGTTTCTTAAATTAATTGTCATATATGTGCTTCAAGCTGTGAGAAATTGGCATACAGAGAAACCTAAAGTAACCCATAAGCAACACCAACTGACATATGCCCTCAAGTACAGAGAGGATAGGATAGGGTTTACATATTTATCCCGGGGGAGAGGAAAGCCGATAAGACGGCTTATCCATATGGCGAACCACGGCCTCTCGTCTGGTTACCATTCCAAGTCGGGTATGGGATTAGTTTTACTGTATTGTTTGTTTTCGGAAGAATGGACTTGGTGGTGGAGGAAGCCGTAACCGACCAGCGGTTACGTGAACCACCCAACGACGGCGAGGAGTCCAGCAATCCTCTCGCACATAACCATCCCTGCATGGGATTCGAACCTGCGAACCCACGCAGAGTAATTAGAGGTGCGGTGGCGAGCGTGTTCCTAACGCTTATCCCGTTTAGCCACCCCGCCGCGCCGCACATGGGAGAGCACATGGCTACTTCACCTTCATAGCTGTTTGGTCATGATCATTCATCTGTGACTGATGACATCACAGGTCAGGCTCAGCCATCGGAGAAAATGCTATTTGCCAGAAATACAATAAAGTTAACACATGCATCTGGAACAAATTATTTGCTTGACCTGTACCTGACACAGCAGCCCATTGTTATTACTATTGGGAATTGATATTATCAGGATTATGAAATACCAATCCAGATACCTAATGAACATATTTTCTTTAATCTGAAATTTTCCCCTTAAATTCAGGTAAAATCAATTCGATTGGTTGGGATGTTACTTCTTGTCTTTGTGAAGACAATGCACGTTCTATCAATAAGAGACGTTACCTGCCATCAAGTTGGGACCGGACTGCTTGGAAGAATGGTAATTACGCTTTTTTTCTGTTTTATATACCCCTTACCCTCAAAAACGTCTTAGACAAGCTGGTAACACCAAGACTACCAAACTGGAGCTGGTTAATCACCGAAAACCTGGCTAAAACAGTGAAAAAACTGGTAAAATCAGTGAAAAACCATCAAAAATCTTGCTATAACAGTGAGACACCTGGCAAAGACAGTGAAATACCATCAAAAACAATGAAAAACTGTCAAAAACCTTGCAAAAACAGTGAAATACCATCAAAAACAGTGAAAAAAACGCCAAAAAACTTGCAAAAGACAGGAAGTTTTTTTTCATTATCAGGCTCTAGAAAAACAGCCGCTGACATATCAAGATCTATTTTGTTTCTCGTTATTCACCAGTTAAGTACAGACTTCCAGTTTAGAACTGATTTTCTCAGGGAAATGGGGAACAAAACTCTAATTAGATCCACTATACACTTGAATAAAGCACTGACTTGAATTATTTTACATCCTCAGGGCAACAAAGGAGGAGTAGCAATTCGTATGGATCTCCATAATTCATCTATATGTGCTGTGAACTCCCATCTCGCGGCTCATCTTGAACAATGCCAACGTAGAAACGAAGATTTTAGAGACATTTGCTCGAGATTGCAGTTTAATATCAACGGACAAATAATGCCGATGTCTGTCTTCCAACATGAGTGAGTGCTTTAATTGCATGTGTGATGGCCATTGATGGCGAAGTGCTTTTATTACTGTTTGTGAAAATCTCATTCGAATGGTAGCCTGCATATTGAACTCCCATAGAATGAAATAGTTTTAGTGGGCACCGATAATTTTGCTCAGAGTTCAGTATCTCTCCTAGTAAGTGCGAGCGACTTCAGGAAAATAGTTTTGAAAAAAAAAAATTTTGCTTCCAATAAATCTACAAATATGCAAATATCTGCTAATTTCAAGCATTGTGTTTCGGCTGGGTGATTTCATCTCTTCAACATATATTTAACCAGAAAATATTTGTTGATTATTAGTATTGTGTTCTTCAATGGTAGTTAAATTCTTTAAAATATTCGGAACTCAAAAATATTGGTTCATTTCGAGTGTTGTGTTCTGCTTGGGTAATTGAGATCTCTTCAATTTATATGGTTCTTAGAAATATCTGTTTATTTCTAGCGTTGTGTTCTGCTTGGGTAATTGAGATCTCTTCAATTTATATTACTCTGAGAAATATCTGTTTATTTCTAGTGTTGTGTTCTGGTTGGGTAATTGAGATCTCCAAATTTATATTACTCTGAGAAATATCTGTTCATTTCTAGCGTTGTGTTCTGGTTGGGTGACCTTAACTACAGGATACAAGACCTGTCTTCTGAATATGTGAAAGAATTGATCGATGAACGAGGCTACAAGCTGTTGAAAGAAAAAGATCAGGTTTGTTTCTTTGAAATGTGAGATGAGTTGGCAATGCCATACCCGACATGGACTGGTAACAGGACGAGAGGCCGTGATTCGCCATATGGTTAGGTCTCGCGGCCCATCTCAATTATAACTGGCTAACAATAAGCTACAAATAACAGCTGGTAAGGCAAAAGTACGTTTTATTCAAAAAAAAACAATATACATTGAAGGGACGTAAATATCGATGCACTCGATATCTCACGAAAGCGAGGTTGAATCTGCTCTAAATTTTGCATGTACATTCATCATAGCTCGGATCAGAAGCCTATTGATTTTGGATGGATTATGTCTTATAATTAGCGAGTTATTAATTAATTAGTGATGGGACACACGGTGTCACTATGGAGTAAGACCACTGTTTTGGGGGATCCCCTAACCTTCGATCGATAAGTCTTCTGTTTCTAACCGATATTCTAGTGTTATTACTTTGTTTATTAAAATTTTGAGTTCCATATGTCTAAAAATGAGATTCTTCACACCAATACACCCTCTTTTTTTAACAGTTGAATATCGAACGTGGTGACCAACGAGTCTTCCAAGGTTTTAATGAAGGCGAGATAAATTTTCGACCAACTTATAAGTATAATCCAGGAACAGATGAATGGGACACTTCAGAAAAGTGTCGGACTCCTGCTTGGTGCGATCGAGTGCTTTGGAAAGAGTCTGTCTTGTCTCTGAGAACTGGTGCAAACGGTGAGTTGTTTAATATCAGTCCCTTTTTCAAGAGTCAATTTTTACCTTCAGAAATGGATAAATTCAAAAAAATTCATTTTATTTTGAACAAATGTTACTATTACAAGATTGAAAATTCTTATATTATTTATGCAATTTTTTATTATTAATATAAATTCATTTCCTGATGCTCTATTAAATGACAAATCTGAATTTTAGGCCACAGGACGCATGAATTTTTTAAATAAATTAAATTTCGAAATGCCCTCAACCTAATCAGAAGTGCGAATAAATTGAAAAAGCAGTCTTGGATTGCTTCTTATGCGGCTTGTGCAAAGCCTTGCTGGTAACAAAATATTAAAAATTGCTCATAAAACACAAATCTTATTTCTTGCAGCAAAACCTCAATCCTCTGTTGATCTTCTCAAATACCAACAACATATGAAATTGAAACTGAGTGACCACAAACCAGTCAGTGCTTTGTTTCAAGTCAAGGTAAGAAGGAGGTTCATTCGATGCTTAGCGGTAGGGACTCGAGCCCTGACATGGGCAAACTACAGCTACGACTCGCGGTCCAAATCGGCTCGTTGGGTTATTCATTCTGGCCTGGCTTCAATTCTGCATGCACTACATATTTGTGCTATGTATACACAGCAGAGCCTTTGTGGTATTGGGATATGCTGTGCTGTCCAAATGATTTTTTCATTTAATAAATTGGGAGTTTTTGGTTGTATTAAGATGAGAGAATTTGGTTGTATTAAGATGGGAGTATTTGGTTGTATTAAGATGAGAGTGTTTGGTTGTATTAAGATGAGAGTTTTGGTTGCATTAAGATGGGGATATTTGGTTGTATTAAGATGGGAGTTTTTGGTTGTATTAAGATGGGGATGTTTGGTTGTATTAAGATGTGATTGTTTGGTTGTATTAAGATGTGAGTGTTTGGTTGTATTAAGATGGGGATATTTGGTTGTATTAAGAAGTGAATTTTTGGTTGTATTAAGATGTGAGTATTTGGTTGTATTAAGATGGGGATATTTGGTTGTATTAAGATGTGAGTGTTTGGTTGTATTAAGATGGGAGTATTTGGTTGTATTAAGATGAGAGTGTTTGGTTGTATTAAGATGAGATAATTTGGTTGTATTAAGATGGGAGTATTTGGTTGTATTAAGATGGGGATATTTGGTTGTATTAAGATGTGAGTTTTTGGTTGTATTAAGACGGGAGTGTTTGGTTGTATTAAGATGGGGGTATTTGGTTGTATTAAGACGGGAGTATTTGGTTGTATTAAGATGGGGGTATTTGGTTGTATTAAGATGGGAGTGTTTGGTTGTATTAAGACGGGAGTGTTTGGTTGTATTAAGATGGGGGTATTTGGTTGTATTAAGACGGGAGTATTTGGTTGTATTAAGAAGAGAGAATTTGGTTGTATTAAGATGGGAGTATTTGGTTGTATTAAGATGCGAGTGTTTGGTTGTATTAAGACGGGAGTGTTTGGTTGTATTAAGATGTGAGTGTTTGGTTGTATTAAGATGGGGATATTTGGTTGTATTAAGACGGGAGTATTTGGTTGTATTAAGAAGAGAGAATTTGGTTGTATTAAGATGGGAGTATTTGGTTGTATTAAGATGGGAGTATTTGGTTGTATAAGAAGAGAGAATTTGGTTGTATTAAGATGGGGATGTTTGGTTGTATTAAGATGGGAGTTTTTGGTTGTATTAAGATGGGAGTTTTTGGTTGTATTAAGATGGGGATATTTGGTTGTATTAAGATGGGGATATTTGGTTGTATTAAGATGTGAGTATTTGGTTGTATTAAGATGGGGATATTTGGTTGTATTAAGATGTGAGTGTTTGGTTGTATTAAGATGGGGATATTTGGTTGTATTAAGATGTGAGTGTTTGGTTGTATTAAGACGGGAGTCTTTGGTTGTATTAGGATGGGAGTTTTTGGTTGTATTAAGAAGGGAGTGTTTGGTTGTATTAAGATGAGAGTGTTTGGTTGTATTAAGATGAGAGTTTTGGTTGCATTAAGATGGGGATATTTGGTTGTATTAAGATGGGAGTTTTTGGTTGTATTAAGATGGGGATGTTTGGTTGTATTAAGATGTGATTGTTTGGTTGTATTAAGATGTGAGTGTTTGGTTGTATTAAGATGGGGATATTTGGTTGTATTAAGAAGTGAATGTTTGGTTGTATTAAGATGTGAGTATTTGGTTGTATTAAGATGGGGATATTTGGTTGTATTAAGATGTGAGTGTTTGGTTGTATTAAGACGGGAGTGTTTGGTTGTATTAAGATGGGGGTATTTGGTTGTATTAAGACGGGAGTATTTGGTTGTGTTCACGCTAGCCTAATATCGCATTTTTTATGGTCTACTGATATTGGCATACTGATTTTGATCTTGGAATTATGGTCCTACATCCGGGGCTTTGCTCAGCTGCTTTCTAGGATTTTCGATGTGAAGTGCGCTTATCTCAGTTTAGGGTTAGTAATGCTAAATTTTGTGGGTTTCTGGCTTATATGGGTTTCATTAGACAAACTTTATAGTTGTATGATTTTATATTGTTGCAGATTTTGTTGTTCTATGTACGCTGAACGTTGTTAATCGTTTGCTATAATAACTGATATCTAAATTTTGCATTGCCGTTTGCCATCTTCAATCTTTACAAAGAAAATTACATTGCTGCATTGGTTTTCGTTTCTACAACTTGTGTTCTGTGTGTTTCACTGGATTGGGTCATTGCTGTCAGTTTTCAGTTCAAGGTTAACGCATTTCAACCAGCAAACTGGCAAACCAGAGAATTAGGCAACATCAAATCTTAAATTATCAATAGAAAACGCTGGCATCTCAAGGGGTCTGGCGTGGGATAGTTCTAAATGATCACTGTCCTGAACATTAAATTAACAACGAGGTACAAGTTTAACTAAAGAAATTAAAACTATATCGTATATAACAATGGCTGAAGATTCTGCACCGCAAATGCAACATGTGATCTCCTCTGGAACACCAGTTGCTAAGCATGACGATGCAGGCTCAACTGGTTCAGCTCATTCTGTTATTTCTAATGAGTCTGTGCGTGCTGAATACAATCTAAAGATGGCTCAACTCAAGTTGGAGCAATTTGATCAGGAAGAGAAACTAAAATCTGAGCTGTTAGAAGCAGAGAGAAGAAAAGCTGCTGAATTGCAAAGATTTCGGCTTGAACAAGATTGTAAGGAAGCTGCTCTTATGGCTGAAATGGCTGATGTGGAATCTAGTGATGGTTGGAAGTCTGTTGACTTGGCCAATACAGCTCTGGGAGATGCTCAGAGGCCTGTGGCTGTTGGTTCCTCAAATGTCAAAAGAAGATTATGTAAGAATAGGTTTCCTGAAGAATTCAATTCTACATCACCTGAAATGTCAGTTCAGGAAAAAGTTCATTTTCTGGGAAATGTTTCTAGACCCTATCAAAAGGTTAGTCCAGGAAAAAATGTTGACAATTCAAAGAGTAAGGCTGAAACGCAATTCTCTGAACATCTATACAAATTGACTCAAGCGATGCAGCAAGGCTTTTCACTTCCTCGTGCTGAGCCATTATCATTTGATGGTGACCCTTTGAACTATTTTTCATTCATGAAATCTTTCGAAAATTTGATAGAAGGCCAGGCATACGATTTTCGCACTAAATTTCAACAATTAGAACGTGCATGCATTGGTGATGCTAAAAGGGTTATTAAGCGTTTTACTTATGAAGAAGATATCGAAACTGCATATTATTCTGCTTTGAATGGCCTAAAAGAGGAATTTGGTCGCCACGATCAAGTTATTGAAGCTTATCGTAAGAGTTTAACTGAGGGCCGTGTACTAAAGATGAATGATCTGTCTGCATTGCGGGAATATGCTTCTGAATTGAAAACATGCCTTGTAGTTTTAAAGGCATGGAAAAAGCCAAATGCAATGGATTTAAGTGAATTTCTAACTAGAATTTTTGCACGTTTGCCAGAAGATCTTCAACGAATGTATTTTGCGGAGCTCTTAGCTTCTTCAAAAAGGTCAACGTTTGCTACTTTGGTAGACTTTGCTTGCAGAGTAGCTCGGATTACATCTGACTGTTGTGTAGCGTCTTACATGAAAAATGCTGCTCGGGTATCTGATAAAATTGCTAAGAATCGAACAAGGGATGCAATTTACACTGCAGTTTCGTCATCCGTTGACGATCAACTTGAAGCATCTGATGCCGTTCCCAGCTCTACTCTTCCAGAATGCTTGTTTTGTAAAGACTATCACTCCATATATAAATGTGAAAAATTCATGGTGGAGCCTGTTGAGTCTCGTCGAAATTTTGCTCGCGTTCAACGTTTATGCTATAACTGTCTAAAGCCCAACCATATGGTTGGTAGTTGCCCTTCGCAAAGTAGATGCAGGGCTGAAGGATGTGGTGCTCGTCATCATACGTTGCTCCATATTGGTCATGTGAACAGAAATAATCAGTCAGTCCTTGCGACAGTACATGGGGCCGGTAATAGCATTTTTTCATCTCTTTCAGTCAATAAAAATGTTTGCTATGTTAGACTTCAAGTTGCACCTGTTAGGGTATTTCTCAATGACATGAAAAAATCAATTGAAGTGTATGCCTTTCTCGATCATGGAGCTACTCGCTCATTTTGTTCCAAGTCTTTATTAGATAGAATGAATATTTCTGGTTCTTCTGAATCTTGTTTGATTAATGGTATAAATGACTCAAGGCAATATATTGGCCACAGGGTAAACCTCAAAGTACAGGGAATTGGGGAATCAACGGTTGTGAGGTTAGATAATGTTTTGGCTTTAGACGCTCTTCCCGATTTAAGAGGTTCTTTACCAAGCAATGATATTACTGCAAAATATCCACATTTGTCTAATTTGAAGTTTTGTAACTTGAATGCTGATAACATTGATCTTTTGATCGGTGCTGATGTTCTTTCCAGATATCCACCAACAGAATATTTGCAAGGCGATGACAATGCTCCTACAGCATGTCATACAATTTTTGGTTGGACACTGTTTGGTCCGGATATTCTGCATGGAAACTCAAAAACCGAAGAAGTGTGCGATTCATTTTCTAATGCTAATTGTGTTTTTCATATTTCCAATCCTATTGTCAATGATTGTGATAGTTTCAGTGCTCCAATGTGTAAAGTTTGTGCCCATGAATTTGCTGATATTAATTGTGACCCATGTTTAACTGGTTTGTCTGTCAATGACAAGAGAGCTCTTGAAATTATGGAAAAAACGACCACCACTGTTGATGGTCGTTTGCAAATAGGACTCCCGTGGAAGAGTGACAACGTCAAACTTCCCAACAATAAAAGAATGGCAGAGACCAGATTAAGGTCTCTGAAACGTCGTTTTGAAACTGATAATGATTTTTTCTGTATGTATAGGTCTAAAATGAATGAGTATATTGAAAATGGTTATGCCGAATTATGCCCTGATGCTTTTTCACATACTGATAGAACTTTTTATATTTGCCATCATGCTGTGATCACATCGGGAAAATTTAGAATAGTTTTTGATGGTAGCAGTGTCTTCCAAGGCACTTCTCTGAACCAGAACCTTCTTTCGGGTCCCGACTTGAATAATGGCCTATTGGGTGTTTTGTTGCGTTTCCGTCAAGAACCCATTGCGTTCACTGGTGACATCAAGCATATGTTCCACCGAGTTAAAGTGAGCCCTATTGACCGTGATTCCATGCGTTTTTTGTGGTTTGAGGATGGTGACATGACAAAACCTGTCCTTGAGTATAGAATGTCGTCTCATTTTTTTGGTTGTGTGTCTAGTCCTTGTGTTGCTACATTTGCTGTGAGAAAGGTTGCTGATGATAATTTGAGTGGTGCTGATTTTGACACTGTTCAAACACTTGAGAGAAATATGTATGTTGATGATGTTTTGAAAAGTTGCGAGTCGTCTGAGAAAGCTATTAGTTTGATTAATCAATTGTGTGAATTAACTGAAACAAAGGGGTTTCATATGACAAAATTTGCTAGTAATTCAAGTGAAGTTAATTCATCAATTCCTAATTCGGAACTTGCTCCCTCACTGAAATGTTTGGATTTGAATGGGTCTGGTGTTCACCACGCCCTTGGTGTGAAATGGAATATGGGGCCGGATGAACTGAAAGTGTGTGTGGATATTGAACCAAAGCAAGCAACTCGTAGGGGTATATTGAGTGCTGTTTCGTCTATTTTTGATCCACTTGGCCTAGTCTCACCTTTTGTTTTGCCTGCTAAGCGTATATTGCAAGATTTGTCTAGTGAGGATTTTTCATGGGATGATACTATTTGTCATAGTCATAAGGTTCGATGGGAGAATTGGGTTTCACAGTTGTCAATCTTGAATGATGTTTCAGTCCCTAGATGTTACAAGCCACCTGGTTTTACGCCAATTGATATACAATTGCATTGTTTTTGTGATGCCTCTCAAGATGGTTATGGTGCGGTTGCGTATTTACGTTTCATAGATGCTAATGGTTCTGTTCATGTTTCATTTGTGAAAAGTGTATCAAGAATTACACCTAAGCGACCTATCACGGTTGTCCGCTTAGAATTGATGTCAGCTGTCGTTGCTGCTGAGTTGTCCCAGTCCATCAAAAGAGAATTGGACTATGAGATGTGTTCCTACTATTTTTGGACCGATAGTATGTCTGTTTTGCAAATGATTAATAATCGCTCTGAAAGGTTTAAAATTTTTGTCTCTAATCGTATTGCCCTAATTCATTCATTGTCTAAAGTTGAATCTTGGTTTCATGTGAGCTCTGAATTGAATCCTGCGGATGTTCTATCTCGAGGAGTTATGCCCAAACATCTACCAAAAATGTCTGTTTGGTTTGCCGGCCCAGAATTTTTGAAATTAGATCGCTCTCATTGGCCCAAACCTTGTTCTGTGAAATGTGACAATAATTTTGCCTCTGAGGTTAAAGTTAATTTTGTCTCTACAAGTTCTAATGAATTTGCCTCTGTTTTTGATTTGCTCAAACGCTTCTCTTGTTTCGAAAAATTGTGCCAAAGTGTTGGGTGGTTGCTCCGTTTTAAGGCATACATGAAATGGAAGTTTCGCAGTGGTCCAAGACCGCCTGTGGGAAACTTGAGTGTTGATGAGTTGGAATTTGCTATGCATAATGTGGTGAGTCTGGTTCAGTTGGATTCCATCTCGCCTAGTTTGTTGCAGTTGGGTTCCCGAGTGAATGATAGTTCTCCCCCTTCAAGTAGCAATTTGAAACCATCCACGAGTAATTCTTCGAAGTTATTGTTGAAGTTGAATCCATTTTTTGATGAAAATTGTCATGTGTGGCGAGTTGGTGGACGACTGAAGCATTCCAATTTGCCTTACAGTCAGAGGTACCCAATTATTCTGCCCCAAAGTCATCATGTCACTGAGTTGATTGTACATATGTATCATTGCAGGGAGGGTCATTGTGGTACTTTGCATACATTATCTGCTCTAAGAGGAAAGTTTTGGATCCTCAGAGGTCAGTCTGAGGTTCGGCGAATATTGGCCAAGTGTATGGTTTGCAAGTTACGTTCGGCAAAGTTTAGTAGTCAATGGATGGCACCTCTCCCTAAATTTAGGATTGAACCTGGTCGAACTCCTTTTGATAAATGTTCAGTAGATTTGTTTGGTCCACTCAAGGTTAAATGCGGTAGGCGTGAGTTGAAACGTTATGGTTGTATTTTTACATGTTTAGCCACGCGAGCTTGTCATATTGAGTGTGTTGAGTCGATGGATACACCATCCTTTTTGAATGCTTTGTTTCGTTTTTCTGATCGTAGGAATACTCCGTCACTTATTTATTGTGACAATGGTTCAAATTTAATTGGTGCAAAGAATGTGTTGGCTCAAGGCATGAACAATTTGGATGCTACCCGTATTGAAGGTGAATTGGCACGGAAGGGAATTAAATGGAAACATAGTCCTCCTTCCGCCCCTTGGCAAAATGGTGTTACGGAAAAGATGGTTCATTTAACTAAACGTATTTTGTATGCTCTTGTAGAAAGACGAACGTTGACAGATTTTTCCCTTATTTCATTTCTCACAGGCGTTGAGAGAATTTTGAATGATAGGCCAATCACGCCACTGAGCGATGATTGTAGAGATTTTGCGGCCCTGTCGCCCAGTGCGATTTTGCATGGTTGTCTTGACACCTCCCTCCCTGCCGATCGATTTTTGAAAACTGACGAGTATAGGGATTGTTGGCGCAGTGTTCAACGTCTATTGGATATGTTTTGGTCAAGATGGACCAAGGAGTATTTGCCCCTCTTGCAGTCTCGCAAGAAGTGGACCTTGTCTGGTCGTAATCTGAAAGTTGGTGATCTGGTTCTTGTTCATAATGAGAATTTACCGCGTGGTTCTTGGCCTAAGGCCATTGTTGAGAAAGTTTTTCCGGATGGTGATGGCATGGTGCGTAGGGTCGAAATTAGAACTGCTACATCTAGTGCTATGCGGGATGTAAGACGGCTGTGCTTACTTGAGGGTAGTGAATGATGTTGTTTGATATTTATATTTTTTTTATTTTTCTATTATTCAGCTTAATTGTATAATTACACCGTTTTTGGGCCAAGTGTTTTGGGCTAGCTGCTTGTGTTTGGTAAATGATTCTTAGTTTCCCTGAAATTTAAATAATTTCCCGGGGCCGGTTATGTTCACGCTAGCCTAATATCGCATTTTTTATGGTCTACTGATATTGGCATACTGATTTTGATCTTGGAATTATGGTCCTACATCCGGGGCTTTGCTCAGCTGCTTTCTAGGATTTTCGATGTGAAGTGCGCTTATCTCAGTTTAGGGTTAGTAATGCTAAATTTTGTGGGTTTCTGGCTTATATGGGTTTCATTAGACAAACTTTATAGTTGTATGATTTTATATTGTTGCAGATTTTGTTGTTCTATGTACGCTGAACGTTGTTAATCGTTTGCTATAATCACTGATATCTAAATTTTGCATTGCCGTTTGCCATCTTCAATCTTTACAAAGAAAATTACATTGCTGCATTGGTTTTCGTTTCTACAACTTGTGTTCTGTGTGTTTCACTGGATTGGGTCATTGCTGTCAGTTTTCAGTTCAAGGTTAACGCATTTCAACCAGCAAACTGGCAAACCAGAGAATTAGGCAACATCAAATCTTAAATTATCAATAGAAAACGCTGGCATCTCAAGGGGTCTGGCGTGGGATAGTTCTAAATGATCACTGTCCTGAACAGGTTGTATTAAGAAGAGAGAATTAGTTTGTATTAAGATGGGAGTATTTGGTTGTATTAAGATGTGAGTGTTTGGTTGTATTAAGACGGGAGTGTTTGGTTGTATTAAGATGTGAGTGTTTGGTTGTATTAAGATGGGGATATTTGGTTGTATTAAGACGGGAGTCTTTGGTTGTATTAAGAAGAGAGAATTTGGTTGTATTAAGATGGGAGTATTTGGTTGTATTAAGATGGGAGTATTTGGTTGTATTAAGAAGAGAGAATTTGGTTGTATTAAGATGGGGATGTTTGGTTGTATTAAGATGGGGATGTTTGGTTGTATTAAGATGGGAGTTTTTGGTTGTATTAAGATGGGGATATTTGGTTGTATTAAGATGTGATTATTTGGTTGTATTAAGATGTGAGTATTTGGTTGTATTAAGATGGGGATATTTGGTTGTATTAAGATGTGAGTGTTTGGTTGTATTAAGACATGAGTCTTTGGTTGTATTAGGATGGGAGTTTTTGGTTGTATTAAGAAGGGAGTGTTTGGTTGTATTAAGATGAGAGTATTTGGTTGTATTAAGATGGGAGTATTTGGTTGTATTAAGAAGAGAGAATTTGGTTGTATTAAGATGGGAGTATTTGGTTGTATTAAGAAGAGAGAATTTGGTTGTATTAAGATGAGAGAATTTGGTTCAACTAACCACCAGTTAGACTTAACTTGCTGACTCTTGTTTTTCTGTTCAAGGTCAAAGTAATTGACGAAAGTCGTTACAAGAAAGTATTTGAAGACGAAAACAGAAGACTCGATAAATTGGAAAACGAATATTTGCCAACAATGAAATTAAACAAACAACATGTAAGTTGACCTTCTCTGTGGCCTTTTGGGTCTCACCTGTAGCCTCGTGTGGTGGTTGTTATCTTGGACGCTTCGGTATTGGATATATTTTGTTAATGAGAAAAGTTTTCTATGTAGTTGCATATGTCCATGAAGTCTTAAAATCTTTTAAAATTACAAAGAGAATTTATCAATACCATATATTGTTTTGGCCCTCACAGATGTATTAAATGAAGTAAAAATACTTGAACAATTACTGATTAAAAAACAACGAACCTGGTTGAGATATATTTTTGAGAACTGACTCCATAACAAAACTGAAATTGTAAAGAGACTTTATGGACACTCTGTATATATTTAATGCCTATCAGTCGTGTATGTTTTCTCCCATTTCTGTCTTTTCATGAATGTTGTTCATGAACCACATTACGAAAGTAGCATTGTTTTTTCATTCTCTGTTCTTCATCCAGGTTGACTTTGGTGAAGTGAAGTTCCAACAACCGAAATTGGAAACGGTTGAAATAGACAATGATGGTATGAGACCATGTAACTTTGAATTCATCTGCAAGAATAAGGAAACGAATATCTGTCAGAAATGGTTGACGATAACTAAGCCAAAAGGTTGTCTGCTACCTGGTGAGTATAGATCCGCGGTTCTTAAACTAATGGTGATTTTTCACCCTTTTTCCTAATGGCAACAGTTTGTTGCACCCCCATGGTAGGTTATTGAAAATGTTGTTAAAATTAAACTTGAATGCTTAACTAAACATTTGTCTACTTCCTATAATGTGATTTTATTTGGATTTCTTTAACAATTATTCCATTTTGAATTAACTTATTCAACCCCGACCTATGATAATGCCCCCCTCATCAATTTTAAATGGCTATTTGCACCTCTTTTATTTCAGGTGAAAAGTTAGTTCTTGAGTTTGAAGTTTACGTTAATCGTTTGTCAGCGCCACTGTTGAATTCCGGGGAAGAAAGATTAGACGATATTTTGATTCTACATTTAGAAGGAGGTAAGCTAATTGTCAATATATGAACTCATAACCAAAGTAGGCTATGGTTTTGCTCTCACTCAGGGGTTCTCAAACTTTTTAAGCGCCGCTCCCATTTTAGAATTTGTCGAGTCTCGCCCTTCCACCTTCAAAAATAACTAGCTCACAATAGTCTAAAATAACAGATAGTAAAGCAAAAATATGTTTCATCTACTACTCCCCCCTTGTCGGCCGCACCCCTCATCGTTTGAGAACAACTGCTCTCACATGTGTAGAGTTGCTTCTTATTTATGTTTTTTGTACACTAGGAGTCGAATTTCCGGCGTCATTTATTTTTAAATCATTGAAATATACTGAAATTGAGATGGCTTATAGTTGCCAATTTTCATATCGACAAGCAGTGTTCCCTCTAAAGTGTGCGCGCTCACACAGCTTTCACAGGCTGCGCACACGCATAGATTTACTACGCACAGATGTATTTCGATGTAATGTAGCAATGTTCTCGGTTGGCAGGTTGGTAAAGTTTGTTGTTGGCCCACTTATTACCCGGTTAGAACGCCAAAATTTCTTCATTGGTTTTTGCACAAATATTGGTCATTTCCAAAAAAGTGCGCACACACCAATATTTCTGCGCATATATACTACAAAAAATTAGAGGGAACATTGTCGACAAGTCAAAAACTGGTTTCTGTGTTGGCCCTATTTATATTCTCTTCTAGATGACCTCGTTCAGTGGTTCTCAAACGATGAGGCGCGCGGGTGTAGCCATTTTTTTGAGGGGCCGCGAAGATAATTTAAATAAAAACATTTGTTAGATTCGATCTTGTCCGCCTTATTATGGATATTCAAGTGCCATTCCGTATTTTCAACGTGTTTTTTGGATAAAACATACTTTCGCCTAAACTATCTGTTTTTTGAATGAAAATCCCTTCTTACGAATATGAATATATTTAAATGCAAATTCTAAACTATTTGATCGATCTAAAAACTTTAACAATATTTCCAGGGAAAGATTTCTTCATTACTGTGACCGGTAAATATTTGCCGAGTTGTTTCGGAATGTCAATCGAAGCTTTGTGTCGGCTACAGAAGCCAGTTACGATGGTTTCACTTGAAGAGATAAGAGATTTGGTAAGATATTGTTGGTGCTATCCAGTGTTTCCTAACATGGGTTCTGTCAAACTCCTGGGGTTTAATGGAAATTTTACGTAGTTTTGACGAGATTCTTTTGGACTATTTGTATATCATGAAGTATCATGGTGTTGCTAGTTTGTCCGAAAAACTCTGAGCAATTGCATCTAGAGGAATTTTTCGAGAAATATTTCAACCAAAAAAGGCACTTTGTCACATGGCTATGTGGACTTAATAGTCCTCTTTTTCAATATACGTTCTTTCATATAGTTTCGCATGCCTTTGGTTTTAAGTGTTCGAAACATCGGGGTTCGGATGAAGCTTGCAGAATAACGTAGAGTCGACACGTTTGCAAAGGTTAAAAACCACTGGTGTAATCGGTTACAATCTAAGATATTGTAGTAAATTTGCTCTCACATCTTCCTTGCAACAAACCTTGTACAAGCAGCCACTGACTATCTTGAAAGCTACTCTTTTTGGGATGATTGCAATCCTCCCCTTTCAGCATTATCCAAATTATAACACTCTAGGTGAGGTACTGGGCATAGAATTTAAATTCGAGATCTTCAGCTTCAATACCAAAGTCCAACACTAATTTTTTTGTATATTTTTTCAGAGCAAGATCCAACCAAACAGAGGTGCAGATTTCGTATCTTCAGAGAACGAAGTTTCGTTGTCTGTTCCCAAAGAATTGTGGACACTCGTGGATCATCTGTATACTTACGGAAGAAAACAGGTATCCTACTTTTTTTCAATGAGTTGAATGCTTGGTGTTAAAAACCAATGTCAAACATTTTTATTTTTATACATTTTGTAATACAACGCCAACTTGCGTAACCACTCTTAAAATAAGCATAAAAAATTTTGCAATGGTAAAGTACATAGGAAGAATTTTCTGGGGGTCAAAGGTCAGGGAAATTCATTATACACGAAGTGACTATCAATCTTCATTGTCCGTTCACCTGATACCTATTCTCCAAATGAAGTGTTATGCGCAATGCGAAACTGATTGTCTGCAGAGCCGTTTTCGGAATGAAAATGCCTAATTGAAACATATATGAAAATTTCTTACCTTACCCTTGGTCTGGCTAATAATCTTCGGTACTCCCATAGTATATGCACCAGGTTAGGGTTAGGCCATTATTTGATGCCGATTTGCCTTATTCCAGTTCTATTACGAGTTTGGGGACTGTTTGTGTTAGCCAAGTGAATATATCCCCTGCCCATAGGCTTCAGTCCCTTTACGCAACTTGATGTAAAGTGGTCGAACAAAATTAGTTACCTCCATATTGGAACACACACTTCTGGAGCGCCCCTATTTCTTTGTGACGCGTTAGGTGGGACTGCTTGTGTGGAGAGCTCTGCTCAGGATGGAAATGTGGGAGTGCCTCATAACCACTACTGTAACCTTAGTCTGACTGATAATTTTCACTGTTCATTCACATGGTGGTTTCACTCTCTTTCTATAGGAGGATTTATTCCAACAGCCTGGTCTTCACTCAGAGGTTGAAGACATTCGAGATTGTCTCGACACGAAAGTTGACACAACGACAGGAAGAATGAGGCTGCCTGGTAAGTGGGGGTTCATTTTATTTGTAAAAACTAACTTTCGACTAAAAGTTGAAGGTGACCAAGGACCCCCTGAGGGGCCATATAGCAGTATAACTGATTTTACCTTTTTATTACTTAAAAATTCCCCATTTCTTTGCTTGATAAGGATATTTCACGGTGTTTTCACCTTGTTGAACATGAATTGTTTGATAAAATGGGATTTAGAATCTAATCCAAATAACACTATAAATGCAAAGAGCGGAGCCATGAGTGCTAAAAGCCTGCAAAAGAAAGCAACCAGCCATAAAAAGTTAGGAACATCTGGAATATGGTATGTTTGCAACTAACTCAATATCCAATGGAAGTTGGAAGAGTGCAGATAGAAGGGATGCAAGCGACCACACACCAGGCCAACCCATTACTATAGAACAGGCCTGCACAACTCAAATTACCACGAGGGCCGCAAGCATAAATTTGAAGGCTCGGCGGGCCGCAAACTTTGCCACATTCATGTTTCACAAGATGAACTTCAAATCAAAAGAATATTGTAAATAGGTTAAATTTAATGAAAAACTTTCATTACTGGGGAGCTTAAAAATATGAAGAATCCTATTTTCTTGAGTAAAAACAAGGTACAGTATTTTTGCATATGAGATGGCAAATACATATTGAGGGGTTCAACTACCCTGAAAACCCACCCTTCATTTTCAATATTTCTTTTTTATTAGAATTAGGTATTGCGTGTTGCAGTATAAACTGACTGCAGGAAAATATTTTACTCAGGTTCAGTTTTGTAAAATCGTCCCAAATATATGTATGACAATTTATATACTCGTATCTAACATTTTTGGATATTTCCATTGTAGGCTGTACAAACAATCCGTTTAGTATCAATAGATCTTCCTTCGTTGTATTTTTTCGACTGTTAAATTACATTTTTCTACAAAATCTGCTCCAATTTCTTGAAATTTTACAGTAAATAGCAAAATCTTTTGTGCGAGAATTTCTGCACCATTCATAAATGAAGGAATTGTTTTCTAAGTTCTAAATTTGAGAAAAAAAAACTTCAGTTTCATAAACTGCTAGTAAAAAATAGTGGGGTTATCAATAGGTAGCTAATATGCACTAATGGGTGTGAGATTGTATACCGATATTGTTTTAAGCGTGATTCAGTTTGAACACTGAGATATCTAAATCAGGGTTTCCCAAACTGTGGGGGGAGAGGTCGAGCGACGAATTTTAAGGGTCGCGAAGGGCACACCAATTTCACACAAAGTTCGATATTTATTGAAACTAGTGCAAAACATAAATCTCACGATTTCGAATATGATCGGAGTAGCGGCTCGCTTGCATAAATAACAATGCCGGCTTTGATTGTTAGACCCGAGAAGTGGCGTGTTTCCAAATCAACCGCGGGCCGCACAGAAGTATCTAGTGGGCCGCATGCGGGCCGCACAGAAGTATCTGGCGGGCCGCATGCGGCCCGCGGGCCGTGTGTTGTGCAGGCCTGCTATAGAAGGAGAGCCTGTGAATAATCGAATAATTTGAATTACTTTAGGCAATTTTGTTAAAAATGATACAGATAGTCCTGATATATTCCTGGGCAGTATGATTTGCATATAAATACTATTCCGCCTTTTTCACGGTCCATTGCATTTTTTTAGGTTCAAACCACTCAGCAGCTGAAGCTCTTCTTATTCTTCTTGAAGCTTTTCCTGAGCCAGTGATTCCATTTCATATCTACCAACCATGCCTAGAAGTCTGTGATATCTTCTTCCAATGCAAACAAGTAGGTTTGGTTGCGTCTGCAACCTGTGGCCCCAAAGCCGTTCTTTGTTCTCAGAGCTCTGGATCACTTCAATCAAAGTTGCTATAGCAGTTTTCTGTTAGTAGCAGTGGGGATTCAATGAAAAGTCGGAGGCATGAGGTCTAACTACTCACTATTTACACATCACAATGGGTTGTGAGCGGTAAAAATGGATCGCATTAAAGTGATTTAAATCTGTCAGAGCAAACTTTTTCTTTTTATTCTCCAAGTTCTTCATATTTTTTTGTAAACTGAATTATTACATCTTTCATAATTATTTGTCATCTTCCTAATAAGAACTAGAATATTGCATCATAAGTAGTTTTCGGAGAATTTCAATAGGCACTATCATTAGAGTAGATGTTGCGGCTCTGAGTAGGTTCGAGTTTGATGGAAAGGATGCCAAAAGACTCTTTCAAAGCTAAAGGTGCCTATGCGTGCCATAGAAAAATGATTACTAGACATGCCATCTAATATCTACAGGTTGATGACCCATGGCGTCAAAGGAAATACTCTATTGCCATTGGCTTTCGCTAGTTTTGAAAGAAATGTACTTGGACACCAGCCTTCTGCAACAGCTACAAAAGCTTATTCCGTTGCCATTTTTCGGTGCTCCAGAAGTATGCGCACCAAGCGCAAAACCTGAATCCTAACCGGTACACACATACTATGTTCAGGTTGTGCGCCATCTTGGTGCGCATACTTCTGGAGGTCCCATTTTTTTATGCTTTTTGAAAATTCTGACTCACAAATTTTTGCATTTTGAATGAAACCTGCTTTGGATGGAATCTGAGAGTCATTTTTATGCCGTGGTATATGAAGAATTTATTTTATACAATTATTCCAATTTATTGCCAGAATTTTCTTGAACCCTCACATATTCTCACATGTAAGCCGATCCCACATATAATATGAACCCTAATCGGTGAATTTATAAAACTTTGCATATAAGCCGACCCTACAAATTGTAATACGTTGTACTCGTCTATAACAGCAAATGGTTACAGAATAGAATTAATGAAAATGATAACCATTGTTGTTATGTTTTACTTTTAATAATAACAGTAATAAGTGTCTCAAAATCCTTCACGTTCGTGTCATTTCGTTTGAGTCCGATCCGAGTTATTTGCGTATAAGTCCCTTAGTTTGACAACTTTTTTTTAGTTTTAATTTGGCTTATATGTGAGGATATAAAGTAGTATTTTATCCAGTCTGGGCCATTATTGCTAGCTAATTAGCTAGTTCACTCAGCCATGTTTCTAATCACTCCATTATTTCTCCTATAGGTTCTTCAAGGAATGACTCGACACCATCGCAATGTGTTCAAATACATTTGTGCGTTCTTACGAGAATTACTGAGATACAGCAGCGAGAATGGTCTAGACGTTGACTTAGTCGGTAAGTCTCTCCTTGCTCAAGACACATCACTTCAGCGGAAATGTCTGTGTCAAAATATTAGTCTATTTTTTCAATGAAAATTCCAAATGTTTCTAATAGATGTATATTTCCATAAAACCTTCTATTGATGCTCCCCAAAATTTGTTTTAAATTATACAAAAATGGAAAGAAAATCTTGCGTAATAAGATTTCGATCATCTTTACTTCGAAAAAAGACTTCTTTAATTGCAAATTGATTTTAGTTAAACTGATCTTGACTCAATATCAGAGCGTATCATAGTTGTGTATGCATACTGGTTTCAAGTATAGATGTGGGAAATATGAAATAATAAAATTGAAACCATGGCTCCTCCATGTTTGGTTTTGAAAAAAAAAAAATCATGGAAAAATGTTTTATAACTTTGTGATATAGCGTTATTAACCTTTTTTTTTATACGAAACAGGTTTTCGGGCCTTGCAAACAGCATAACCTGGAAAACGGTATTTCTGAAATTTCTAATTTCCAAGTCTGGCCGAAAAATGTTGGTTTTCAAGAGTCTAAAAAACATTTCAATCTACAAAAATTGCTGTGTGATAAAAATGCTTATTTCTACATCTTAAAAGGGTCCAACCCTCAATTTTATATTTTTGGGCCTGGATTTCCAGTTTATCTTTGTTTAACTCAACTGCTCAACTTGTTTTGTTTATTTCAGCTCAAATATTCAGCGGACTTATGCTTCGTCCTCCATCAAAAGTTCGGAAACCAAGAATGGAGGCTAGATTAGATCGGGAAAAAGCACAAAAATTTGTGACACATTTTCTAGTCAACGCATACGACGAATGAAGAAGAATTCTGCATTGGACAAGCTTCAATGAACTTTGTGGTTATCTAAGATCATGGTATTGAATCCCAATGAAATCCTTTTGAAGTCTGTAATATATCAGGAAACCGAGGCTCTCAATCCAGGGGTAAATTCTCTTGAGGGCCATACTGGACCTGAATTAGGGGTAAATTTAGAGAGCAAGAAAGTACAAGATTGCAACTGTCATGTCAGCCGGGGAGATATTAGGATCTGCATTGAAGCTAAATTTCCCATTCAAGAAAGTAAATAACCAAATGTGGCATTTGACCTTTCAAAGGATTGCAACATTGTTAGGAATGCAACGTTTCCTGATGATGGAGAGACTGTCTGGCTTGGCAACTCATTTCTTGTTTTATTTATGGACAGTCCTATGGCAGTTGAGGGGTTAATTATTTTTCAAATTTTACCAAATTACCAAATTAATTTTACTAATTATTTTTTAAATTTCACCAAACCCCTGGATTAGAGCAAAATTCCAGGTTCAAACCGCATAACCTCTGACCTACGAAACACTACTTGTGATATTTTTATTAGACTAATTGAGAACGTACTTCGATTTGCTTGGGGCAGGGGTGGGGAGTAACCAGGGTAAAAAAAACTATATTTCAAATTTATTTTAAATTTATTTCATATTTCTATTTTTTGTTTTAATTGTCAGTATCTGTGCCATCTTATTATTATTGCATTTTCGCAATTTATACCCAGAATTTTATTATTTAATACCAGTGAATTTTGCTCAGCAAGATAATCCAAACACACTCAGAAGTAAATCATCTCTGAGCAAATTTACGGTCAAACACTGAAACGCCAAGAGCTTCTGAAATATTTAGAATCATAATGGTGCATTACCAAATTGCCAAATGCCTATTGGCTCAATTAAAGCAATTCTTATATACAGGGAGTCCATGAAGTCTCAAAATTTTTTAAAAACGCAAAGGGAATTTTTCAATACCATATATTGTTTTGGCCTTCACAGATGATTTTAATTGAGGTAAACATACTTGAACAAATACTGATTAAAAAACAACAAACCTGGTTAAGATATATTGAGAACTAACTACATAACAAAATTGAAATTGTAAAGGGACTTTATGGGCACCCGAATATTTTGGTATATTTGTATCAATGTTATTTTGGCTAGGATTCGATTTTAAATGATTTGTGATATTTCAAGAAAAGCATATTTTAAGAACTTACCATCTGCAACGCCATGTCCGCCAAGTCCATGCATTTGGAAATAAGTATGGTCACCGGCTAACTAATCACACATTCAATGAGAAGTCGTGGTTCCCCATATGATTTAGCCTCCTCATTTTTTTCTGTTGTTATATTTTGTGGTGTCAATTTTGTATAAGCCCAACCCTAGACACTCCCAATGATTTGAATATACCCAGACCTCAAACTCTCTTTTCTTCAATTTCATTTTCCACAACTCAGTTTTGTTTTATTTTTCGAATGAATTTAGATTTAGTAAGAATTGCTAGTAGAATGTATAAATTATTTAGATGAAAAAATATTTTTTGTTTTGTTCCAATACCTGTCTTTTCCAAATGGACTCTAAAGAAAATTTTTAGGGAATTTAGAATAAAAAAATGGGGTGTATTCCACTCTGAACAAGTCTTTTTGCAAGCGATTACTGAACTGCTAGATAAGGAAAACTTGAGAGGCTTACAATACTAAAATGCACCCATGATTCAAGTAATTCACGAAGATTCTGTGAATTGGAATTGATGGATTATGTGGACGGTTGCCATTTTTGCATTGAAATTATGATTTATGTTCAATTCGACACTTCTCTTATTTCTGATATAAAATAAAAAATGCTACCCTTTTCACAAAATTTACCATGGTATCTCCTAACATCACAATGACTTAATTCTCATCCAGGGTATTTTTTGCACTTGATATTTTAGGACGAGTCTTAGAAAAGATTTTTAAAAATATTTGAATCCTTGTATAAGTTGAAAATGTTATCCAAAGGTAATTCAATACGGTAATAAAAAAACTAGAATTTTTTGATGACTTTTCACACACGATTCCTCATTTGAGCTTCGATTTTTTTTCTTTTGGTTGTCTTAAACTTTTCAGTGAAAGTTTATTAAATTATATTTTCCGTCAGTACTGAGCCTTATTGGTATTAAAGTGAGTTCCATGTCAACGTAATTTTTCCAAATTCATTTTCATTATTATGCATCACTGAACCTCTGCTGCAGAATCAGTGAATACTGTAACGTCATACATGGCTGAGATTCTGCTAAATTTGCGGGAAATAAACTGAATCGAAGTCCTTGAGCATTATTTAAAAAAAATATTCAACGTTTACAAGAATTCTGGATTGATTTCACACCTCTGATGAGAACAAGCCTTCAAGTAAGGTGTTGCGACTAATTTCCGTTCAAGGGAGGGAAAAGCCTACAAGATAATCGGCCGTGTGACGGAGAACGAATTCTTCAGGACCATGAGCCAACTGTTTTAGGTTGGAGGCCTCGTGTGAAATCTGTTCATCTTTCTTGCAAACTTATGTGATCGGTTTTTGATGAAATGATTCTCTATCTTGTAATTTTAAATGTATTAATTCCATTGTATTTTCCTTGTTATATCATAAATAATATTTTATTGTTCATGGCACATTTTATAAAATAATATTATTGTTATGTCACAATGTTCCTTCACTGCAATATAATTTTTTCAAAAACTTGAAAATCTTGTGTTTTGTTGTCAGTACCGGGGTGTAAAATCAATTTTTGATAAACAGAGTGAAATGTTGCATTTCACTGGAACAAATGTTTATTTATTCCCATATCCAACATGGACTGGTAACTGGATGAGAGGCCGTGGTTAACAAGCGCACTATTTCTCTTGCACAGGATATTATTATAAATACTTGTAAAGAGCTTTATTCAGAGTAAAAACATTTCATTAAAAAACTCTTGGTCTCAAACTAAGATTTCATGAATATCTTGAGGAATGGTCAGCCATGATGATTATACAAATGCTTCTCATACTTCAAGTAATGTGTGATATTGGATGGTATATGAATGGCTCATATCAAAGGGTTTGGTTCATGGTGCACTCTGTGTAGGAAGAGTCATGATATCGAATTCTCTCAAAAGATGGATCCATTACTACCGTATTTTATGGGCTATGGGGCTAACCGCCAATTGCTTAGATTAAGGTTTTGTCCATACATAAGACGCGTTGTTCATAGAAGTACATGCACATGAAATCAAACTATATAGTCTAAAACAGTGGTGTTCCGGGCTGCAGCCCGCCCTGCCAAGACATTTAGTGTGGCCCTTGTTTCTCCATCAAGCATAAAATCACAATGCAAAGTTCGTTTTTTAAAAGATGCTCACATGAGTAATGATTTCTGGTTTTTTTTGCCCTTGTCGTTGCGTTAAATCTTCTGCCGATTTGCCCGGTGACTTTCTAACCGAAAGGCTAAGCGATAGCCGGATTCTCTCCCCTTGCCTTTCCTTTCCCTTGTCGCTTAAGTATTTCAACATTAAGGGTTGAAGCTGATGTAAACAAACTATGTAAAAACTCGAAATTTCAAGTGTTTTACTAAAATGTTGAATGAACTAAATTTTGCATTTTGAGAATTTTTTAAATTGTTGTGTTCATAGAAAATCAAATTTGTGTGTCCCAGCTAGATGTCTGAAGTTGGTTATACGGCCTGCCGGCAAAAAATGTTTCGCAACCCTGGTCTGAAATCTTTATTTATTTCCTGGAGACCAACTTTTTTAGTAAATAAACCATCCATTTTTCGAAAAAATGAAAAAAAAGTGGTTTCCCTCCAACAAAAATAAAGTGAGCTTGGATCAAGGTGGGATATTTTAACAAGTGGAACTACTTTATAGATGCACTTTGCCCTCTCGAGATAAATACAAAAATTTTCTGGCGGATCTTTCTTCGGCTTTACAGGTCTCCATATTTGCAAGAATACGGTTTTCTTGTCTAGATCAGGAAAAATGTCAGCTAATCACAGAAGAAAGATGATCTCGGAGATTAGTAACTTAATGAAAGACAATGGTTGGCCATAAAATTAAGCTGACTTGACTTTCCTCTCCAAGATAAATAAAAAAAATGATATCTACTCTTCTGCAGGGCGCCATATTCCAAAACAGTCCAATACAACACTCTTCGACTCTTTTGCCTGTCTGTTGAAGATTTAAATTGAAATACTTTCTGTCTCATTTAGATTATTAACAATGTTAGCTAATATAGGAAGAAAAATCATCTTGGGGATTCATGAAAACACCATCGCTTTGATTTTGCGACGAAACATTTATCGACGAATGATAGACTCGTTCGAAAATGAAGATAAATATAAAGAACATCTCAAAAATGAAAAATTGAAGAAAAGGAGAAAAGGGGCTTCGAAACAAACAAAGGTGAGGTTTTCATAGATTTTGGTGAAATTCAACCTGAAAATCAATGGAGTGTGGAACTGCAGTGTTTGCATCACTGTGTTTAGATGACAATTTCTGGCCAGTAATATTGAATTTTGGTCGTGTAGGACCCAAAAATGGGTGTAGTATGTGTACCAGGTTAGGCCATAATTTTATTCAGGTTTTCCTTATTTTAGTTTTATTACAATTCGAGGACTGTCTGTGTTAGCCAAGTGAATATACCCCATAGGTTTCAGTCACTTTAAATAACTTGATGTAAAGTGGGCGAACAAAATTAGTTGCCTCCATATTGGTCCACATACTTGACTATATGTGTCTGTTTTCTTACAGCTTCTGAAAGAGACCACAGAAGTACAACAGCCTGAAATCGATGAAGAATTCAACACCTATAGCGACATTCCACAAGAGATATTAAATCTAAAATTCACAAAACCAAATCCGGCGAAAATCGGAAGTTTCTCTAACTTGATGCTGAATATGAAGTCAAGGTCATACAGGTGAGACAAGGTCATTGGAGCCGTATTTTTGATTCTCTATGAGTTGAACATTGGAACGTGAGCTAAAATTTCTTGTGGTTTCAAACGAGGATGGACATTAGGATGAAATATCGAATGTATTTTAAATTAGTCGGCTCATCAGAAAAATTCGTATGACATGTATTCTTCAATAATAAAAACCGAATTGCCAATTTCGTCAATGCGGACTCAAAATTTATGACATCCTCTATGATCATATTATGTGAAGGTGAGGCTTAGTCCTATTTCAGCTGAGAATTCCAAGTTCATTTTGATTCTGACCAATTTGAAAATTACATGGTAGTTTAATTGATATTAATAGTATAGCTCAGTGGTTTCCAATATTTTTTGTTAAACTCTTTCTTTTTTATGTATCAGTACTTGTATGCCTAGCATCTTGTTGAAAGCAAACATCATTTTAAAAAGAATCGTAACTTCTTATTTTTGATGAAAATATTTAATTGTATTCTTTTTCTGCAGGGAACGACACAACGCTTGTTTACTGGAAGGAAAGTTTCTGATTGCTGATGCCATGAAGTCTGGGATGTTTGTCCGCTCTCTCTACTTTAGCAGATTGCAGAATCTTGTCGGCTTGCCGGTCGATCTTCTGCCAAAGATAAATTTAATCAAAGTTGGATTCAAAGAGATACAACAAGCTTCAGAGGTGGGTATTATTTTTGTTGCTCTGGGCAAATTGGTGGATGAGGGCTTTGGACCTGACTATATCCATCAAATAAATTTCCCTTCCCTTGCCCACCGTCCATGCTGTAATGTGAATTTGTCAAACCCTAAAGATTCTGTGAAAATCTGGCAACATGTTATATATCAGGTAGCACAAGGGCCCCCTTCAGCACAAAAAGTGTTAATCAATGAAAAAGCTGTTACGTTTGCTTGTCCGTTCAACTCTCCAACATTTAGCTATTTCCACACCATTTACTCACAATAACTGTCAGTCTCATGTACATAATACAAAATAGGGAATGTGGGGGAAGCTAACTCTGATGGCCATATCGGTCCTCCAGTCTATACTAAAAAACTTTTTTTTTTTTTTTTTTATGTTACAGTTAGTAAATTTGAATTTTCGAGCAAAAATGCAATTTTATAAAATGAAAAAGTTGTCTTAATTTATAAAGAAATATTCTGTTCAAATATTTTGCTAGAATATTTTTCATTAATGCCATGGCAACTCCAATATACCCAGGTTAAAGTCCAAACGGATGGACTTTTGGCAATCGCCAGCAAACAAGATGAAATTACCAGAAAAAAAGTGATTAGTCAGCGAAATGAATTGTTGCATGAGAATGACGAAAGTCTTCTGCCGCTAACACTTGTTTGTGACAACATAAGGGATGCAGGAAACATGGGAACAATACTACGAGGTGCTGCTGCCGCTGGTTGTGAACAGGTGATTGGACAGTACTTTTTCAGTCAAGCCACCATGTGGTGTGATTGGTTAAATTACTTTTACACACTGAGAAGAGATTGAAAAATTGTCATTTCAGATTTTCTGTGTTTGAAAGTCATTGAATATAAATTAACTTCTGTGTGTTCTCTATTGGATATGAAACATACCAAACCCCAACTCTGCATCCCTGGCTGGGATTAAACTAGGCTAAACGTTTAAAAAAAAATTATTTTAAAAAAATGAAAATTTTGTCTTATTTGTATTTGATAAACAAACTTCTAATTAGTGTAGAAAGCCTAAAAAACAATACCTGTGTCTCAATTTAGACCAGTGTTTTCAAATGGTGGGGCGCAGACAATTTTTTGAGGGAGCGTGAAGCTGATCAAAAATAAAAATATTTGATCTTGCCTGTCTTATTTTTAAATTTTGCTTGATTTTCAGCTTCATTTATTTCATTATTTATGTTCCATACACGTGTTTTCAATTTGTTGAGAGCCACGGATTTAGAGTATATATGAAATAATATTTCAGAATGTATTCAGATATAAAATTTCCCAAAATCAATCTAGTCCCAGTTACTCATGGCACTTCATAACTTCACTCAGAGATTACCTTCTTTTCTTCTCGGTGACTGTTTCTGGCCGGGCTTTGAGCAAATTTTTCTTCGAAAAATTTTATGCAAAATAAATGCATTTCTTTCAAAATTTGTAGAATGCTGTGGGTCTCTTAAAAGATCGAATTATAGAATAGGATAGGATTTACATATTTATCCCGGGGGAGAGGAAAGCCGATAAAACGGCTTAACCATATGGCGAATGACGGCCTCTCGTCCGGTTACCATTCCAAGTCGGGTATGGGATTAATTAGTTATTTGTTTTCGGAAGCATGGACTTGGTGGTGGAGGAAGCCATAACCGACCAGCGGTTACGTGAACCACCCAACGACGGCGAGGAGTCCAGCAATCCTCTCGCACATAACCATCCCTGCATGGGATTCGAACCTGCAAACCCACGCAGAGTAATTAGAGGTGCGGTGGCGAGCATATTCCTAACTCTTAGCCCGTTGAGCCGCCGCCGCCTGAGCATGATATCTAATTGATTCTTGAATTTTATAGGTGATAACAACTAAAGGATGTGTGGATATCTGGGATTCAAAAGTTATTCGAGCTGGTGCTGGAGCTCATTTTAAGATTCCTATCGAACACAGCCTCACATGGGATGAAGTCGGTGAAGCATTGCAAAAATTCGACATACAAAATGTTCAATTATCTCATCACAGTGCAGAAAACATGCGGTTGTCTGAACTGGTGACAGATTTCCGAAGATTTAAAGAAGACTCTGAATTTTATAAAGAGCTTACCGGCGATATGAATATCAAGGATAATGATGTCACAATCAATAATTATAAAAATGTCATCTTTGAATCGAAACCTTATTATGATGTCACATATGAAAAAGGACACACTGTCGTCATCATCGGTGGTGAAGTACATGGAGTGAGCGCTGATGCATGTCAGTTTGCTCTTGAAGCAACGAAAGCAGGGAAACGAAAGGTCGAAGGTTATATGGGTTTGATAAACATTCCAATGTTTGTTGGTTCGGACTGTCTCAACACAGCGGTGGCAGCAAGTATAATATTGTTTGATGCCAGGAGAAAGATGTTGATAGAAATGAACTGAATGCTCATATGGAATGGTGCAGACAGACTTACATGATGGCTTAGTGGTCTGCGGTTGTCAAACTCTTCAAATCCTAGACCCACCTTTTCACCCGAAGAGTGATAAACTCGGCTGACAATGCCAAGCCAGAAAAATTTAGTATTTCCGAAAACTAGTTCCATGCATGTCAATCTTTTCACAAAAAGTGTCGGACTTGGCAGGAAATGTAACTTTTTCTAAGCAAGCTTGCTCTTTGTGTGAGTGGTTAGAGCCTTATCTGGCGAAGGGTGCAAAGTTTCACCCATTTTTTCATCGTTAAATTTTCCAAAATTATTAGCTTAAAGTTACCTATTACTCATTCAGAAGTGTATGAGACTCATCATCTTTAGCAAAGTTACAGACTGCTAAAAGCTGTTGGGACTCTCAGAAGTAAATGAAACTCGTTCAGTAAGAAAGTTACGGGCGAGAACTGAAATGCGAAGAGCTATTAAAACTAGATGAAATTATGCAAAACGCACCAGTATATATACTTGTTGAATTCAAGTTAATGCTGTTAGAGAAAATAGATTCACGAAATAAAAATCTTGAAATTATAGTGTTTGTAATATTATAAAAATTTAAGTAAAGCAGTTGAGTAATAAAAATATCATAATTATATCATTTCTGCAGTTGAAAAGTCTCAAGTATATCCTTAGCTTATCCCAGCGGTTCCCAAGGGGTGCACACAACAACCCATCACAGAAATTAACAGAATTGTGTTAAATTCTAAAATGTGATTGAATATTTGACATTTTGTATTTATTATAAATGTTTTATTGTTTCTTATTCTGTGTATATGAATCAATAAAGTCATTTTACTTTTCGATGTCTGTCGTTTACTTTCTGTTGTGTAGTGTCTCCCTCTATTGTTACATAACTGTTAACGATCACGAGCTTCATTTGAAGGCAGCATTTTTTTTGTGTAAGTGCGCTGTGAGTTTTTTTCCTGATAATTTGGCAAGCAAACAAAAAGTTTGGGAACCGCTGGCTTAGCACATTCCTGAAATATCTATTTCAACATGCGAAACTGCATCAGCCAATTTAAACAGAAATTGGAGAGGTTCAAATGTTGTAGAAAGGCTAAAGATAAAATAGTAAGATTTTCACAGAGGAGAGGAATGCTGAAAACACGGTTTAATTATTCTTATATTGGACTCTTATTCAGATACCAGTCCATGAAGAAATAGACAATCACTTATTTGCTTCAGATTGCCACAAGATGTTTCACCAGCCACACATGCACAACTGATGTTGTTTTTATATAGCTTAGCACGGTTGCAGGTCCCATCTCTCCTTGTCTCCTGGGAGAATTTTAGATCTAATTATGGCCTATAACAGCGACAGGAAATAAATATGCTCCATTTTTTAATTGTAGTCCATGTACCAACTGACCAAAAAGTCTAAATTCGTTTAAAACTATTTCACTCACTCCGAAAGTAAGGCTAAAATTAAGGGCAATCAGAAATGCAAGTAAGTTACTAACACAAAATGGGAGCTCAAAATCAGGAATGACTATCAAGTTTACTGGGAAACTATTACAAAATATCTTTGCAGAAACTATCTGACAAAGCTCATGATTTCTTCATACTCAACTCTGGGAAGCGAGTAGTCTGCGATGCTTCCGTTCACACGAAGCCGAACAGTAGAAATCCCTCCTGGTATTCATTCATACCTTGCGTTTACGACGATGCACAAACCATTTAGGCAGTCACCGATCTTACAAAAGTTATCCTAGGTCTCTAACTTTAAAAACCCATGGCGGGCTCCAAATGTGAGTCATGAAAGTAATACGGTTATGCTATTTTTTAGTAAACCAGCTATTTGTTTCGGTTCCATTACATTTGAACCCATGACAATTGCACCTATGGAATTTTTTTTGTTTCACGGATAGTTAAACCCATACTAACCCTAACCCATGGGTTTTAGCACCCGCATATAGATTGAACCCGTGGATATACGCATGGGTTCAAATGTACGGTCACCATTTGTTTCAGACACATGGAATTGATAGTGGAGGAAGTCTTAACCGAACAGCAGTAACATGAACCACCCCACGACAGCACATAATTATCTTCCATGAAATTTAAACCAACGCAGGGTGCAGTGCCGCCGTAATCCTCATATTGGTTCCATTGCATGAAAGCTTCCATTGAATATTTAAAATTCTTAAAACACTGAGAGTCATTTTTGTCAAAATTGTGAGCATCTAAGCTCTGAGCATATACTTGAACACACAGACAATTCATACACCTTATCCCTGTCTCCCATCTACACAATACAGACATTGATTTTGACATCATTAACTGATTTATTAAGAAATTTAAAACCTGGCTAAGATAGTCAGAAAAGCATTCGTAAAAATATGAGCTTCAATCATATAAGGCCACTAGAGGCATCGGTATCCAGATTTTTGGCATGCTCGAGGGAGTGAACATATTTCATTGCTAAAATGTTGAGCAATAGACCTAGAATTCGGCTCTATATTAATTTAAATATATTTTACAGAAAGGACAAAACACACTTAATTTACCATGGAATTCAACATAATTATAATTTGAAAAACGAAAAAACTCTGGCCATCTAATTTTACAATCTGGGCGTTCCTATTTGCTGAATTGTTCTGCGGTAATGTCGGCAATATGTAATAAATTGAAATATAGTCATTTGATCGCACTTTTCTTTGTGCACGAATTGCAATGATATTTTACTGAAATTATGAGACAAATTTCTGTAAAATATATTCACGCACAATAGTCAAGTCAAAAATGATCGCAAGAAATAACTTCAAAGCAGCAAATTATTCAGACATGGACTCCCTGAATGAAATAGAAAGCTGCTACTAAAACATTTGGTCATAAAAAAAGTTTAAAAAGAGTTTGGTCAATGAAAAAATTATCTAATGGCAATTTCTGAATAGATTGGACAAAAAAATGGACAGAGAATACTATTATGCAGTGCAAGGGGCATTTTAAGTGTGAAGTTAAGTGGCCGAAATACAAATTCATTTCACTGATGGGACTAGCCATATTAGTCTCGCACAATACAAAGTTTGTCAATGCATGCAGCAATGGTTTTGGGCAGAATCATGGCAATGTAAACTAGAGGGCTGTAATCAGACTATGACAAAACAGTACAGTTCACACAACCACTGGAATGAACAGAAAAATAAAATAATTTCATCTTTATACAAATCTACACAATCTCCCGATCCAATCTAGAATTCATTTAATTTACCTGCTGAGCAGCAAAGATATTGAAACATTATTAATGAGCCTGCTAGTGTGGTTTTGAAATTAAATTCAGGCAGAATCGTGGCAATGTAAACCAGAGGACTATATTCTGGCAAAATAATACAGTTTATACACCCTGAAATGACTCACAAAAAGTAAAAACTAAAATAATTTTATCTTTATACAAATCTTCAGACCTTCATTTAAATTCAAAATACATTATTATAATTCTTGTTTGGCTCCACTCGGGCGTGAATAAACGAAAACGTAGAGAAAAATTAGTAAGAATAGAATTGCAATTGTTGGTAACACGATTGTCACTAGTTGGTCCATTGCTTTTCTGTTGGCTTTTCGACGCTCCGCCTTCATTTTTGACGATTCTTTCTGGTTGAAAGACTTCTTAAGGGATCTCATCCTTACTTATAAGGTTGTAGCAGCAATACCCACAATTATTGTTTCAAAGTCAACTTCTAGTTTCGTCAAGTTTCAGATGATCGCTCACGGTACCCTAAACAGGTGTTGAGAGAACTTAGAAATACATAAATTACAACTGTTATTCTGCAAAAATTGGAATAAATATAGTGAGCCCACAAAATAAATAACACAAAGCTTGAAAAGACTTCGTTATCTGGCAGTAAATTAAAAGACTTGACTATAGTAGTAATATAGACTAGCTCAAATGTAAAATTCATTGTAGTTTTATTTCAATAACGTACCAGTACTAGGGCTGGGAATTTCAGGGAAAACACTTTAACCGTTAACCGGGTAAAATTAACCAGTTAACCGATGCGTGACGTTTGACATAATAATTTATAATTTCAGCTTGTTACGTCACAATGCTTATAAAGCAATTTCACGTGTTCTTATCCCCGGTATCGCTTATTAAAATTATTCACGAATCGAGATAGTTTCATGATTGCTCTGCTGCAATAGATAGGCAGCGTGGTTCGGGCGTGTGGAAGTATTTTAGAAAACCTGATTCCGTTGTTAAACGCCATTTATGTGACAAATTATCAGTGTTCGATGTGCAAATTTTACTTCGAGATATATATCATATAAATAAAAACGGCATCAACTGCGCACTTGTGGTATGACATTGAATATCCGATTTTGCAATGAAATCGTGAACAATATTTTTCGAAATCGACCGAAAACTGATTCTGAATTCATCATTGTCAAATTTCCATAATCAGCAATCTAGGTACTTCCATTATTTTTCACATTTATTGAGTCCTTGCCCCTTTTGCCCAGTTAGTAATATTCTTTTGAATTAAATGCCACAAGAGATAAATTTGCGATAACGTAATCATATTCGAAGAAATTGTACGGTATGAAGATGATTTGTACCTGAAATGTCAGTTAACGGTTAAAATAAATCGTAACCGTTAACCATCTGAAATCGGTTAACCATTCCCAGCCCTAACCGGTACCGTACTCAGTTTTCAAGAACGCCTCTGTCACATCTACAAATCTAGCTCTAAGGACATCAGTACCGGTACCTGCTTGAACCTTTTCCTTGGCACCCTTCTAGCCAAAACATTGCGAACTTGCATTAAAAAACCCACAGCAACTACCATCATACCTATCTCGAAACACCACTTAGATATCAACGCAGAAGGTAAACATATGGACGTGGAGCGAGATTGCATGACGTGTATCGCCTGCGGCAATGTTTTGGGCAGTGTGCACTTCTAGTAATTTTAGTAAATATCAAAGATTAATATCGAAGATTTAGGTTGATAAATGTTGGGTATTGCGCTATATTAAAATACAAAAATGCATAATTTGATCATGTTATTTTCAAATTCAATAAAATTTTTGTTTTAATGAATACATTTAGACAGAAACTCACGAATTATTTTTACTGGGAACTTGATTTCTTGGTTGAACGGAAAGGGCAAGAAAGCTGCGCGTCACCTTGCGGCAGTCGCATAAAAACTTCAATTTAATTTTGAAGTCAAAATTTCAGACTTCATAAATTAGGGGGTTTGACTTACAGTATGAAGTTGGCCAATTAATTTCAAATGATCTGTATTTGTACATGTGCCACAAAATGCACTTTTTAGGGAAATTCTGCAGTACACTGTGCATCGTGTGCAATTTTTCATGTACTATTCGACCTATTCCAGTTTGAAGCAAATGAAGAACCTGTGGTATTGTTCCAGAGCTTTCCGTTATATTTTCTAACCACAGCGGAACCCAGGTAAAGAGTTGGTCTGAGTAGGCTTCTCATTTTGGTCCCATCTTGACTCGACATGAAGGCCTTGGAATAAGATTTTCATATTTATCCTTGTTTATATTACATCAAATTGACGTTAAAATGCTGCAGGAATAAGTCAAAACTCAACTTCTCATTACTGATGCTTCTTGCACAAAATTGTGCGGCAATATCACACTGTCTTTGATCGAAAATGTCAGATGTCCAAATTTTGGTCAAAAGAATATAAAGTTGATTACATCTAGATTTGAAATTTACTCAATCTTGCACATCACCAGAAATGACTCCAACTCCACAGCTCTGAATACTTCTCAGTTGCGTCTATTTTCATTTGAAGCAGTAGAAATTTACAAGTTTATTCATTTTATTACAGCAATTTAAAAAGCATTAGATTTGAGAAGATGAAAAATAATAAAATACAGAAATGAAAAGATTTTCTATACACAATGATATGTCGTCAGCACAAAATTAGCGTAGATTGGCCCAGGGCAGGCAAGACAATACTAAAAATTAAAACATCTGAGTAAAATTATAAACAATAGAACCTCGTTTCATACAGCCTCAATTAAAATTTCGCTACAATATACAATTATCTCGTTTCTCCTCATCTGTGAACAGAGTAAAACAGACATAGCAATACAGGAGTTGTTTAATTCAGTGGTTCTCAAACGATGAGGGGTGTCACAATTATTTGATTTGAAAATAAAGGAATTTGTTAGATTTGATCTTGTCCGCCTTATTTTGAATATTCACATCTGTTTATTTAGGATATTCCACGTACTTTCAACTTGTTTTTTAAATAAAACATAATTTCGCCTTACTATTTGTTATTCGTAGACTATTGTTAGCTAGTTATTTTTTTTGGGGGGGGGGGGGGAGGGGACTTGACAAATTCTAAAAGGGGAAGACGCGGCTTAAAAAGTTGGAGAACCACTGGTTTAATTTGTTATATGAGTACCACAACTCCTCGTTTGGTTACCAGTCCAGATTGGGTATGAGAATAATTCTACAAAGTTGCTTCTATCGAGCATAAAGAGCCAACATACCGTACATGTTACATTAAAACCGCAAAATCAAAAGCAATGAAAATTAGTTAAAGTTGAATGTTAAGTGCGTTAGCAAATAAAAAAACCCGCAAAAAATACTATTTTACAATTCAATCCAAGAGGGAGGAAAGTAGATGAGGCCGTTTAATCATGCAGTGAACCAGTACAGAATCAAGGGCAATATAACAAATAACATTACTTTAGAATGGGATTAACGGGTCATATTGTCCCTGTATTGAAAACAAAATAAGCACTGTGCACACATAATGCATATATAGGTCACTGATTTCCAATTCGCGACCTGTGGGCCAATTACGCCCCGTGTAACGGTTTAATATGGCCCGCCTCACTTAAATAAAATAGTTTGTTTTTACACTTTTGCGTTCTATGTACCACCAATCGTAACATCATTATCATAGTTCATATTACATGTATATTGGCAACAATTCAATTATACCGGTATCTCAATTATACGAACCAGTATCGTCCCCCTAAGGGCAATCCCATCTCCCCGTCTTTGAATATCCTTCCTATTCTAATTTTGGCCCCCCGTGAATCAACTTTGGGGACCACTGATTTAGGTGAAAGGACTAAGCATACAAGCACCCTCTGATATATAAAAAGATACTATGCTCTGGGAAAGTTTTTAGTTGGACATTGAAATCCTTGGACTAACAGAACTCAAAAGATTTCAAAAATGCTGTTCGTTTGTTGATTTATACAACTAAAAATTACAAAAAACATTTTCTCTTTAAAGTGGTCCCCGCATTAAAAATAATTCTATGCTGAAATATTTTGGGCACAATAAGTAGGAATGAGACTGAAGTTGATTGGTTACATTTTATATGAAATTATTTTTAAGAGGAATGCTCATATAAAACTGGCAAAGATAGTTTTAAAGCTGGTAGCTTTGTGGCAGTTTTTCTAAACTAGAGGTACTTGAATCAACCCTTACAGCAGGAATAGAATTGAGCTTTGCAACACTGTGGGTAGTGAGTCAGTGACCCTGTAGTTGGGTGCTGATTGGAGTCAAAACTTTTCAAAATAAAACAATAAGTCAAATCAACAGGGGGATTGAATAATTGGACTGATAATATATACGTCTCTTGCTGGTCTAATATTATTGTAACTCAATATCACAATATCAGTTAAACAATAGAAAGTGTAAAAGTTAAAAAAAGTTGGTAGAAAACATGAATATTTGATGCGATTCACAAATCCAAAAGTTTTAAACACTGACCAGCGCTATCATTTATGAAGCGTATTTCCTTTTTTTTTTTTTTTGATTGGGATCAAAAGCCTGTATGATTTTGTTATTAATTTGAATTTTGTTGATAATGACAAGCAATGACGGATTATACGGATATTATTAAAATTGGACAAATATTTGAAAATAATAATCTAAAATCTGAAAATGTGCGATTCCAGTTAAAGAATTTTTGTAACGAGGTCAAATGTTGGCATTTTAAAATCACATTTTCTGTTTCATTCGAGCTTTCTCAACTTCTTTTTTCATTTTTGTTGTGAGCTGAGACAATTCCTGGTTTTGTTTTAACAACTGTTGATATTCCTCCACTAATTTGCTTCCTTCGACTTTGTGTTTTTCTTCCTCTTCAAGCTCATTTGTCAGGAGTTCTTTCCGATTTTGAAGGAACATAATTTCAGTCTGAATAAGATAAAAATTTTCGTTCGGACCCAGAATGTAAAGTCAAAAATTGGCAATTTTTTTGACTTATTTCTCTTGCGTATGAAACTGAATTTCATCTCTTTTCCCCTGATAAATATTGAAATTTTCTACCGTGATGAACAAAGGTTTGCAAAGCTTATGTGAAACCGCCGCCTCATCACATATGTTGTGATATTTTGGAAGGTAACTCGAACTGGCTGTCACAACAATGGACTCTGCAACACTTTTTCAGAAAACGAAACAGTTTTAACACTAAATTGAGTGCCCTATATTATAATATTTCAGAATTATTTATTTTGTCATAGATTTTGTCCTAACAGGAAGAAAATCATGTTGCACAAAGCTACTCCAATTACAAGCACCATTAAATATTAAGAATTATGCCAGGATCATTTCCAGTTCCCCCCCAGTTCATCTTCATCAATGCATCCACCATAATTTGTTATTTGGCTCAATTTTACCCCCAACACACACACACACAGTCCTAATTAGTATTTTTGGTTATGGGGCCCATTAATCTTTTTTAATGCATTCACAATAATTTGGCTGAATTTTAAAAATTTTCGGCAATATTAAGCAAAAAATAAAAATAGAAGAATTAAGTGTGAATTAAGTGTAAGAAGTGAGGAGAGAATAACTTGAAAATGTTCTTATTCCCTACCTGGACCCGTAGATACTCTTCAGCCAGTCTACAATGCTGCTCATAAATCTCCATGGATTCCGAACTGGAGGTGGTTGGAGGCAACGGTTGTAGATGGAGTTCCAATGCAAGATATGACATCGGCAAGGAATTGCTTTTGTTTGGATCTTCTGTGAAAAAAAATAGTCATGTTAGTTGGGATATAACTTTGTATAATTATTCTAGAGCAGTAGATCCTGAATGGTGGGATGCCCCCACAAGGGGGGCGCGGACAATTTTCTCCAAGGGGTGTAAAGTTAATTGAAAATAAAAAGACTTGTTAGATTTGATCTTGCCTGCCTTATTTTGGATACTTAATTTTCTTTATTGTTTGGGCATTGTGATTCCATCCGCATATATACTTTTGTCTTACTATCTGTTACTGGTAGCTTATTGTTAGCTAGTAGCCCACAAGACTTGACAAATTCTAAAAAGGTGCGCTACTCAAAATGTTTGAGAACCACTCTCTCAGAGAGAGAAGAGCAGATAAAACATATTGAGATGTCTCATTAAACAACTTACTGTTCCAGGATAGGTAAAGGAACACGTTGAATAAGGAAACTAAGTAGAAAAGCTTCTAGCATATGGCTTTGTATTCACAGACCTTCCTTTATCATTTTTTGTACTGTTATCAGCTTGAGGGAAAAATGACCAGCTGGATTTTTTCAGACTGGTCGGTGACGCGAGCCTAGACTGGTTGGAGACGCGAGCCTAGACTGGTTGGAGACGCGAGCCAATTTCATAATTTAGCAATGTGAGATTCATGTTCAGAAACGATTATGACATTTTAATAAAAGTAACAAGAGGGGCATAACCATGGGGTGGGGGACGGTTGAGGGTTGGAAAACTTTTAAAATGTAAAAAAAAAACTTATTTCTGTTTCATACATTGCAATTTTTTGTAGCTTTAAACACTTTTTTGAAAACTCACGTTCGGGCCGGACCCACGAGATGTAACGTCTATCTTGGCAATTAGAAATTTCAGAACCCCTCCTTTTCAAAAATAGTAACTCACTCATCATTGGATATCAGTGGCTGTTTGTATAGTGATTTGTTCAGAGCAAAAGGTGCAAATAGGCACCATAGAAAAATAGATGGGCCGTCAATCCAACACAAAACCTCAAATTAAGTGCAAAAACAACAATCAACAGCCGGAAAGCATGCAAACAAAACATGGATGAAAACCAAACGAAAAACTAATTCTGAGAGATAGGATAGAGATTGCATATTTATCCCGAGGTGAGAACAGCAGATAACACGGCTTAATCATATGGCAAACCACGGCCTCTCCTCCGGTTAACAGGTTAAGTAAGGTATGGGGCAGGGTTGTCCAAAACGAATCGAATATTCGAATGTATTCGAATATCAAAGTATTCGAATACCTTTTCGGCTGATTTTCGAATAATTCCGAATAGTAGCCACTTTTCGCCGTAAACGTGGTGTTTCGTTTTACGGGAATCTTCAAATGACTTTTTACGTTGTCTCACGTATTGTAATGACGATGAAATAGAATCGGCACTTTGATTGTTTATATTCTGTGCGACCGACCGACCGTACGTCGCATAGTGTTGCGACATATTTGCAAGTTTGCTGGGTGGACATTGCCGACCAGTGTTCACTATTAGCGCACTTTTTTGCGAAAATTGCGAAGCACTTTCGCAACTTTTTTTAGAGACTGCGAAAGAGCACTTTTTTCCGATTTTGAAGAGAAATAGCACTTTTTTTCGATTTTGAATGGAATAAAAATTCAAAGTTGACAAATGTTTTTGTGTGCGTATTAAGTTGACAAATAAGTAACATACTAGTACTTTTGTAACTCAATTCTGCATATCATAACGATATTTACCGGAATTCTAACCTATGTGGTGAAGACATGGAAGATAAAGCTTTTGCATTAATGGCAAAATTCTTGTTTATAATATGATTATTATACAAGCACACCAATTCCGCTTCGACCGCGAAAACGCTCGGCGGCGTCTTTGAAACCAGATGTCCGAATGCAAGGCAGTGCGTTTCTCTAAACGAGAGTGGTCATGTGACTGTCAATGACATCGATGAATTGTGACCAAAGTACACGATTTTCTAGTACTGGTTTGACAGGTCTGTGTTCTCTTCTTAGTGAATTTACTGGAGCAATTCAGAAATTTCTGATACTCGACACGACATTGTTTAGTAATGGAATGTAAACTTGGGCCATTGTTTGTTAAATTAGAAGAAACTTTTAGCAACATCTCACAGATTTGCAAAATCGCCAAATTGACAAAATACATAGTCGTATTAACATTTAACAGCCATTTTATTGTAACCACGAATGTTAAAAGCAAATGGCATTTCGCGGAATTTTGCGATATTTAGTGTTAGCTAGTCTAGTCATTCACGATAAATCAAACTCAGACCAGGGTCAAAAATCAATCTAAACTATTTCCTCATTAATATGCCAGTAGGGGTGGGCAAAATCGAATATTTTTTCGAATTGAATATTTTTAACGAATAAGGAATATTTTTTATGCACAGCAGGAGTCTAGAACGTCGGTCGAAAAATTAGCAAGGAAGCCTTTTCTACTGGTTAATTTCGTTATAATAGCTAATTGTTTTTGTCACCGCAATCGTTTTGGCGACTATATCCTGGGTTTGGCAATCCAGGCTTACGCGTGCGTTCACATCGGCAACAGCTGTTAAGGGCATCAACGACAAATTTCAAAACCAAAATAAACATTTGCGTTGACTCGATATTACCTATCAACGTTTGTAAATTTACTGTCCCAATTTTAAGCGAATGGTATTATTATTATCGATGCCGGAATGCAAATATTTAATACGATAATTAACTTTTATAATTTTTTTATGGTGTCTGTATTAATTTACAGATAAATCTCGCAAATCTGAGATTGTGCCAATCCTGAATGTTGATTTAAAATTGTGATTAAATAATTCGGTAATAAAGGCATTTCTGCGTGGCCATAAGACGAGATGACTTTAATAAACAGCACTTCTTTAAGGATATTTTACATATGCGACTAATGCTAAAAACATTGGGCTCGAGTGCTTTGGTGCCTAATCAGGCGCTAATTGCAACTAATTCAACTCAAGTTTCAACGACTTTTTTCATCTTCACGATATTCGGTACTGATAATGATAAATAAAAAATGTGTAATTGTTGATTGCAATTCCGGAAAACGAACGAATTTAACCGCAACCGCGCATTGGAAAGCAAAACACAATTTATTAACATTACTTTACAATGAGTTACGGGTAAGAATTAACCAGACGGCTATCGCTAACATGTAGAAACAATAAATTTGAAACGATTTTGTATAAAGCGTGTCAACAACGTTTTTATAAATTTAGAAACGTCGATAAGTAAGACAAGTAAATAATGTATTTTATGGAACTTTCATGAGATATTGGTGAGAAATATTATTTTGACCATGTCGAAATGCCATTATTGCCGATTTATTCACGTGTTTAGTTACTATCAGTGTTTTAACCCAAAGCTGAGTTACGTAAATACTTAACACTGAGTACTCAAGAGATAACCAATTTGCGGAGTTTTTCAATTATTATTTAATACGAAAGTAACACAGACACGATCTAAAATTAAAAGCATAGAAATGTCAACTATCTGCTTCACAAATATCGCATCCCGGGGTCAGTAATAATATTATTGTTCGCTTAAACTCGGGACGGTAATTTACGAACTGATACAAATCCTACACAGAAGATAAAAATCAGAACAAAATCAATTTTCGTTGTGAATGCGCTCATTAATAGTTGTCTTTAAAATCTTCGCCCATGTGAATTCACAATTCTATCCGAAATATAAAAACCAAACTACGATGTCCGCCGTTACGTGAGAATTAATATTTGCTAGTGAATAAAAACATGCTTTAACATAGTTTAACAACACGATCGCGGCGACAAAAAATTTACTGCACTCTTCGATTATGACAAAATTATGAAATAATCATTGAATGGCAATAAAAATTTAACTTCATTAACAATAATTCTCAAGTAATAGTTTCACATTTTCATGATTTTGATCGTCGCTACATGCGAGCGTGTTTTTGTACATATAAACCATGATGACACTACTGACATCTGCGAGTTATAGATCTCTCCAAATTTAATTTTCGCGATTTTTAATGTTTCATTTCTAGATGCGGATGCCCGCTGACTACGGATAAATGGTCGATGTTTAAAAATAGGATTTCGGACCGTTGGGCAAAGAAAGGCGGGCTACACGTAACTGCGAAATTTCGCCGTGAACGACCTTACATTTTAGTTATAAACGCATTACGTCGTCGCGAATTGCAGTTTTGGTGTAATGTTTTAACTTCCCCCTAATCTCCCGTTGAAAAAATCCTGGCTGCGCCCCTGCCCGGTGATAATTCTAGCTAAAATGTTACAATTTTATTTACGGAATTTGCAAATTCACCATTTTGATAATCACGCCCTAATTATTGGTGCAAAAATACTCAAAATATCACGAATTTAATCATTTCCGATGTTACTAGGCGCAATTCATGACGGCGACAGTGTGCGTTGTTACATCGAAATTCACGATTGATTTTACGTTATACTCTTGTTCACGATTTCAACACTCCACCCGCCATGCATGGCTGAGTGGAAGGTTCACATTTTCGAAACATTACTTGGCCAAGGATGGGAGGGATCACTAACGAGCTAATTGAAAGCACATTAAAAGGATTATGACTTGTCATTTTTTTCTGGTTATAGCCTGTACATGTTATACCATGTGTGGGCTCTCGGAACGTCAATTTAACTTTTAATTTTCGACAATCAATTGTATGTGCGGCTCCTACATGAAACGGCTAATTCATGCTGCCAATATACGGAGTTTGAAATCTGGGATATTTATTTCGAATAGTCTATTTATTTTTACTCTTCTAAAATTAGGAAGCTTTGTTGGTACCTTTTTTGGCGCAAAGTATGAAATTGAAACGATACGAATATTTTGCCCAGTCCTATAGGCGAGGTTATGATATTAACGCAGAGAATATTTGTAAGCATATCACTGGATGGAAATATTTTGCACCAAGACTGTTTGCAGAAGTTGATTTATCGAATACACGGATAGTATTTATTTATCATCTCACTTGCGAACATCGGGGTTTGCGCGGAATTATACGATTATGTTGTTGTTCTTAAATAATAACTTTTTCGATGAATGTTTATTTTATTTTTGTGTATTAATTATGATATGTTGAGTTTTCGTTTATTTCAAATTCGAAATTGTCCGGAATACTCAAACAGGTGTAATAAGTGTACTATTGATAGTATAGTGTAATCGAGTAACCAACTTAGAAGTCTTTAGAGATGTCTAATGAACTTGATGTGTTACGGGTGTCGTAACCCCCGTTTTTTTTTATTAAATTTGATTGTTCTACCTTCCGCTTATAAAACAACATCGTTATACGGTCATCTAAAGTAACTCTCGCGACCAAATCTTTTTGTTCTGTATGGCATCACCTTAGCGCCATTTATTACCGACTGAATTTTAATTGTGATTTATGATAAGTTATTTTCTGTTAGTTGGCGCTGATAACGTGGCTAATTTCTTTATAAACATTTTTAATATGTTTAATTTTAAAATTTAAAATTTTTTTAAATATGTTCCTTACGTCTCTGCTATAATTGACAAGCGATAGCACAAGATTCAGCAGCAAATGATAAGCAAAGCTATTTTATAATCATGGGTTGCTTAATAAAGATTTGCTAATTATGGCAGGATATAAAGAACATGGCCTGAAATATATAATTAACAGAACGATGTTTATTTTTCAGTCGACGAAAACCCTTAAAAATAACGATTGCCGGAATCGCGAAAAAAATGAATACGGATTTTCGATTGTGATCAGATGACTGAGGGCACATGTTTTTTTCTCTGTTCAAAGCAGATATAAAACGAATACCATGTTGCCGAAAAGCGGTTACGTGTTATCTTTCTTTAGCCAATCAAAATAGTGGTAATGGTATATACAAGAGGTTCCTAAACTTTACAAACTCGGAACGCAATTAATATTAAAATTACAAGTAATGGTGCATGGAAAAACGAATTTGATTTTATTGAAATTGAAACGCACACACATAAGAGTTTTACATTTCATGCACAACTAACCGATGCTACATGTGAGATTTGTGCACATGAACGATTATATATCGCGATTATTTATGTGAGAATGCGTACTTCTCTTTCAACTTTAATTTCCAGGATTTCGGCGTTCACGTGGTCGACTAAAAAAGATTTATCAAATGGATTGGTATTTCGCGTCACACTCAAAATTATTTGGGAAAACTATCATGTCATTCGTTTATTTTTTACATTCATGTTTTTTTCAAGAATCACCCTGTTGTATTTCCTGTACCTTCGCAAAGGAAAACTCTTTGGTGTTATCATTACTATTAGTGTAATTGAAAGTTGCGTTGAGATGCGAATATTTCATACTAGGTCTGCAGCATTAGAGAGAGCGTTATTTATAAATGCTGGAAGTACATGGCATTTCTAAAAAAAAATTGCAAATATATGATGTTTTCTACCCGATTTGAACTAACTGGCACGCAAACCAATGCAAGTCGATATTTGAAAATGACACGTCTTAGCGTAATCCGTGAGACAGTGTAATATAAATTAGGCCAAGCTAGCTCATGAAAGGGATTTCAAAGTGATCTTGCATAATATTTCGGAAAAAAAATCTTCGATAGAAAGTAGGTCACTGTATCCATAAAAACAGCAGTACTTTCATGGTGATCTTGCGTTATTTCCCAAAGAAAAACTGGCCAGAGAAACATGACGTTAACCAATCTCTTAAAAGGGAAGAGGGCGGACTACTTTCAAGCATATTCTTTCGGACGAGGAAGCGTGTTATACTAAAGCGATATTGGTGATGGGTCATGGGGATGTCATTTTGCCCGGGTTTTGTACAAATGATCCCCCTCCCTAGCTATGGCCGGTAGTAACTAATATCTGCATGTATCAATCGGTGTCTGTTAGATGGAAGAAACAAGTTTGCAAGGCTGGTCTGTTCAGGCGGGAGTGCGCTTCGTTACTGACGCTGGTGGTTGATTGCACGAAACTTTTATTCCCGACAAGTGTGCTTATCAGGTGTCCTTTGACGAATTCGCTTGTTTTTAACAAGAGTTTAAACGAAACTCCGTTAACCGAAAGACTTCAATTCACAATATTAACGGAAGGAGCGCTTTTTCGAGTATCTATGCTGTTTGAAATGAGTTTAAATGAAAGCTAGGGCACCTAACTAGTTAAAATCAGAAAAAGCACTTTCGCACTTTTTTTTTCGACTGCGAAGCACTTTCGCACTCATAATTTCCTTAGAGTTAACACTGTTGCCGACATTCGTCTACGAGGCTTTTAATTTACAAATTCATTTCCATTACGTCGAAAAATTGACGTCGAAATTATTTTATTTCTATGTGGCCTGCTTATTATTTGCATGAGTCTTCTCAAGCATGATTTGTGTAACCTTATATTCGGGTCTTAGGGTCTGCCAATCATGATATTTTATCGCAGGCCGGTTATCGTTACCTCAAAGAGAAACCTGGTCACCGAGATAAAGTGATTTGCGACCCTTTCGTTTTGCGGATTCAGCAAAACACGACAGGGACAGGAAAACACAGCTGTGAAATAACCCGTGGACGTACAGTGTATTACTTATCACATTCCAAAATTATTTCAATGTTCGGGTTAATAGGTTGTCCAAAATGGTTACCGCTTTACAACTTAAATTTACCGCTCAATTGTTAAAAATGGTTAATTCTGTGAGTATGATTCTACCAAACTAACATGATCTGGTTCTAAACATATAAAATTATTAGCGCATATCAGCATAACTGAACAACAGGGAACAATTTTTCTACCCGTCTTATTGGAGGCCTATATGGAAAAACCCCTTTTGGAGTGCTAAAAATAGACATCGTCCTATTTGCCATGTGGACTTATTAGACGGGAAATACGGTATTCATAGCCGTCATTGTTACGATGTTCAATAAATTGTCACAAGTTGGAAAAACAAGTCGATTTATAAGAAAATAATTTCTGGCAAATAATTCTGATAACGATGGTTAAAAGTATCGATCCTTTACCAGGATGATTTTTTGTTGCGCAAAATAATGCAATCCATGACTGGTACCAGCTTTTAAAATGTCATGTCGAATTAATTTAATTCTGTTCAGCGTAACTCATGGTTGTATCGACAATCTGTGGACATAAAATGTGTGGTAAACTGACCGATTTTATTAAATATTGATTCCTATTTTTATATTGATAAAATAATGAAAGTATTGATACCAAATACCACGGGTATTTGTGGACATGAAATACGTGGTAAACTGCCCAATTATAATTCATTTCGGATTCGTATTTACAAAATAATAAAACTATTATAATTCTAAAATGCAACGGCGATCTGTGACCTTGAAATGTGTGGTAAACTGCCCGATTTGCCAACATTTGAGTTATGATAATAGAATTAAATTAACATGGTAAGGCATTTTAAATAGTGGTATCGGTCATGGATTCGAATATTTTGCGCAGCACAAAATCATCCTAGTAAAAAGTCCATACTTTTAAATACAAACCAATGGCAACCATTATCCAAATTAGTTCCCAAGAGCGGGATAAAGTATAAATTCTTTTTCTGACTTGTGACAATTTTTCGTGAGTACGAAAATAAGAATCAAAAACTAAATATATTCGGCACAATATCACCGCAATCTGTGGACATAAATTGTGTGGCAAACTCGCGATTAATATTAATTTTTGATTCCTGTTTTCGTATTTACAAAATACAACGGCGATCTGTGGACTTAGAATTTGTGGTAAACTACCCGATTATAAATAGTTTTTGATTCCTATTTTCATATTTATAAAATAATAAGAGTATTATTACTCAAACATACAACGGCGATCTTCGGACTTAGAATGTGTGGTAAAGTTCTTGAATATAACTAATTTTTGATTCGTATTTTTGTGCCCACGAAAAAAATTGTCACAAGACGGAAAAATAACTCATACTTTATCCCGCTTTTTGGCAAATAATTTGGATAATGGTTGGTATTTAAAAGTATGGGTGTTTTACTAGGATGATTTTGTGTTGCGCAAATATTCAAATCCATCATCGATACCACTATTGCTGTATTAATTTAATTCTGTTAACATGACTCATGGTATATAAAATATATACTGCAATAATCTGCAAATATGAAATGCCTGGTAATATAGCTAGGTTGTAACTTGTAGATAGCAGTTATTCCATTGCTTATTGTATGGAAATTCTTACATACATTTAGATAAGCTTCAATTAGTGGATTTTATTCTCGAAGTATTCGAAATTTCATATTCGAAAAAAATAATTTCGAATGTATTCGAAATAGTGAACTATTCGGTATGGGCCATCCCTGGTATGGGGTTAGCCTGGACTTGATGATGGAGGAAGCCGTAACCGACAAGCGGTTATGTGAACCACCCTACGACAGCGAGGAGTCCAGCAATCCTCTCACACGTAACCATCCTGCATGGGATTCGAACCTGCAAAACCACACAGGGTAATCAGAGGTGCGGTGGCCAGCATATTCGAATCACCACACCGCCGAGCCTAGAGGTTATGTGAGCTTGGAATGTGCATCATTTTCACCTATTTTGATCAATCGAGAAGCATTTGAAAAACAACAACAACACAACAAATGAGCAAAGCAATGAATGAACAAAACACAAAGCGGCTTTGCAACATGCAATGTAATGAACATAAATATTATGCTAAAATTTGTGGTGGGTGGGTACATATAGTATACTGCATATATATTTTACTTGAAATTTTATTTCTTTCACTAGTATAGCAATTCTTTATTGTATCATGGGTTTCTTATCTAACACTTATTTAAGGCAACTATATGAAAACAAGTCATAAAGATGCTTAATGTATCACTGTTTATAATTCAGAAATCAAATGCAATTCAAATTGCTCAACATCTACCAAAAATCCTCATCCACCACAAATATTAGCATAAAAACAAAACAACAGAACCATGCTCTTACTCGGAGACGTGCAATCGTTTGCATAATCATAATCGTCGTAACCTGGTTCTTCGTCGTGTATGAGGAGAGGAGAATTCCTGGCGATTGGGGAGGGAACAATCAACGGCTTCGCAGGTGGGGGTAAAGTCGTAACACTTGCTGTAGAATCTGGAGCGTGAATGGCCGGTGTAATCAGTGGAGAAGACGTTGAAGCCCGAGGTCTGAAAAAAGATTTACTTATGTATTATACAATGCTTCTTACAATGCTCATGTTCACTTGTGTGTTCTCATTTACATTTGGTCTAGATGATTATCATCCTAGGATAACTTATTTAATTCTAATCCCCACTCTTTAACTGACCAATGACAGCACAGCATGATGGTATTGCATTGTGGGTAAAATTACTGAAGCGTGATTCCTGGGTATAAATACTGCCATGCTGGTCTCCTGAGGTCATTCAGTACTTTGGTGAAAGCAGATACATATAAATGTGGAGCTGCTACTCACAACGCTCTTCTTACCCTGGTGGACGTGACCCCCTACCAAGGGCTTTTAGCACTAATGAGCCATAGCCCCCTGTTTGTCATTAGAGTAGTATTTTATAGGGTTATTTTGATTGGTAGATTATAAATCCCATTATGTTGAAACAATTCATCCTCAATAAATTGAAAACTGCCTGTGATGCAATTAAACTGAAAAAGGTGGGCAGTTTTCTTGTAAAGTAAAAACAGTATTATGCCTAGCATTGTGGCCCCACTTCAACTGCCCTGTGGCCCTCTTGGAAGACATGGGGCCCCAGTTGGGAACCGCTGTGCTAATAAATTGCCAGCTTTTGCTAAAATATTCATTGTGCAAAAGGCTTTAGAAAGCAGGGACTGTCAGTTCGAAGTCCCCACGTCTCAGCTTTGAACCTACCTTGCAGGACTGGCAGATCTTGATGTAACAGGAGACGGGGAAACTCTCTCAATCGGTGACTTCTCAATCTCTGCAATAAGGTCTGAAGATGAGCGACGCTTTGTTGAAAATTTATTTCCATAGCTCAGAGCTGAAATTGAAGAAGTTTGATGCATTAAACAACAGAAAACTTAGACACCTTATTGCCACCAAGTATATTCATGTTGAGAATAAAAATGCGATGTAACAGTCGACTTTTCGAATTTGTCACAGAAAAACAGTGGAGATATATAGATAGGAATGCGCAGAATCTAATCTGAAAACATCGGCAAACTGCATTGTTCTACAAACACTTGCGGTGCTTTATTTATCTCCAACATGAATATACCTGATGACAATCCTGCGCTAGAAAACTTAGTGTTGGATTCATTGCGAATAAAGATTGAAACGTAGCCCTATGTTAAGATTTAGTTCTATATTATTAAAAAAATCGTTTTAGTATTTACCACAATCTACTCCTGCAGCTAAGAGGTAAATTTAGGTTTTTAAAACAGAAAACTTGAAAACTCAAAAAAATTGGTGTAATCAAAGTTAAGGTGGAAAAGTTCTATTTTGTCTGAAAATACGGCTTTACTGTAAACTAAATACTATAAACAGTTCTCAAAATTGTCATCTCAAGCATTTGAATACCAGGAAGCTAAAATTACAAAACTTGAGAATTCGTTAAATTAAATCAAAATATAAGAATTACCAAAGAAAATTAGTAGTAAGCAATAATTGAAATTACAATAGTTTTAATTCATCAAAAAAAACTTCAGTTTTGCTATGAACTAGAACAGTGACTCTAAAACGGGGGTGTGTTCCAACAGAGGGCATAAACAATTTTTTGAAGGAACATGAAGCTAATTGGAAAATAAAGGTATTTGTTACATTTGATTTTTGATTATTACATTTCTTTAATTTGGATATTTAAGTTCCATCCACATATTTTTAATGTGTTTTTTAAACACACTTTCAGAACACACTCTTGTCCTAGTATCTGTTATTTGTAGCTTATTGTTAGCTGGTTATTTTTGAGGTGGTGCGCGAGACTCGACAAATTCTAAAAGAGGGCATGGCTTAAAAAGTTTAAGAACCACTGAACTAGAATTCACTCCTGTAGCTCAAAGCCGGAGTATGAAATTTACAAAATCATGGAAATACCCAAAGAAATTAGTGCTATTTCAAAGAGATTCAATTTATCTAAAAACACTATTTTAGTTTTAACTAGAAACGGTTTCAAAATTGTCATTTTAAACATGTAATACGATCTCTACACTACTGCTAACATTAGTATAATTAGGATAATTGTATTTTTACAAATATATATACGTTCTTAAACTGTGATAATGATGTAACAATTGGCAGTATCTAGAACGCAAATAGGAAAAAATTAAAGGTTTTAAACTACTTCACTCGGCCATATTGAATTGTTATGCGTGCCGTAACTGGCCTGCGGGACATAGTTTGGTAGCCACTGCTTTACATGAACGCAGTTGTGGCAAATTGTACCTCGCGCAAACAATTACCTGCTGCCTCATACGTTCGCCATAGGCCAAGTCTGATGATCCCTGGACTAGACTATCGTCAATTATGAATTATTCGAATCAACAAGCATGCTCTTGTGAGATACCACATGTTATTTTAATCGGCTACTTTGATATTAAAACTCTACCTACAATCATGGAATGACCAAACCCAATTCCAAATACATTCTCAAGAACATTTTACATTGAATATAACCAATTTTGAATGTATTCGAAGTGTTTTGTCAACCCCTGTCTACGATTCTCTACGTCCACGAAAACCATTGATACCTTCAGGATTGGGAACTGTCAGTTCATTCCCATACGAAGCCACTCTCCTATGCCCCCTTCTGTATGGTACAGCACCTGGTATGGGCAGCTGTGTTACCACTAGAGGGCTCATAGGTCTTTCACTGGGGAGGAGAGCATTAGAAGACTTTGTACGGCGACGCCCAACTATATGGGGGTGTGGCACTTGAAGACGATTGGCTGAGAAGTCAAACAAAATAAATAACGACTCTGGGTCATTTTTCAAAAAAAAAAATTGTAATATGGCACCGAATACTTTGTCAACTTGAAGGATAAAGATTAAAATAATCATCAAATAAGTGAGAGATGTGGGTTTTCATTGCTGAAAAAAGTGGGGGAGGGGGTGGATCTTAAAAATAAACGAAAAAAACTCAGAAAGAGTGAGAAGCTTTACTCCCAACCGCTGCCTCTATCAAATGATATTGAAAGCATCATTCTCACATATGGTGTTCGAGGTTCCATTACAATTGAACCCACGTACATTTGAACCCATGACAATTGCACCTGTATGCTATTGCACCTGTGGATTTTTTTTTGTTTCACGGATAGTTGAACCCATACTAACCCTAACCCATGGGTTTCAGCACCCACATATTGATTGAACCCGCGGATATAGACATGGGTTCAAATGTACGGTCACCGGTGTTCGACCCCCTCTTAACCTCCACAGTTACTATTACACTGTCAAAAGCTGAAGGCTAAAAGTCAAATGAATTACAAGGAACAAGGAAACATTATAACGTGGGTGCCTCCAAGTCCATTGGAAATTCTAAGACTCAGCAGTGGACGAGTTTTTGAGTTTCCTCATAATTACAGTCTTTGTCCGAAATTTTCTAGAATCTACAGGCATTGCTCAGAGTTTGCGCATTCACAAAAAGCTCAATTAGATATAATTATCGCATCTGATTTTCAAGCAGACAATTATTATTGCATGGTAACTTCATGCAGAATACCTCCATAAGTCTCGGTTGGAACTGTCAGTAGGTTGCCATATGAGAAGGATCTATGGTGAGCTTCATGAATAACAAAAAAATATTTTTCACTGTCATGCAAGCGTGCATAAGATGGAGCATATTTTGTCCAGTTGATAGCAGGGCTGGAGACTTGGTTAGAAATCAAAATGGCTCTGCCTCAGCTCTGTGGCCACAGTATAACAAACCTGAGTCTCAGGCTCCAAGGCTTCATTTTTTACCTCAAAGCTGGGCCCCAGTTCAGACTCTATAGCAGGGGTGGGTAAAGTTTTCGGACTAGGGGCCAAAAATGTTGCCCACTTAGACCTGCAGGCCATGTAAATGTGACATAAAAAGTTACATTTTATGAACAATATTCACAGTGATACAAAAGCAAAAGTGGAAAACAATGAGCCTCGTGCCAAACCTAAATTTAATTGCAATCTCAACAAATTCCTTGAGTTAATTTTTAGCTAAAACATCAATATTCGGTTTCAGTTTGGTTGTGGCAGCCAGATTGAAGTACCCAACGAGCCTGATTTGACCCGCGGGCCGTAGTTTTCCTATGTCAGCTCTGTAGCCATAGGTAGTGGGTGGGACTCAAATGGGGGGGTTTCAAATTTTAGATTAAACCTTTACCTTTTAAATATATAGTTTACGTTGCAACTTCAAATTGTTATTAGTAATTACATTATAAGCTGAGAATGGTAGATATTTGTTACAAAATTATAAATATGAAAAATAATTCGATGGTTATGAGAATAAGTAATTAACCAGTTGGTTTGTTTCAGACTTAGATGGAGAGAGCCATGACCGATTTGTAGTTACGCAAATCACTTCACAGCAAATCTTCACCCATATTCAGGCCTCATACTCCATATTTATACTAAGAGGCCATTAGGATGTCCGAACCAGTTAATCCAGGATTTGGTGCCAAAAGAGACTGTACTCCCGTAGTATCTGAACCAAGATGGTGGACACTGGAACGTAGTATGTGTACCATGTTAGGCCATGATTTCAGAAACAAATACAACAGGAGTCACTTGGCTAGTCCCCAAACTCATAATAGAACTAAAATAAGGAAAATTGAAATAAAATTATGGCCTAACTCCGACCTGGTACACATACTACATTTCAGTGTCTTGGTTCACATACTACAAGAGCGCCAAAGAGACAGAAGAGAATGCAAACCATTAGGGTCAAAAACTGTATCAATTGTGTACAATATAAGTTAGCTTGTTGTTTTTAATCCCCTCGCCCACCACCTCACCCATGATGTAATAAACTAAGGAGGCAATTCTGAACCAAATAAATTTAAGTCCTTCCAAAATAAACTCCTTATGTCTCAGTGTCAGGGGTGTGTAAAAAGCAAAGTTGAGAGATTGTTCCATGGGAAACACTGTGAATAAAATCAAACCTTTGGTTTAAAAACAAAGCCCACCACTTCACCCCGAGTTTAATTAATAATGATCCCAGTCCTTAGTAACCAGTGAGATACAGTGGTTGCCCCTTCATTCAGGGTAAAGTTTGATGTATATCTATTGAGAAAAACATATAAAACAGATCTTACGTGTGGGGTCTGGTAGAGGGGATCCTGATGATGCCAATTGCTCCTGGAAATATTTTTCAATTTAAAATTATTAATAATCGAGCAGAGATAACCATAATCTTAATACCAATGCATTCTTGATAATACAATGTAAACTCTACCTATGAAAGACTCTGGATACGAAAAATCCAACTTACAAAAATTATTTTCGTAAAAATATTGCTTCGACTAATCTAAGTTTTTTCTACGGAAGGCCGAAAAAGGGAAAAGTTAGAAAACGTGTGTAGTGAATAGTGATATTCGTTTGTTCTAGGTTATTTTAATACAGGGATGTTCAAATCGAATTTAATATTCGCGACCTCAGAATATTGTTTTTCGTGTTTAAAAGAATACCGAATATGATGCACATATCCTAACACCGTCGTCCACGTTTTGATTTGAAAACCTTTTATAATTATTTTATTTTTTATCGCAATCGAAGGCAGCCTGAACATATTCTGAAAGGGGTCATGTCCAAGAAAGGAGCACATAGAAGTCAATGTATATTTGATAGCTTGAATTTAGAAAAGCAGGAAAGTTAAGATAAAGAGTTCCCTGTATTCTTAGGGTTTCAGAACTAAGCTTTGTGAGACTGCTCAATATTATTATTATTATTATCCAAATAATCAAAGAATTAAAATGAAAAAAAATACAAACAATTCAATTCATTTTGGCGTACTACTTCAGGGTGTTAAAAAAAGTTACGCAAAATTAAGGAACAATTTTTCGTCATGGCAACGTTAAAAAACTAACTGTTGAAAAGTGTCAGACATGAAATGTTTAAATGGCATTTCACTGTAATTCAATACTGTTAAAAGGTTACAGGTTAAATGTTTTAAGAAGCATTTCATCTTAACTTCTGTTAATTTTGCGTTACTTTTTTAACACCCTGTTTTTAAATGTATCTTCATATCGCAGAAGTAGAACTAAATTTGCTTATGTCACATTTTAAAGTTTCGAGGAAATCTTTTGTAATTTTCAGAACTGTAAAGTCAAACACGAAAATGGACACAAAGCGCTGCCTAAAATAAAAACTAAAACAGGTATAGCTTTGAAACTTGGACCAAAAGATGGTCGGTCCTTGGTCCATCATGACAGAAGATCAAAAAAGCCAATTTCTGAAAATGTGACATAAGCTCCTTAGGTTTTGCTGTGGCAATACGATTAAGTTATATCAGCTTTTTATATCCAAAATAAAAATTCATTCATCTCACCTGTCTTTGTATATTAGGCACAGATTGTGATGTCACCATTGGTGGTCTATCATGATTGGTCATATTAGGATTTGTAATGTGTGTCTTCCTCAGGGTGTCGCTGATTGTACTGTATGTTGTTCCATACCCTCTGAATAATAAGGACATAAATTAAATAAAGCAGAGCAAAATTACCTGCCTAACAGGATACTTGAACAAGATGTAGTCGACAAAATTGCAGGATTCCACATAATAAATGTTGTATCGAACCTTTATTGGACTGCTTAGTGTTAGTAAAATAGGATTTACATAATTATCCTTGGAAAGAGGGAAGATAAGACAGCGTAATCATATGGCGAACCACGGCCTCTTGTCCGGTTACCAATGTCGGGTATGGGAATAGGTATTCAGTTATTTTTCTATATCTTATCAAACATCCTTGTGACACAGGTCCATATCTAGCAGTACAAGAAACATGGAATGTAGAATAGACGGTTTGTCACATGGCGCTGAGCACATTTAAATAAAAATGCTAATATTTGTGGGCTAGTCGGCATAGCGCAGTGGCACCCAACAAATTTCACCCAAGCTATTCACCATCTTTTTTTGTCCCCTGAGATAAATATGAGATCAAATTATATATAGAAATATTCAGTGTTCACCTGTCACTGCCGGTTTCATAATAATCAGACTCTTCATCACTGTCAGAGTATTGTGGAAATACAAGGGGAACATCAGAACCACGGAAATACGGCATCAATTCTGTCATTGCATATACAACATCATTCATACTTGGACGGGAACTCGGATTTTTTGACCAACATCTGGAACAAGAAATAATATTAGGTTTTCATTGAATTTAAAAAAGACTCAACTAAAGCTGAATAGTATGGAAAACATCTTGTAGCCAGATATTTTGATTTCTGTACCTAAAAATCCTGAAAAATGGATTCTACATAAAATGTTTTCTATGGTTTACTAGAGCAGGGCTGTGGTGTCAAAGATAATTTACCATCAACCAAGACTTGAGAAAAAATATCTTCTCTTGAACTTGACTCGGAGAAAATCAAACTTTGGTGACAAACACATTGAAATATCCAAACCTTTATTGATAGACTGTTGTCAGGACCACATAGTAAACTTAATGCTTGAAGTTTTGTGAAAATTTATAGCAAACTCGCACCCACCTTGTCATTAGTTCCTCAATAGGTTTTGGGCATCCCTGTATTAATGGCGGCCTCGTACCGGTATGAACTGCCCACATGATGCGAAATGCTGGACCTCCCAACTCATCAAATGGTTTTCTTCGAGTTAAGACCTGTCAACAATGTTGTATATTAGAAAAAACTTAAAGAGAAAGAATATATCATAACCATGGGCACAATATCCGAGTAGTTAGAGCACCCGATTTTACACGTTGGCACAGCAGAACTAGTCAGATCTTGGTCCTTATAAAACTAATAAATTCTCATTCCCAGTTGCTGAATGTACATTGCATTGTTTGAATTGAAGCTTAGAAAACGACTTTTAAACTCTCCCTATACTTATTCAAACTGTGGCACAAAAAAAAGAGCAAAATCCAAATTCTACCTCCCAGAGTATGATTCCCCAGCTGAAGACATCACATCTCTCACTGTATTGACATCCTTCAAATACTTCAGGAGCCATCCATGCCGCTGAACCCTGTGCAAAAGAATGGTTTGATACTTTTAATTTTTTTATGAATGAAATTAAGGGCACTCACTCAGAAATTAAAAAGACGCATTTCTGAGCAAAGTTATGAGCACACACTCAGAAGTATTGAGAATCATCTATGAGCAAAGTTATGGGCACTCACTCACTCAGAAGCAAAGAAGACTCATCTCTGAGCAAAGTTATGAGCACTCACTCAGAAGTAAATGAGAATCATCTATGAGCAAAGTTACGTGCACTCACTCACTCAGAAGCAAAGAAGACTCATCTCTGAGCAAAGTTATAGGCACTCACTCACTCAGAAGCAAAGAAGACTCATCTCTGAGCAAAGTTATGGGCACTTACTCAGAAGTAAATGAGAATCCTCTCTGAGCAAAGTTACGTGCACTAAGTTATGTGTCAGAAGTAAATGAGAATCATCTCTAGACAAAGATACACTCGCTCACTCCAAAGTAAAAGTGACTCAGCTCTGAGCAAGTTTTAAGATTTTATGGTAAATTGTTATTGGTTTGGCTGCGATGTGAAACTGGAAAGCTGACAACATCGCTTGCTTATTACCAGTTGCGCACAGATTACTATGACTAGGCTTCCTCTCATATTTCCCTCACAATGGGGATAAACACAAAACCCATCTCATAATGAAAATACATGAATCCCTACCTTGTTATTAGTCATCTGTGTGTGAATGTCACAGGCAGTGCCAAAGTCACAGATCTTCAGAACGAGTCCTTGGTTCGTCAGAAGTAAACTGAACAGTAAAATAATAGGATTCAAAGCTGTTTGAAAGGATTTTCTCAAGTTGGAGTATGCGGCCTAAATCAGTGATTCTCGAACATTACAGCACCTCATTCATCGTCATCACTCGGAGAAATAATTAGAAAAAAAAAATATCTTACTTTGGGGGTTTCAGGTCTCTATGTATCAGAGCTTTTGGTTTCATATTATGAAGATAAGCGACACCTTTTGCACATTGTAAACACCAACTCATCCCATGGCCCCCGGTGTAGTGGGGGAGAGGCCCTGCCCCATGCAGCACTGAAAAGTATAGAATTATGCTAGTTTATATAGAGGTGCCAAACATACTTTTTGCAATGAAAAATTTTATTTTTTTTATTCTACAGTAACAGGTATTTGATTGATCTATGGGCATGTAAAAAAGATCAATTGTGTCTGTGGAAGCCCATAGATTCAAACCAACAGTTAAACGAGAATATCGGTCAGAGACCGAAGACTTATCGATCGAAAGTTAGGGGATCCCCCAAAACAGCGCTCCTACTCCATAGTGACACCTTGTGTCCCATCACTAATTAATTAATAACTCGCTAATTATACAACATAATTCATCCAAAATCAATAGGCTTCTGGTACAACATATGATGAATGCACATGCAAAATCTGGAGCAGATTCAATCTCGCTTTCGTGAGATATCGCGTGTATCTTACAGACAGACAGAAAAACAGACAGACAAATACCTATCAACATACTTACCGATTAAAATCGATAGGTAACAAGCTAAAATGCTAATATAAACATTATATTATTACTTTTCAACTTTCAACGACTATAGTTTTTATGATTATGAATTTCTGATGAAAATAACGTTATATTGGCCTTGATTCTTACATCACATAAACGTTAGCCAAGCTGTTGTGAAAAACTTATTTCAATTCATAGGTTTTCATATTAAATCTTGTGCCTCGGGCCCGGTAACCAAGTCTATTGTCAATAATTGGCCCACTCAGAAAAATAGTTGTACAACCCTGGCTTGTCTATCTGGCATATTTCAATTATTACCATGGCAAACTTTTAAATGAAAAATTTAATTTTTTTTTCAAGTCTATAAAATATAAATCCCATCGAATACAGTTAATTCCAAATACTTGAATTTCCAATTTATATCTACTTTACTTACAGTCATACAGAGATCCACACTCTGCCAGTTCCATAACAAGAGACACAGGGTTACTGCAGGCACCATACAGACGAATGATATTAGGATGTGAAACTCTGGAAATAATAGTTCGATTAGGGCTGGGAATAGTCAGAATCGCAATGAAACAAACCTACTCATATCCTCACATATAAGCAGAGTTTGATACGAAAAGAAAGTTGCCAAACAAACTAAGGGGTCACCTTAAAGCCGCATAACTTTGATCGCACTAAAAACCTGGCTTGTACGCGCATAACTCTATTCGCGCTAAGCGTACGGAATGTTACGATTGGTAGGGCCGGTATATATGAGAATTTTTATAAATTCACCATTTTGAGATCGTTTTTAATGGGTCGGCTTGTATGTGAGGATATTAATGTGCATTGTGTTTATTTTGTTTCATACTGTTTTTTTCATATCTACAGCACTAAACTTGGTAATTGGTTAATAAAATCACAGGACCTATTAATCATATTAGTTATGACTTTTCGGGCACTTCAGATTTTTGATATAAACATGGCATCATTAAAGATTTATATTTCATGAGTCTGAGTCAGGGGTTTCAAAATCTTTTTTGAAATTTTGAAGATCAATTTGCGATCAAAACGAGTTGTGCAATAAAGCTAATTTACACAATAACATATAAATATAATATAAGAAACAATGTAAGTTATATAAAGTGCTGGAATAACATGCCAAATCAAACCTTGAGAGCTGCCTCAATTCTGTAATGAAGGCTCGACGTTCGTTCTCAGATTCAATCTTCTTCACAGCGACAGGATGTTGGCGATAAACAGCTTCATAAACTACGCCGAAAGCTCCTTTGCCAATCGTCTGAAAAGTAAAGATGAAACGGAATATGAAGATGCGGATGGACACCATAATGTACAGTTCTCTGATTAAAAGAATAGCCCGCACATGAAAGACATCAATTACAACAGTGAGTGCAAACTCTTCCCTTACGAGACAGGCTGGGCCTCCATATCGAATCAAAACACAATAAACTAAACTAAAAGAAAGTGCAATTTAAAAACATCACCATTGGATTCCTTGAAAATATAATAATCTAATCTAATAATCTATCTGAGGAAAAAATCTTTTACCGAAGCATTCGAAAGTTTTTAGCAAGTAAAAGCAATTTTGGTCACAAATTATTACCAAGACAAGCTCAACACAATCTGACACATGTGTTGTCGTGCCAGACATCTTCGTTTCAGGGACCAATAGAGTTTTGTTTTATTGAAGCAAAGTTCGGGACATCTTGGAATCAGGGAACTGTGCCCCACTGTGAATAATACTTTTATTTTCACATTAAAAATGATTTAGAATTTCTCAATCACAGAAATAAAGTTTTACCAACTTAGCAAACCGGGATACTCACATTCCCCAATTTCATTTCTTCATATTTTATTTCCTCAATAAATCCAGGCGGAGATTCCGCATATACGACATGAGCCATCGCTGCTCAGCTGTTCGACCTCGCTGCAACCAGTGCCACATACAAGAGAAAACCTGGACGACCCGCCACCTAAGCTGGTTCGAATGTTTATTTCTCTTTTTTACTAAGTACTTTTTACCTACGCTCCCATGTACGGTGACTGAACATCAGCAAAGAAATAGGATAAAACTCAACACAACCACACAATTTCTCCAACATATTCAAGACAAATATTTTACTTAAGATGTGAAAGGAGTCGCATTTGGTGATCAACGATTATCTTCTGATCCCAAGCGTATGAAATGGAAAATGTAGCGATAACATGAAAATTGAGAATGAATCAAGCTGATAGGATAAAATTTACATATTAAACCCTGGGAAGAGAAATGCCGATAAGACGGCTTAACCATATTGCAAACCACGGCCTCTCGTCCGGTTACTCCAACCAACCTGGCACACATACTTATTTTTTATTTCCGATGTTGCCTACTACATCAGTTCTAAATTAACTTCTTCAAAAACATTGCACGAAATTTTTCATGTTTCAGATTTTGATATGATTATGAGGATAGGATAGAATTCACATATTTATCCCTGGGGAGAGGAGAGTCGATAAGACGGCTTATCCATATGGCGAACCACGGCCTCTCCATTCGGTCCAGTTACCATTCCAAGTCGGGTATTAGATTAGTTAGTTATTGTTAATGGTTATTAGGACTTGGTGGTGGAGGAACGACCAGCGGTTACGTGAACTTTTTCATGTTTCAGATTTTGATATGATTATGAGGATAGGATAGAATTCACATATTTATCCCTGGGGAGAGGAGAGTCGATAAGACGGCTTATCCATATGGCGAACCACGGCCTCTCCATTCGGTCCAGTTACCATTCCAAGTCGGGTATTAGATTAGTTAGTTATTGTTAATGGTTATTAGGACTTGGTGGTGGAGGAACGACCAGCGGTTACGTGAACCACCCAACGACGGCGAGGAGTCAAGCAATCCTCTCGCACATAACTATCCCTGCATGGGATTCGAACCTGCGAACCCACGCAAAGTAATTAGAGGTGCAGTGGCGAGCGTATTCCTAACGCTTAGCCCGTTGAGCCACACCGCCGCGTTAGTTTGACGATTGCTAGTGTAGAATGTTGACTCTCGCTGATATGCACCGTCACTACCTTAGAAATAAATTAACCTATATTAATTAAGGCTGTTAAACGCTGTTTTTCTACGGTAAATTGAAACAAAAATCGAAACCATCCTATTTCAGAAGATTCCTTCGATATTAACGTGATGAGGGTATTACAAGCGACTGCAAGTTACGGCCCCAAAGCTAACCGCACAAAAAGGCCGAGTAGAATCCTTATTAAATCATTTTATAATTTGCTTGATCTCAATATTTCATTTACATATAGCAAATAGATTAATATCGTGCTTTTGGCGGCCCCATCCGGTATTTTATTCGAGGTACCGCAGTTTGAAATCTCATATTACACGCTTCGGTAGTTGGATATGATGTCATAATTGACATTTTTGGCGGCCGAAGCGTCTGTGAAGCGCGCCATTTCTTTACAATTTCTGGCTGTGGGTGGTCAGAAGAATTGGTGAAACGAGAATCGGTAAACTGGTATATGAAAAATTATTGTTCATATAAAGTCTTTGCAATGCAAAAAATGGGGTGTTAATCAGCTGGATATTAGCGACATAAACTCGGTATAAGAGATTTACTTCAAGAACGTTTTGCATCGTAGACTACATCGCGTGAGTGATTTCTCAGTATTTGATATAGTTTTCATGCGAGTTCCGAAGTTCTGTAGTCTGCTGTTAACTTGGGATTTATCTATTGGGCACTTAGATAGGATACCAGCATATGTTACTGCATCCTCCACCATCAAGTTCATGCACCTTGCACCTTAAAACAAGTGACCGGTCATACTATGGGGGGGACAAGGTTTATGGACTGGACCACGTAATCGCAATCTCAACAAATTCTATGAGCTATTTTTTTTTATCTAAAAAATATCAATTTGGTTTTAGTTTGGTTGTGGCAGCATCTGACGTACCAGTTTGAACTATCCAATGGGTCGTGTCATGATTATACTGATCCTATGTGATAAAGCTCGACCAATATTACTTCTTGTCGCCGATATCAATATATCGGCCAACCGGTAGCGTATAATCAATATCGCTATGCCGATATTAATATAAATCATATTTTGAGCCTCGCTTTTATGAAGCACCTCGTGAGTCTGTATTTTGATTTTTATTATCATTGCATTGAGACTTTTATTTAAATAATTCCAGTTAATGCTCGAACAAATGTTATTCTGTAACTTGTCCTGCTACTTCAATATCAGTCTAGCTATTTCCAGGAAAAAGAATTGTTAACCCTTTCCGTGCAATTTTTATTTTTTATTAAATAATCGTATTTGCTACGCCGATTTTATGCATTTGTACCCCCACAACTAATCGATCGACTAACGAAAAACTAATGATCCTCTGCTGCCCACTGACGGCTCGTTGGAAAGCTTATTTAAAGAGCTTTCAATTGGCAATTATAAAAAAAAGTTTTTCTAAAATTGGTGGTCTGAGTCACAAACCGGATAGAAAAAAGGCATTTTTTTTTCGTAGGAGTTGAAACTTCAAACCACAATAAAAAATAGAAATATTCGCTCAAAATACTTTGGTAGATGGAAGGGATAATATGTCTTCTATTACCACCCAAAAAACACCGAAATTTGCATAAATTTCAGAAACACTCTCTCGTTCCGCCGCAAATAAAATTCCCGTCGTAAACGAAAGCGAGATTTACCGTCGCTTATGTTAATCTCGAAGAAGACTTCTTATCAATAAACTAAAACCTGGAAAAACTAGACCAACAGTTTGCGACCGATTGCTAACTAAAACAGTGGAGTACATCAATGTACCCACCGCAATCTAGCGACCTTTGTCGTTGGTACGTATACGTGCCCACCGCACGGAAAGGGTTAATCTGACGTTTTTAAATATAACTGTGGACACATGTTAATAAGGGTATTAAAAAATTATAAATTGATATATTTCAAAGTGAATCGTGATAATGATAAATTTCTTCAATATTGTGATAGCATATGTTCAGTTACATGTGGAATTTTTAATAACTTTGTTTCCAGAGACTCTCAATACCTTATTTAGTCAATAATAATGAATTAGGTTTTTATTTTGTAATTTTCAGCAAAATGATAAACAACCATCAATATAAACAAAACTGCTACCCCAGAAATTCAAAATTGAATTTGGGAATGTCACAAATTCGGAACTGACATTATTGCTTTGAGATACCTGTGCCATGTTTCTATGATCACTAACTCACCAGCTTCCAATCGATTCTATTTATAGAACCACCGTTTAATGCTGTTACTAAGTTTGCCTTTCTCTCATTGTGTACTCTCTCAAAAACGTCACTTTATGAAACGTCATTGTTACAACTTTTCAGTTATGACCATGCATGAAATGGCTAATCATAAGACACCGGGAATTAGGAGAGACACCTTCATAACGCAAAATGAAAGCGAGAGGAATATTGAGAAACCAGTTACACAGGGGCGAGAGCCGTTGTGGCACGCAGCCCGGCGCTAGCCGATATATATCGGCTGATATGATATATCGGCAAACACGCAATATCGGCCCTATATATCGGTCGAGCTCTACTATGCGGTAACCAGACAAGAGACAGTGGTTCGGCATATATTTATTGACTTTGGATAGGATAGGATTTACATATTTATCCCGGGTGAGAGGAAAGCTGATAAGACGGCTTATCCATATGGCGAACCACGGCCTATCGTCCGGTTACCATTCCGAGTCGGGTATGGGATTAGTTATATTGTTTTGTTTTCGGAAGCTTTCATGCGGGTTGAATATGTACATCTCTATTCTTAAGGGAGAAGTACAGCTGTGCTTGTGTACCGGCAAGCAGGCTAGTACTGTATTGAAGAGATAAATATATATTGGCGTGGCGGTGTGGCTCATCGTGCTAAGCGTTAGGAATACGCTCGCCACCACACCTCTGATTACTCTGCGTGGGTTCGAATCCCATGCAGGGATGGTTATGTGAAAGAGGATTGCTGGACTCCTCGCCGCCATAGGGTGGTTAACGTAACCGCTGGTCGGTTATGGCTTCCTCTACCATCAAGTCCATGCTTCCGAAAACAATTAACTAACTAATCCCATACCCGACATGGAATGGTAACAGGACGAGAGGCCTCGGTTCGCCGTATGGTCAAGTCGTCCTATCAAGCCTCTTACCCAGGATAAATATGTAAATCCTAAATAAATAGGATAAACTTGTTATTTTTCAAAGTACCGGTATATTTGTTAGCTTTAGTTAGCGCTGTTTGATTAGGTCATATCATATTGTGGAACTATCAATTAGCGAAAGCTTATATATTTCGTGGAGAAAAAATATGTTTTCTAATTTGTCTGTTTTTGGTTGCTATTTTAGTTATTATTTAATTCGACCATTTTCATGTACAACGTAAATAAGCATATAACGTAAATCTGTTGCAGTTCAGAACTTTTAGTAAATTGTTAGAAATGGCATATCGGAGAAGATGCATGAATGTTCTGGGCTCATGGATAAGCATACAAAGTAGTATTCGTGTTATGTTCTGAATTGGAGTAGATATGAAACATTAGGCAAAGGGTTAGAGTAAGCATATGAAGTGGGATTCATGGTATGTTCTGGGTTAGGATAGATATAAAACTTTGGGCAAATGGTTAGTGTAAGCATATGAAGTGGGATTCATGGTATGTTCTGGGTTAGGATAGATATAAAACTTTAGGCAAATGGTTAGAGTAAGCATATGAAGTGGGATTCATGGTATGTTATGGGTTGGTATAGATATAGAACTTCATGCAAATGGTTAGAGTAAGCATATGAAGTGGGATTCATGGTATGTTATGGGTTGGTATAGATATAGAACTTCATGCAAATAGTTAGAGTAAGCATATGAAGTGGGATTCATGGTATGTTATAGGTTGGGATAGATATAAAACTTGAACCAAATGGTTAGATTAATTCTGAGTTGGATGGATATAAAACTTTAGGCAAATGGTTAGAGTAAGCATATGAAGTGGGATTCATGGTATGTTCTGGGTTAGGATAGATATAAAACGTTAAGCAAATGGTTAGAGTAAGCATATGAAGTGGGATTCATGGTATGTTCTGGGTTAGGATAGCTATAAAAACGTTAAGCAAATGGTTGGAGTAAGCATATGAAGTGGGATTCATGGTATGTTCTGGGTTAGGATAGATATAAAACGTTAAGCAAATGGTTAGAGTAAGCATATGAAGTGGAATTTATGATATGTTCTAGGTTGGGATAGATATAAGAAGTTAAGCAAATGGTTATAGTAAACATACACGGTATGTTCTAGATTTAGGACAGATGTAATACCTTAGGCCAGGGGTCACCAAACTTTTTTGACCGCGGGCCGGGTATGACTCAAACTATGTTGAAACGGGCCGGATGAATATTTTTGTCAATGCAATAAAATTGGGAAATTCATTCAACAATATAAATTCTACATTTCTGAAGACTTAAATATTAAATTCCACCTATATCGCAGAATACAGATCGAGAACATCCCATGAAAACAAATATACAAGATTTCTATATCTAGACAACTATCCTGAGTTTAGCTGTTATTAGAACGTTGCTGTCATGAATTAGGAATGTTACAAAATCTGCTTTTTCGCGCCAAAAAATGTACGCAACACGTCTGACTATTACCGTTACGCCGTGTTGGAATACCGTTCATGAAAACGACTACGGATTGCCTGCTGTATCTTGGAATTCCATGAAATTGACATAATTTAGATAAAATAAATAACTATTATCTGGTATTTGAATTTTTTCATTAGCGCATAAAATATCCCAACATTCGGAGCTTCTGAAAATTACGCTCCAGTTATACGTAGTGCAAATTAATGATAGTGTCTATGGACACCAATAAAATTTATATGGACGTGTGTATTTCGTGCCTAGCTTGATACTTACCAATTTTTATGAAGTTTGTACAATCAGAACATCGTTAATTATTACCCACAATTAACCACTGTCAAACTATCATGCACAACTCCAGCGTTTATTTGCGACGGTGGCGGTGCCAATGACCGTTGCCAGAATAGAATCCTGAAATAGTCTCAATATTCCAACGATGTGACGCACATCGAAAGATTGGTGTTTGATAAGTGTTCTTTTTTCATATTTATTACAGTTCTTATCAAAAAAGTAATACAATCCTCATGGTAATAATTGGCCTGTCGGGCGGTACTAAAACTCCGTTATTTCTTGACCGTTTTTATAAAATAATTTCTTAAACATTTTATAAAATGTTGCGTGCCGGTAGAGAATTTTAGCCTATTTTATCACAGCTATTTTTAGACTAATTTTTCATTACTATACTAATAAAAAATAAAACTACAACTCCTAAGGAGGCAAATGATGATTGACTTATTTGATTCATACTCCCAATTTCCGAAACACAACCAAAGACTAACGAATAGCATTCAAAGCCGCAAAAACGAAGTATTGTTCACAACCACGACTGAGAATCTGTCAGGGTGACAAAAGTGTCTGAGAGGATGCGAAAAGGTCTATTAATAAGTCACTTTTTTGCATCTTGCTGATTGGCCTAGGTTACAAAATAAACAAGGAAGACGATGATGGGGAAAATCTCCCTCGGTAAAAAATTTAGCCAATTTTGCGTATTATTGCGGGCCGGAGCCGGCCTGCGGGCCGTAGTTTGGTGACCCCTGCCTTAGGCAAATGGCTAGGGTAAGCATATGAAGTGGGATTCATGGTATGTTCTGGGTTGGAAAAGATATAAAACTTGAACCAAATGGTTAGAGTAAGCATATGAAGTGGAATTTATGGTATGTTCTAGGTTGGGATAGATATAAGAAGTTAAGCATAGTAAACATACATGGTATGTTCTAGATTTAGGACAGATGTAACTCTAGGCAAATGGCTAGGGTAAGCATATGGAGTGGCATTCATGGTATGTTCAGGGTTGGGATAGATAAAAAACGTTAAGCATGGTTAGAGTAAGCATATGAAGTTGTGTTTATTGGTATGTGCTATGTGAGATAAATATAGAATTTTGGAATAAGCTCATACAGAGATTCAAATTAGTTCCAATACATAAATTGGTGTGTTAACTGTACTAGGGACAAGATGAAAAATCCAATACAGCATGAGAAATTATGTTAATCGCTCCTCAGCAAATCAGTGGGTGCTTATACAAGAAGACCTTATTCATAGTGAAATTGTGAAAACGCTCATAAAAATTGATTTTCTAACTTCATGTCTTACGTCAGTGATAACACAGCATTAAACTGCACTAAACACTGAATTAATTGGATATCAAAATGTGGTATTTGTTAACGACACCACACTTGAAACTAATAACTGCAGCAAAATCGAAGAGATGGCATATTGAACAGTCTAACTTATTCCTTCTTCCAAAAGAAGCAGTGGCCTTGCGGTTGAGGCATTATATGTTACTATGTTGGCATGGCAGGTTACATATCCTTGGTACATATCAAAGAGTGTAATAACTTGGGCAATGCCAAAAGTAAAAGGTCTCAGTCAAATCTAAAATTAGTAGTTTTTTGCCTACCAATTGCAAAGGTGTTCCAAAAAAAGCAAGCCAAACTAGCTATGTTCTGTAATTAAATAAAGAAACTCAAATAACTAACAAGATATATATATAAACATATATATTGTCCAATAAATAAATGTAATAATCAGTGATCGTTATTCTTTGCATCTTTACCGTATTTCCTGGCCATTAAGTCTATTTTCTGGACCCAATTTTTTTACCTGATTTTGTGGGGCCGTCTTTTTGGCGTATGCTTGATATTTTTATAAACGCTAAAAACGATATTCTAAGGTTGCGATATTTGGATATTAAATTCGAATTGACCATCCCTGCGTGCGGTAATATACTTATCTCACCATATGTTACAGTTTCAAAATTATTGTCATTACCTTTTTAATGCTAAAATTACTGCTTTATTGTAAAAGAAAAGTTAATTTTGTGGGTATGCTAATACTGATACAGATTGGTTCTAACACAGCGGTTCCGAAACTATGGGTCGCAAAATGAGTCTTAGTGGGTCGTGAAAAGATGTAGAAAGCTTTAGTTAGTTATACTGGTTAATAGGATCGGTGGTGCAACGGTACGACTTATCCGGAATACCGGTATAATATAGTCTAGTAATAATTAGTTAGAAGATCCTGTGTGCTGCAAAGACACACAAATAGGTTCGAAGTTCACGATGCAAATGAAAGACTCTATTAAAATAGTGTAAAATCCACGATTGAAGCAGATAGAATGGAAGAGCGACAAAATACGGTCCTTACTCAGCAACAGCAAAAGCAAAGAAGAGCGAATGCTGCAAACTGCAGCCAGTTCACATATGCAGTGGTGGTTGGAGTCGAGTAACAGGATCTAACTATAGGCCGAATTATGGATCAGACTCCACACACCAATGCATATGCAATACTAGACAAGAAATATAAATAAAATATAAAACAATAAAAAAATAGGACAATCCAGTCCCGCCACAATACCCCCCTGTTCATTAGTGAAAATTCTGAAAAATTTACTCTCAAAAAAAAATAAAAACATCCCCTAAGAAAGGTATTAACACAGCAGGAATACAAAACTCGTAAAAATGTGTAAATGTAAAAATGTGGAACGAAATATTAAACAGTAGAAAGCATTCCTGAAAGTATGACAAATATAAAGCACACTATTTACAAAATACACAATAAAAATACAAAAAATTCCCAACTACAAAATCAAATAAACCCTATCTAAAAACACTAACTAGTCCTACCTAAATATATACATTATAGCACAATTCCCAATGTAATTCAAAACAAAATGTTACAGAGCATAAATCAAGTATGAAAATCATCCAAGTAGGCAAGGCCGCCTTGTCCTACCAGAACGAGTAACAACCTGATTTTCATCAGACCCCCCTACAGGCAAATCTAAATTAACTTCTGGCTCAACATCAACAGGAATAACAACATCCTGCTCATCATTAGAAACAGCAATATTGTCTGGGATATCAGCAATAATAACAGGCACACTGTCACAATCTTCCCTCAAATATAAACGAAGATGATCAACATGAGCTATTCTACAATTACCAGTGTTTACCGACTCGAATACGTAAATCTTCAAAAAAAAAAATTTGAATTAAAATTTTAAACTGAAAGTTTCCTTTTTATGATCTTTTCAAAGAAACAAAAATTTGCTACACAAAGAATGACCATGTGGCTTTTTTACGCATAGCAGTTTTTGTACACTGTACAGCACTTCTTACTGTGTTTCCCTGAAATTTAGAAGGATTTAGATTTATTTTCTTTTGAAGAATAACACTATGGTTTTTTTTTTGGAAGAGGTCTTTTGTGTTCATTTATCAAAAATAAAATCACGAGATTCTTTATTAAACATCATATAAAAACCGACATCCATTGTTTTTATTCGTGTTTCCTATACAAAAATCAAGTGACAAATATCATAATTGTGATATCACACAATCTTGAATAGTGGTATGATCTTCACCTTACCTCAGGTCATTGAACCTTTCCTCTCCTACACATTTTAAATTTATTTTAAGGGTAGGGTTTAATTAAAATAATTTTTAAAATTCAAATTAAGTCTTATTTTCAGGCCAGGTTTTATTTTCGAGGAAACATGGTAGTTTTGCGATGATTAGCCATTGCTGTGTTCTGTCATAAAAAAAAAAAAAAATAGAACCAACCAAGATATTTTGTTGTGGGTCGCCATGCCATAAGCTGTGGTAATATATAGTGGGTCCCATCCCAACTCTAAAAAGTTTGGGAACCACTGTTCTAACTTATAATAATAAGAACGCATATTAGTGCCCAAAAAGGACCAACGAAAAGGCAATTTTTCTGCCCGGTCCTATTGGATGGCTATATGGAAAAACCCTCTTTTTGAGATTTGCTAGCCAGGAAAATACGGTAATTCTAACAGCACAGGTATAATTCTCAAACTTTGCGCTCCAGCTATGCGTTTACAATTTGAAATTAAAACTTGTGTAAAAAAAGGCACCAGGGAGATGTTATAGAAATAGCATTCTTAATGTAAGAAGTGGCATCATTTCATAGTTTGAAATAATAGTGATAAAAAAATGGCAATAATAGCGGTAACAACTAAATAAATAGTTAAAGTGCTGCATTGAAAGTTTGGTTGTGGAGCATCTTGTCCTGCAGCTGCAATTCGTTGGCCTGTACCTGTAGATATAAAAAGAGCAATTACATTTTCAGATGTTCCATCCTGCTTCCAAAGCCGATATCAGTGATCACAAGTGAATCTAAATCTACCACATGTCTGGAGAATAACTTTAGCATAATTTAACACACTTCGCATAATTGCTGGAGCTTCTGAGAAATTCATGAAGTTATACTGTTAAAGTTCTTGGGTATAATTTACATTAATAATAGGGACACTGGAATTGAGATTATTACCTCACTTTGTACAATTGCTGGTGAAATCCAGGAGCAACCTTCACAGGACACAGATAATAAAGTATTCTGTTGGTAAAACATTGTGTTTTTGGGCGATTAAAAATGTAGGATGGGTGGGGGTGTACCAGATTTAGAGTGAAGGACAAAGAAAGGTTGAAAAGCACCGCACTAAATCCACTTAGATAGAATACACTATTTATATAGCCTGTGGAAATCTCTAGTTTTGAAGTGATGTCTTTTTGTAAAATGTTTCTGGTATTTAAAAAGATTCAAAGGGAGAATAAGCATAACAGGTTGAGGACCAAAATAACTTGTTTCAAACTTATTTAGCATCCACTAAAGTATATTTGAATAAATCAGATATTTTGAATTAATGTTTTTTTCTGAAATATTCCATTTTGAAGTGAAATTGTGAATACAATAAAATTTTAAAAAGCAGAAACCGGCTTACCAGTTAAGAAAATAAATCCAATTATTCGCGGATAAAATGTAAAACACTAAACAATGATTCTAAAGGATAATTTTGGGCAACTAATGAAAATATTGTTACAACATAATATGTGAACTGCAAATAACTGGGGATGGGACTTACGGTATATATGTATATATATGACATACCTGCTGCTATTGCGCTTATGTTTCCTCGTTGTATTATTTTGCAATCAGCACCACTAACACTTATACCAGTGGCCCCAGTGGATTCTGTAGAAATTTATTCGCATATTTTACAAATATTATTGTATAGTTTGATACACCAAATAACAATATATCAAATATCATTAGTCAAAATTTATTTGTTTATGGCACATGTTATCATTACTTTCATAGATATTAATTTGATTCCATCTACAGCAGGCCTGCACAACTCAAATTACCAAGAGGGCCGCAAGCATAAATCTGAAGGCCCAGCGGGCCGCAAACTTTGCCACATACATTTTTCACAAGACGAACTACAAATCAAAATAATAATTTGAAACAGTTAAATTTAATGAAATACTTTCATTACTGGTGGGCTTAAAAATATGAAGAATCTTATTTTCTTGAGTAAAAACAAGGTACAGTATCCTTGCATATGAAATGGAAAATATGTATTTAGTGGTTCATTTACCTCAGTGCACTTCAACAGGGGTTCCGCAGAACCCTAGGGCTCCGTAATACATGCAGTGGGGTTCTGTGAGTTTATAGGGTTCCGTAGGGGTTCCACGTTTTTTTTTTTTTTCAGGGGGAATCATTTCTTGTTTTCAGTATGTTGATGCATCATTATAAATATTCTTAGACCATCGTGACGCGTTCATATCAGTTTTTCAACAGTCAACATTCATTCATCAGTTAATAGACAAAATAGAAATTTTTTTGGTTGTTGCATCACTTTAGTCATTGGTATGCAACTGACAAGAACAAGCTATTGTGGCACCACAGTGACATGATGTTCAAAGTATGTAGATATTGCTCGAGACTAGAGAGAGTATATACTAGAAACTAGAGTTGTTGTTCAGCTTTTGTTGGAATATATTATAAATAGTGTGAGACCCAACTTTTTAATATTTAGTTAATACAGATGAAGCAAATAGTATATTTTTTTTATGTGAGGCAAAATAATAACAACGGTGAAGGTCAGGACGGCAATGAGCAAAGTAATTCAAATGCGAAAGAGGCACCTGCTTCTTCTCCGAAGCGAAAATGTAAATCAATTGCCGAAGTTAAAAAAAAAATTTTTAATTGGGGTTCCATAAAAAACGAAAAATTATATTAGGGGTTCCACAATAACAAAAAGGTTAAAGAGCATTGATCTACTTTTAAAACCCACCCTTCATTTTCAATATTTCCTGTTTATTAGAATTAGGTATTGAGTGTTACAGTATAAACTGACTGCAGAAAAATATTTTACTCAGGTTCAGTCTTGCAAAATTGTCCTAGATATATGTATGACAATTTATTTAGTCATATCTAACTTTTTGGGATATTTCCATTGTAGGCTGGACAAACAATCCGTTTAGTAGCAATAGAAATTCCTCTGTTGTACTTTTTCGACTATTAAATTACATTTTTCTACAAAATCTGCTCCAATATTTTAAAATTTTACAGTAAATAGCAATATCTTTTGTGCGAGAATTTCTGCACCATTCGGAATTGTTTTTTAAGTTCTAAATTTGAAAAAGAAACTTTAAGTTTCATAAACTGCTAGTAAAAAATGGGGTTATTAATAGGTTGCTAATATGCACTAATGGGTGTGAGATTGTATACCGATATTGTTTTAAGCGTGAATCAGTCTGAATACCGAGATATTTGAATCAGGGTTTCCCAAACTGGGGGGCGAGAGCTCGAGCGACGAATTTTAAGGATCGCGAAGGGCACACCAATTTCACACAAAGCATAAATAACAATGCCGGCTTTGATTGTTAGACCCGCGAAGTAGCGTGTTTCCAATCATGCGGCCTGCATGCAAATTTTAGCTACTACAGAATCTGAAAGCTGCTTTAAGCGATCCCAAAAAGGTAGAAAATATCACTTACCATTTTGTTTTATAGGCCATTCAACAAAGATAGGAAGCGGTCCCCTTGTTCTAGATTTCTGGTATGAGTCGATTGCTCTGATGGTATAATCAATTTTTAATTTACAAGATTTATGTGTTAGTTTTTTTAACTCGAAGAATACCATATGGTACTTTTGTATGAGCAAATCTTCAGCAAATTTGAAGCTACGATCCAAAGGTTCAACTTCAGTTTCATTGGGGTATTTACAATTCATCGAAAGCTTAATGGTCGAATCTTGGGAAATGATGATTTCTACTGGCAATGGAAATCCTGTTGCTATTGGACTTCCACTGCTACCCAAATCATTAGCAGTGATGTTTTTTTCTTCTTTCCAAAAATAGGAAATTACCCTTTCTGTATTCTCAAAGCTGATATTGTTTTTTAGGGAAAACTTTATGTTTTTCAATTGCTCATTAGGAATTGAGGGCTCAAATTTGCAAAAGTCTTTAACTTCAATATCAATAACACCCAATCGACCAAGTATTGTCTCATGAGATCTTACTTGTCGACCACCTTTACCCTTCTCATTTGTATGGAATACTGAAACTATAACTGGTACGTTCACACATTTTGGGCTACAAAAAGTTCTCATTGTTATTTTGACTGACTTATGAAAAGTAAATGGCAGTATCGTATCATCTTTCAATCTGTGGGGCTCATTTATCAGTCTGCATGTGAGGACAGGAGTTATGGGGAAAAAACCCTCAGACTGCTGTTCATCGGGAAAAGAGCATGACTTGAAGAAAAATTCTGTTTCTTCTTTAACTGCACCGCGTGGAAAATATATTTTGAAGGAGGATATTCTCACTTCTCCACCTTTTTCACCAATGGTTGCATATACTACTTCTGGTCTACGAAGAGCATTGTCAAGTTTCATTTCAAGAAGATCTATATGCCCTGAAAAAAAAACAGATAGATATCGAAGGATGCTTGTCTTGAGCCTTCTTAGTGGTAATATCTTATTCCTTGGGTAATTTTAGGCTAAGCCGATACTAAATAATCTTAACTTCATTCAAACAAACCTCTTCGGTTATCGCTAACTAGATCTCAAGCATATTACCTTGCTCACTCCCTTTTACAAAATCCTCTTCTGGTGGTAATTCAAACTTTTGCGATTGTTTTTCTGTTAATAAATATCTCACATTACAACAAGGTTAAGCAAAACGTATTGATCTACTCAAATTAGGCATATTTAATGAAATAGGAGAAAGTTTAAAAAAACTCATTGAAGTTGATAACTTATTACATTCTGTGTGGAAAGCTTCATATCCAAAATCTTCCAGTGTTAAAACTATTTATACTCAAATCAAAATTTCACCTCAGACTTTCAATAGTTTTGAGAAATGACTAAATCTCTGATGACTTAGAATTACAGGCATATTATGAACAGGCGATTGAATGACCCATGCAAATTGAATTCAGAAAATCGGTTTGAATAGGGTCAAATAGTCAAAATTTAACAAAATTCTTGTCTCTGATTCATATTCTCCAATCCCATTATGTTGATCATTCAGTACTTACTATTTAACCACCTTACAATCTGCTCAGTTTTACTTTCCACGACTCCAAGCCCATATTTGCATGTCATTTCGAAGCTTTGGTGCCCAACCACTTTTGGATCGTGATCCTGAATGAGTTACAAAATATTCGTAATCAGTAATTGAGATCGACAATTGATGTTTTTAGCTTTATGCATATACTTTTCCCAGTTTAGTAATTGTGAAGTGAGAACAAACAATTAGTAGAGGTAACTGGTGTACAATTTTTCTGAAGCAAAACAGCAAAAAAAGTATTTCTGACTTACATTATTTTTCCTTAAAATATCAAAATTTTCGGAACTGCCGAAACTTCCATGTGCACTGTCAGTCTGAAAAGTTATAATAATAAGTGTAATAAATCTTATCATTAAAGAAACTGAGAATTGAATAATGGCAAGGTGGTTGCTAAATTTTCACATAACTTGGCAGAATCACAGAATTTGATATCACCACTCGCCAAAGTAACTCCGTATATTAGGTAGGGTTTTCTAAAACAGAAAATTTAAACCCTTTGACCAAAACTTCGGAGTGACTATCTCGTACAGAAAAATATATATAGTGAACTCATTTTTATGAGAATTTTCAGTGCTAATGATAATTTTAATGCTTTAACATCGAGGTAGCTAAAGAATTCAATTCCTAATCGAAAATGTAAGTTGTAGTTTGAATAAATATCTCACATCTACATTGTCTTGTAATGAATGTTCTGTTCTTCTGCTTTTGTCCTCCTGTTGGAAATGAGGGTGAATTTGATTTGTAATGCTTTGCAATATATTTTCAGTTTTTGTGCACTTTTAAAAGTCTGGATTTACGAGAAGAAATTTTCATACCTCATTCTTATCACATTATATATTAACCCATTCATAATAATAAAGTTAGAACTATTTCTTTTCAAAAACTTGGTAGCTTTTAGTATGTTAGCAGTTGGTTGTCTGGAGCAGAGGTGCACAACTTAAATGAGGATGTGTCAAAGTTTTCATAATAATCCTGTTGCCATGCCACATTCAAATAATCGTTGGTATTGTGGATGAACGTTCATGAAACACATAACAACTAACTATTTACTAAACCAATTTTTTGTCCCCGGAAAACTTCTGCTTTGTTGGTGAACCAGATTTAAAATGTTTGGCTTCAAAGAGAAGATTCAAATTACCATGTCCGTAAGCTTAAGATTTGTTCATGATTGGGAAAGCCTGTTCACAATTGTACGAGTGAACTCCTAAACGTAAGCTATTATTATAGATGTAATTTTTCCCATACCGTTTGCATGCCCTTTCAGTTTATGACAGTGGTTCTTAAACTGGGGGGCGCGAGATGCTCACAGGGGGGCGCGAAAGGTCACAAGATGGAATCGGAAGTCGTTATAAGAGCCGACTTTGTCACTGGATAGGTAATGATTTTCGTGTTGAATAAAATATTCAATCCATGACCGATATACTCATTTAAAATGGTTACTTTATTCATTTAATTGTGATAAATCAAATCTGCGATTGCGTCGATAAACTAAAAGCACCACTACTTCAAAATACCACGGTAATCCGCAACCATAAAAATGGCTGGTGCGGTCCACCCCAAAACAAAACTCATGATATTTTCAGTTTTATTTTCAGTATTTTACAATTTCGCTTTTACAATAAAGAAATATTTGGTTGCAGATTCACTACTTAATTCCATCTTTAGCATCTCGTCGCTGATGATTATATAATAAAAACTAACTCGTTTTCCTCAGAGGTGTCATGGTTCTATTCGAGAACAAAAAAAGTAGTTATAATCGTCTTCGCGACACAAGAATATGTCGAGGGAAATTTCTGATTTAGGGAGAATGAACACCAAAATCAAGATTTTTACGGCTTAAATAGCAGGCCACGCTTACGAAAACAATCGAGATTTTAACAAAATGCAATCGCGAACGCCTTGGCGAATTTATTTTTCAGCGGTCAAGGGCCGAGGAAACGTCCACATGCATAATAACTATTAAACAATTATCTGCTTTTAAATTTACATAAATTCATTTGTACTTCTCCATTTTTGTTTGAAACGTTAGGCAAGCCAAGAAGTCTGTAATTGTTGCTTATTTTTAACACACAGTAAATAATTTTGGCATCGTTCAATAGTGATGAAGTAAACAATTGATTGAAATTTTACGTGTCTTATGTAAACGTTTAAGCAGAAAATACATTAAAGCATAGGTTTATTGCGTGTTTAGTTTTACTTGAAAATTAGTTTGACTTTGCCAGGTATTGCAAACTGAGGGGAAAACGAGAATGTATGATGACCAACCATTATTTGGCTTTATACATACGACAGTGAATGGCAAAGTTGTACTCCAAAGCGTTTTATGCCTAAACAATCTGAGCAATGACGCAATGAGACCAACACTCTTATAGCGCCATCATAATATATAGCAACCTGCCCATCACAAAAGCATTTTTTCAAAGCAAAAATAGGAGGGGCGCGAAGTTTGTAAAATTTTTCAAAGGGGGGCGCCGCTCAAAAAGTTTAAGAACCACTGGTTTATGACTTTTTACATTGGCACGCATGCATCGGTGTTGTGCACCCCTGGTCCAGAATCTTTGTTTGAAGGGATAAATTAATAAGTTCATGGCTATTAGGGTGGAAGCCTGACGTTATGTAGGTATTAGGGTTGAAGCTGTACTACGTATCACGACATGGAGAGAGTTAGTTTACCTGGAGCCTGCATTGCAGATGCCATTTCAGTGTGATTTATTTTTTTTGAAATGGGGTTATAAAATCATAAATTAGTATCTTACAGAAATTCTCGTTCCGAGTCCAGAATATTTCCTGTGAATGCTTTTTTTGCTGGCTGCTGAACTGAAGTAGCTGAACGATTTGATTCCAGAATCTTTCTTGCTGCTTTTCCTCATTGAGGAAACCTATGTGTATATATTATCATAAGTCATCAATTATCAAATAATCATCAATTCAAAGTATCGAAAATTAGGCATGGCCTTCAGTGATAAAATTCAGACCGGAACTAGGGTATCTGCCCTAACCCGAAAAGCTGGGTGTTGTAACTGTTTTTGAAGCTTGAAACCCTAGTTTTGAGTACAGTATGAAATGAAGCCATGTTATTTGCTGACTTCTAAATTCCCAGGGAATGTTTGAAAATTTGTCTACTGATAGTAAATTTGAAGGTATTGAGAAAGTGTTCGACAACAATGTGCCTTGTCATAACTGAATGTTTCTGATGAAATAAATGGGCTGGTGCTTATTCCAAATTCTCAAAAGGATTCTAAATACTATTTGAGCAATAAAATATAATCCAAAATGCACTCATTGTAAGTATTAATAAATAGAAAGAAATTAAACAAAAGCATAATTTTGAAAAGAAATAAACTTGCAAAAATCCAGACTTAAGATTGTTACCTAGCCTGAACTTACTCAATTGCTATTGACTGCCCCGGCATATAGATGTTTTATAGGCTATTTAAAGTTGCCAACATCATTTTAATGCCCGTTAGGTAAGGAACTTGACCCCCCCCCCCCCCCCCATTTCTGGGGGGTCAAGTTTCTGGGGTTTTGATCCGTATTTTTGTTATTTTGCCAATTCGGCAAATTTGAGCTATACTTGTAACAGTGACAATCCGCTCAATCGCAATGCTGCCACTTCGATTATTTTTAAAGTAAAAACCTTTCAAAAAATCCGTAAATCTGCTGTAAACTCTCATGGAGTAAAATTTATTTCAGTACAATAAAAATTGATCGAATATACTTCAGATTAATTATCGTTTTTAGACTGTCACGGGCCTCAACAAACAACAAAACAATATTTTTCTTCTAGATTAAATATCTAGGGTACAACAAATCATATTACCATCGAATGCGTGTTTTCAACATGCCGCCTCAGTCCTGCTGACTTTGTTGTTTTATTTGCTAAAACATGAAACCTTGTTCTATCTGATGCCAATGCCTGAAAATAAATAGAAATAAATATGATAGTCGAGTTTTAGCAGGGAAAGGGACATTGTGTAGAACCATAGTTGTTTTTGGGAGCAATAGGACTGCGAAGCAAGTAAAACACTAATAAATAACATTTTTTATGATTCTAGATAATTTCTGGTTGTCCTACATGCTGTTCACTGTGGATATCCATTGGTTTAACGTCTTTATAGATAAAACCCCAAAATATTCTATAAAAGATTTAGTCAAACTATCCAACAGGTAGCTTTTTTAGCCACTGTTTACATACATTAAATGCGAATCTCAATAGAGATTTTGGGGGAAGCTGACTTCAATGACCTTATGGTCGTATCTCTCCCTCCCCAGTCAATACCAAATTACCGAAATATTTTTTATAAATGTTTTGTACCATTGCTTGTTTTCTGGTTGATGAAACAATAAATCTCTTCCCCCCCCCCCTGTGAATGGAAAATATTGTAGATCCGCATTTGCGGTGGTCCGTAGATAAAATATTCCCTGCAAAAACATTTCAGAATCGAAGGCCGGTCAGTTTGATTGTTGTAAACTGATGGTCTGAGTAAGTCTTATTTTGTCAGGTGCAACGTTACAGAAATACATCTGTGTTGGTGCGCAGCGAAACTCTTGAATTGCATGGTACAGTTTGTCAACTTACCGCTATTTTTACACTTTTATCCAATTTTGAATGAAACAGGGTTTCACTTATTTCTTCTTCTAATGTGCTTAGAATTGACTAAAAAAAAAGAAAATGTTATTTATTCAACATTCAAGTTTTCCAGAATTTTTCTCTGACAAGCCCTTGCATAAGTAGTGCAAAAAGGAGGCTTGATGAACTAATGGGTTTACATATCACGCAAACCAAAGCCAATTTGCTGATTCAATATAATACAGTAATATATATGCAGAATATATAATTCATCAAAGATTACATTATTTATAGTATGTCAAGCAAAGTGATGAATAGCCACAGTGGGGAAACCAACCCTGGCGTCTTACACATTATTGAGCTGTCAATTGTGTGTGTGCAAAGTACCTTTTCATCCATTCTAAATCTACGTTCAGCAATTTCAAAAATGAATATATAAGTTTTATTACAATGTAGCCTACCCATATATCGACTAAAAGTGGACGTTAGCGGAGAACATTGGCACAAAAATTATATGAACGAGTCCGGCAAAGCGCCGGGAAAACAGGGAAACCTCAGAAGATTTGATAACACAGAAGATTTGTGGTAGATTGTAAGAAAGCGTACGATACTTCGGAAATAGTAAGACTGCTTCTAAATAAACATAAATTTAAATTCTTATTTATTATATTCCAACAGTTTTTTTTATTATTTTCAGTTCAAGATTGCATATTACAGATTGCTCTATTATTAATTCGAACGTAAAATAGAGCATGAAAGTAAAATAGGAAAAAGCGTGTACGGACTCACATCTTTTAAATGACTTTTATTATGCTAGAAATTGTTGTGGTTTCGTGTTTGACTGCTCGAAATTATGTATAAGACGTCTAAATACGTATTATTGCAATACGAAATGTTTACTTTCAGGTGGAGGCGATGTGGACAAAGCACGTAGCCCATTTGTAGATTTTAGACACGTGCGCGTAAAAATACTTGACGGCTATTACAAATTTCATTTTCCAATCCTAGTCAATTGTGTGCATGTTGGAAAGAAATTAGGCGACCCCGAAAATCTTTCCGCGACCCCATCTTGGGGCGCAACCCACAGTTTGGGAACCACTGCTATACAGGATAGTTAACAATACCTGATATCTCTGCATCTTCCTATACTTAACAGATTCCGCAACAGTTTTGGGCTTGTACTTTGTCACATTTTTTTTCGTTCTTTTCGGCTGTGTAGAATACCTATTTGTGGAGACTGTAGCATCCTGTTTATCAAATAAAATTTTATGAGTGTATGACTGCGGGATTTTCGATTTTGTCTAAGTAGATCAAGAATTTTGTTAAAAAATGTGCAAACGATTTCTCACAGCCAACGTGGGAAAGTTGAGCAAGTTAGCAAATTTTTATCCAAGGTTTTTCAAGGTTCAATTTAGTAATGAAAGTTATCAAAAATAAGACAACTATATTGAAATGTCAAAATATTTCCCAATAAATTATTATTACCGGTAACATTATATTAATTGCAATAAAGTGAAATCCTGAATGAATTTCCATAATGTAATGTTACTGCTCGACTTACAGAGAATGTTTCTAGAGGTTCCTCTTCCCGTTTGTCAGTATTTTCTGTGTGGGCAACGATTCTTGGATCTGTAGTTGTCTGATCTGTCTTTGATGGCTGTAACTAAAATCATTAGGTTCTTTTGAATCTTTTGTAACATGCAGTTATAATTGATTATTTCAGGGTTCAATAATAGATTTAATATTAATCTCATGAAGATGGAGGAATAGCTATATATGGAATGCAGTATTTGGTTAGTTGTTTATGCAATGTTCCTATCTTCCGGGATAAATAATACTAGTCTAATTCTCATATTGACAATTTGTCCAAAAAATTTTCTAGTGCAAAAAAACATTTCAATAGGATGGTAAGTTAACAAAATTCATTTGCTTTTTTCGAATAACTAATCTAACAGTCAAATCATTTGGGGCAAATTTTTTTAAATCATATTCAAGGCACTAACCTGACTAGTTGAATATGGAGCTGTTTGAGATTTGTCTTCAACAGCTTTTCTCTGATGTCTAATGCTATAAGACTTTCCTGTGTGCTTCTTGTACCGCCTCACAGGAACTTGTGGAATTTGCAACTGAAATGCACAAAAATCCAATATTATTATGGGTTTTAATTAACTAGCTGATAAAATTTCAATTGATGCAATTTAAATAGTGTAGTGTAATAAATATCTTGAATGTACTTATGTCAGGGGTGACGAACCCATTTGCTCTCGCAGGCCATTTTATCAGTCACTGCTGAGTAAGCGGGCCGCACAACTTTTTAGTCATATATAGTTTGATGCCTATTAATTTTCACCAACAAAAACGAACAACAGCATCTATAAAGATGAAGTTATCTAATGATATATTGCAGTATAAAATAAAAATAGAACATTCAATTCAAGTTTTGCTTAGTGAAATTTTTGGAAAGTTTTTTGCTTTACTAAGCGCTTATATTAGGACGAAATGACGTTTTGGAATCTCTAAACTGCATACCAAATTTGTCGTTAACAAATTTCACATTAGTGACGAGGGCTTCGTACAAAAGAGCCGTATTTCGCAAGCCTCCGGATACAGGAGTTATATAAACGAATCCATCCTGTAACGATTAACTGATTTTTAAAATGTAGGCATTTATTCAAGATCTCCCATTATTTTAATCATAGAGCTGAAGTTATAAACTTTTTATTACTTTAGATATCCCGTGTATCGTGCCCTGAAACATTAGATTTTTGTAAAGTGAGGTTACCCCTCCTTCCCTAATCCCTATGCGTTTGTTGATAAGCCAGCGTAACTAGACTAAGACATTGGTTATTTTGATACATTGTTGATCCAACAAAACAAGATGTCGTTGTCAGTAATACAGGTAATACTGGCGCTCCCATTTTATATGTACAGTCTCTGAAGGTTTATGACTTCAAGCCAAACATACACTGAATCGTCTGAATGCTTCGCGAGCCGCACAAAATTCTTTGGCGGGCCCCATGCGGCCCGCGGGCCGCAGGTTCGTCACCTCTGACTTATATAAATAGCTTGTGAGACACCGGCAGTTGTTTGTATCTCGTAGGGCAACCTTGTACAAAAATGAAATCAAATTTGTAAACTGTTTCAAGGGTATATTTCATATTTGTATTGAAAAACCATTGAAACAACCTGCAGCAAGAAGTTCTCACATGGTTTTCTCAAACTCACAAATGTCTTCATTAGCATTCCTAATGCTTAGTGGTTCAGATGTCAATATGTTAGAAGCTACTTACTCTGCTTTCCATTGCTAATACACGTCTTGACCTCGCAGATTGAGAAGGAGATGTTTCCTTAAATAAAGTTTTATAAATTGATATATTTTAATGTATCAGTACTAGAATAGTTTGTGGGTATAATTTAACAGTGATTAGAAAACTGTATGGCTATACCCAAGAAATGGAAGTCTTAAATTTGCAGCAAGTGTTTTTTCACAACATCAATGTTCAAATGTACTACTATTGTCTGTAATTTCTAAAAATGTGTTCTGATTCTTCCTGGAGTCATAAGACTCATAAGAGTTACAATGCTAGCGTTGAACTAAATTCCACATACCGTGTATTGTAATACCACAGCTTTAAAGACTTTTTTATCTTTTTTGGTGAGTTGCGCAACATCACAGATAAAATTGCATTCTCTTCCTTCCCTGATGCAAAGCTTGACGCCGGCAATGAAGTCTTCCACATTGAGGTTGTAATTTTTTTCAATGTTGAGTTCATGAATCTGCAAGTAGATTATGATTGTGTAAATGAGTAATAGTGTGCTAGCAGTGGCACAGCCAGGGGGTGAGGGGGGCGGGGATTCGTATTATGTTTGGTCGGCGTTTAGAAACATATGTCACTAAAATCGAAGCACTGCTGGTTGTGGGCGGGATTTGCCTTATTATCTATTATTTTAAATTTTATAGTGGATTTATGGATATTTCAAAAGGTTTTATTTTAAAAGTAATCGGAGTGGTAGCTTTGCGATTGAGCGGAGTCAGTTTAACAAGTACATCTAAGAATTCGCGAAATAGCAAAAATACGAATCAAAACTTTATGGCAGTTTACCACATATTATATGTCCGCAGATTGCCGTGGTATTTAAGACTTGTGGGCATTCTATTTTGTGAACGCAATCGCAGGTTAAATTGAAAACATTTAAATTAATAAAGCGAGACATTTTAAATATGCCCGATATACTTTATATGTATTTTCATTTTACGAAATGAAATTGTACTGTAGTACTCTACAGGATTTTATATAAGTTATTGATATTTTGTAATGTTATGTATTGTAACTGGTATTTTGAAAATATTTTGAAAATATTGCGATATCTCACGAAAGCGAGGTTGAATCTGCTCCAAATTTTGCATGTACATTCATCATATCTCGGACCAGAAGCGTATTGATTTGTATCGTATAATTAGCGAGTTAATAATTAATTAGTGATTGGACACACGGTGTCACTGTGGAGTAAGAGTGGATTAATTTGAAACGGCAGTTTCTGTTTTGGGGATCCCCTAACTTTCGATCGATACGTCTTCGGTCTCCGACCGATATTCTCGTATTACTAGGTTTCCTCTTAAAGAAATTCTTTATTCCTATTCTATGTTATCTAAAAACTAGTAGCTGAACAGAGTTAACATGTAACTTGCTTGCTTGAAAATAGAAATAAAATGAAAGAAAGCCTTACCACAACATTGCTTTTGATAGAAAATCCCAGTCGAGCAATCGAGTTTGGTGGTAATCTGCAGTTGCTGAAATTGACCATACTTAGTGTTGTTGAGTGGCTTATGATAAAACCAAGAGCTGGGATGTCATTGTATGTGAGTGTGACATTGCTCATGTCGATTGCCTGTACACTCGATGCAATTGTATCACTCAATGCCTCTCCGACTGCATGCATTTCAGTGAAAATCTTCATTCTCTCTGATTTGCTTGAACCAATTTGTAGTAATTTGGTGTATTTTTCTTTTTCAGGGCCTGCAACACAGAAATACCCAATAAATAACTCAGACACTTGGTCAAAATATTACAACTCCACACAAAAAGCCCTGAAAGTTTTCGAGTGGTTATTGTATATGCGCTCTTGCTACGTGTGAGATTGCTTTTTTCTCAGTTTGTTCATTTAGCTCAAATTTGCAAGCATAAGGGTAGTATTTACATATTTATCCCGGGATAGAGGAAAGCTGAGATGGCTTAATATGATGAAACCATGACCTCTGGTCATGTTACCAGTCCATGTCGGATATCGGATCAGTTAGACAGTTATTTGTTTTCGGAAGCATGGATTTGATGGTGGAGGGAGCCATAAGCGACCAGCGATTACATGATCTACAGCGGTGAGGAGTCCAGCAATTCTTCAGCACATAATTAACCCCGCATGGGATTCGAACTTGCGAACCCACTCAAGATAATCAGGCGGTGGCAAGCATATTTCTAACGCATAGCACAATGCAACACATCGCCCAGGCCACATGAACCACTCACACAGTAAAATGGGAAACTTTTGACCCAACCTAATGGCAGGAAAACTGCAGACAATTTAGGATAATATTCAGAGCCCTGATTCAGTATCATGGTGGATTTAAAATCATGGAAACAATTTTATTGTTGATATATATACCTGGAAGTATATTGTGATTCTTTTTTTGCATTACCTGCAATAGAAAAATAATTTTATTCAGAAAAATAATTTTATTTAGAAAAATAAATAATATAAAATAAATTGTAGAATATCTTATTCATAGATTTATAGTAAGTGGACATTGAACTAATTGTTCAACGTTCATATAAGATTAATGATGTTCCTTGGAGTTAAGTTTTCATAATTAAAAAATATAACTAAAAAGATTTACCATATATCATGGCATATAAGCTGACTCCCTGAAAACGGCTTTAAAATAGTGAATTTAAAAGAATTCGCATGTAAGCCGACCCGTCTAATCGTAACCCGACGTACGCACCTATCACAGTTAAGGATATCAAAGTATTCATTCCAAGGATATCAAAGTAAACTTAGGAAGATCTACTTTTCTTACTCCTGTTTCCACTACTTTGGTTGTTTGCTTTAGATCATCCAAACATTCCTGTCGTAAATGCCTAGTATCGGTGATAAGAGTTTCCACGTTATTTTCCAAGATGAAATTTTTTAGGCTCTTCATTGAAACTTTAGAAAGATCATTGTGGCCAATGTCAAATGTCTGTGTATATATTAGTTATCCATTTTTTATTATAACCACATTTGAATCCATTGGGAAATAAACAATGGTCATAACAGAAGATTTTTATGAAGCTCAGGCAACTCATATTATTTCAGTCTTTAAACTTTCACTTTGATTTAGAATTTCATTTTCCGTTATCAAACTATTAGGCTCCTAATAGGCTCTAAACTTAACATAAATGCTTGCCTTCAATGATTCAAATCCTGACAAAGCTTCAAGTTTCTTGTCAGTGAGATTGCAGTTTTGCATTATAAGTTCTTTCACAGAGCATTTTTGTAGACTTGACCCCAGAATGGTACATGATTGCTCATTTAATTGGTTTCTGCTCACGTCAAATCTTTCCACCTAAAAAAAAAATTTAGTTCTTAGGTTAATCAATTGCCTTCAATCAAGTTTGGGTAATCCACCTTAAAGTTAATCCTGAACCGATATCTTGTGTTCATTTCCAAATAGTGCAGTGTGAACTAATGTTATTAACTGCTGAGGCCATGAAAAAATCTTACTAGCCACAGCAGTTCCACCAGTCAATAATTGTTTTTCTAAGCTTTTGATGAAAATGAGCATATGGTAAATTTGACGAATACTTAAATATATTAACCAATAATCACCTTCAGATTTGACGAGCATAAATTTCTTCTCATAACTTCTAGCACATTCTCATTGAGGCTACAGTCTATTAATCTTATTATTTGCAGATAGTTGCAATGTCGCATCACGGATGAAACAGCATGCATTCCATATTCAGTAAATATCTCCCTTTCAAAGGTGATATTTTTCACGAGTGCCTGAATGAATTCTATGTCCTTGGATTCATTCAAAGTATTGTACAGTTCCACAATTTGTTGAAATCTTGTTGCGTGATTGAATAAAGATTCTATTTTATGTCTGAGAATTTCTTTTTTCGATGCCAATGAAGAAACTATCAAAAATAAAAATAAAACTTGGATAAACATATGATAAATTGTATTTGTCTTAGCAGAATTTATTGGTATTTTCTCAAGCAATTACGATTGTAGCATAAACAGATGATTTTCAATGAAATAAACTTCTATGCTGCTTCAGTTATTTAAGTCTGTGTATTTGTTTGCTTGTGATTATATAATAGTGATTCATATATCACACTCACCGTCAATCAATTCCTTAATAAACTTGGTAGCAGTATTCTCGTTCAAGATAATTCCGCATAGAAATTTCAAAACGACAGCCCAATGATCACCGTGAATTTCTGTAGTTACGAAAGATTGAAAAATGTCAAGATCCATGTTGGCAATGTATAGACAAGCCAGAATTTCTTGAAAGATTTGGTGACTGAAGTGCATCAAATGGTCACCTCTCATGAGAGGCTGTGTTATGCCATTTCCAGGCACATATACCATAAGATCGCGGACATCATCTGGACGAAGGCCTACCTTTTTGAGATCATTGTCAGTAAAAATTACTCGTTTTGCTTTTGTGCCTTTGAATGACATTTCCATTAGATTGCGAATATCTTGATGTCGTGTATATCGAACATGACGGGATTGATTAAATAAATGGATTATTTGTATCATTACATCTGTCAAGGTATGGGGTGGATTCTCCGGGTTGAGCTTGTGAACTATCGCATTAAGAATCAAGAATAATGGTACGCTTGAGAACTGGACAAGAGATGGTGATTGAACTGTTAACTTATTCCAGGATTCTTCTCCGGTCTCACCTAAAACCGCAACAAACATTTTCTTAATGTCCTCTTGATCTAGGCCAGCAAGAGCGATCACCATTTGTGGTCGTAATTCCAAAGGCAACGATGCAATTCCGTATTCGCGTGAAGAAATAACTAATGTTGCATTAGGAAAGAGATTGCCTGATAAGAAGTTATACATGAATGTAGCAGTGCTTGACTTATCTGTATACGACATCTTATTGTAATTCCTCTCTAGATTCCAAGGAACTTCATCCAGGCCATCAAGAAAAAATATACATTCCGACTGATGATTTTGAGTCCATATATACCCTTCACGTACCTCAATATTTTTCAAACCTGGCGCGAATTGTCCAAAAAGCAAAAAACAGGGATCCACTGCTTCTTCTGGTGTTATAGAATATGAAACTAAGAGATCTCTCAAATTAAAGTAATGAACAAACTTGAATCTACATTTAGACTTATTTAATGTTGCGGAAAGTAATCTGGAGTCAGGTCTGGCATCCTTAAATAAAGTATTGACAGCAAAGACATCTTCTGCCAGTCGTCTTAAGGCCACGGTTTTCCCGCTACCTGGCGGTCCAACCAATACCACACTTCTGCATGATGAATCACCTAAATGTTCGAGTAGTTTGTTTACGGAGATCTCTTTTCCCAAGTTTGAATCGTTGAACAATCCAAGTTGAGTGTGAATAAAATCGATTTCTGGCCTGTACTTGGTATCACCTGGGGCCATCTGTCCAGAGTAAAATTGATTCACAATACGTAGTTGAGGAAACACCTGAAATTCAGGCTCTGATAATTTTTGTTTGCGGTAGGATTCTGTAATGTTCAGTCTTGTTCGTTCCCAAGTTCTTTTATTAAAGTATCGAACAAATTTGTTTGCACGTGAGCCTGGATAAAATATAAAAACAATATGAAGGTAACATCCAAGTGTATGTAAGATGGGCCATAGGTCAGCACATTGGTTACTAACCAACGGCACCACCAACAAAATTGCTTTTAACCTTCAAAATTTTGTCTTTGATCCACCAAACCACTTTCTATGCTTTGAAAATTGTCGTTTATGATACAAATATTAAGAAAAGACATTATTTCAGAATGCAGGAGCAATTTAAATTTTTTTGTGTCTATTTTGGTTTCAGTCTTATTAAAATGATGGTCATATTTTGGTACTCCCGTAGTATGTGTACCAGGTTAGGCCATAATTTTGTTCCGATTTTCCTTATTTTAGTTATGTTACGAGTTCGGGGGTTGTCCGTATTAGCCAAATGAAAATATATTCCCCCTCCCTTTGGGAAAATTTTTGATGTGAAATGTCATTTACAAAAAAGCAACAGCGTCGTTTTTCGGTCGCGCATCAATTCTTCGTGGTCAAAACGATATTATTCTGTGCGTTAGTGCTATAGCGCAATTGACACCACCAGACTTTTTTCGTCTTCATGATATGTTGCGATGCTGATAATGATAAATAAAAATGGGCAATTGTTGATTGCAAGTCCGGAAAGCATATTGTCCCTTCCCTCCATGAAACAAAGTTAACCGCTGTTATTGGCGATTTATTCACATGTTTAGTATCAGCGTTTTAACCCAAAGCTAAATTGCGTGAATACTCAACACTGAGTATTCAATAGATCAGTGGTTCCCAACCTTTCTACCCTGGCCGAACAGTAAAATTAAATTAAATGTACTTGCGGACTGGCGAAAATTGAAATGATTGAAACAGAAAACGAGAATATCGGTCGGAGACCGAAGACTTATCGATCTTAGATCGGTAATTAGTTAATAACTCGCTAATTATACGACATAATTAACCCAAAATCTATAGGCTTCTGGTCCGAGGTAAGATGCATGCACATGCAAAATTTGGAGCAGATTCAACCACGCGTTCGTGAGATATCGCGTTCATCTAACAGACAGACACACACACAGACAGACATACATACATACAGACAAATACCTATCAATATACTTATCGATCTTAAGATCGATAAGTAATAATAACATATATTTGCGTAATATAATGCAGGATGGGCACTCATTATGCTTTAGAAAGGTACGCATAAAACATCTCATAAAAATCATGTGCATGCCAAATGATGTACAGACCCAATTAACTCTAGTGAGAACTTTGCTGCTGTTCCGTTTCCAATACAACATTGCAAACGAGGCCTCGAAAAGGTTTCTGCAACACGTATCTCTGAAGCGGCGTGCAGCAGATTTCTTTGCTTCGTTTTAGTTGAAGCTAGTGATGAAATTGTTTTTTCGCATAGCGCATAAACAAATTGGTTGAATATACGGACAACAGTTTGATTGATCGATTACTTAGCGGTGGTTATTTGTTATCAAGAGATATCCAAAATTGTGACAGTGATTCTTTTTTAAATCTGGACTGTAAAGTAGAATCACAATTTTAATCAAGCGTTTTCTTTTTCATTCTGTTTATAATATTAATTCTCTATGCAGTTAATCGACGCCACAAACGAAATGAATTTACATTACAATTACAAAGTCGTCAGTAAACTTGCATCAAGCTCAAAATCCTACTGTGTCTGCTCAAAGTACTGGAAAAAATCTCAGCGGCCCATGCTTTTTTGCGCATCTTGTGGTCACCTGCAGGGTCGCAACAACTTCATATTGTACTGGAATATTATACTGTCCTTGACTGTTTTCAGGTTGGAACAAAGAAATATGCACAACGTTTTATATGGATTGTCATATTAATCAGAATAATCGCGAAGCACAGAAAAAGCATGTGTGCCGATTTTAAGTTTCTGAATTTTGCGAGATTTGATGAAGAACATTCGCGATGAATCGGATCTGAAAAAAGCGAAAAGTGTGATTACTCTGCGTCAAGATGTCGCGACATACGTCGCCAAGATGCCGCAAAAGACGTCACAATATGACGGCGGAAGAGAAATTGAGTAAAAAACCAACACAGACTCGTCTTCCGTGAAGCGATTGAGAGGGCATAAAAACAACGAAATTTCTCGCGGACCGGCACAAAGGCTTCACAGACCGGCACCGGTCCGCGGACCGGTGGTTGGGAACCACCGCAATAGATTACCAATTTACAGAGTTTTTAATTATTATTTAATTCGAAATTAACACGGATACGATCTAAAATTAAAAGATTAGAAATGTCAACTATTCGCTTCACAAATATCGCATCCCGAGGTCGGTAATAATGATATTGTTCGCTTAAAATTGGGACCGTAATTTACAAACTGTGATACAAATCCTACACAGAAGATAAAAATCAGAATAAAATTAATTTGTGTTGTGAATGCCCTACTTAATAGTTGCCTTTAACTTCTTTGCCGATGCGAACTCACATTTCTGTCCGAAATATAAAAACCAAACTACGATATCCGCCATTACGTGAAAATCAATATTTGCTAGTGAATGAAAAAGTGCTTTAATATAGTTTGACAACATTTATTGAAATGTCGGCCGCCGAAACGACCGCGGTGACAAAGAATTTACTGCAGCCTTCGATTATGACAAAATTATGAAATAAAAAATGCCGCATTGTTACATAGTTTTCAGTCTTCTAGGCAAATCCGAAAAAAAAAATTCATTGTCACGGCGATCGTTTCGGCGGCCGACATCCCAATTAATGTTGTTTAAAATGGCAATACTCATTATTTGGTGTTCGTTAAAAATATTCGAATTACTCGATTAAAAAATGCGATTTTGCCCGCCACTAATCATGGCGCATGTAAATAATCATTGAATGGCAATAAAAAATCAACTTCATTATCAAAAAATTCCAAGTAATAGTTTCACATTTCATGAATTTGATCGGTGCTACATGCGACCGTATTTTTGTACATATAAACTATTATGACGCTACTGACATATGTGAGTTGTAGTTTTCTCCAAAATTAATTTTCGCGATTTTTAATGTTTCATTTCTAAATGCGGGTACCCGACTACGGATTAATGGTCGATGTTTGAATTGGGACTTGCAAAATATTAACCAAACACTGTCAGGCAAAGAGAGGCGGGCTGTAAGTAACTGTGGAATTTCGCTGTGAACAACCATTTTTGTTTTGACTCATTGTGTCAAACAATTGTACGAATAGATAGATATCGGTAATCAGTCATTGGTGTATCGGTGCCAACTGCCAAGAGGTGATGCCAGTTGAGCTCTAGTCCCAAGCGCCAGTAGCCGCTTGTAGAAATAGAATTACTTTCAGAAGTTAGAGTGTGAATCTGCCTCATTAGAAACTGATCAAGTTGAATAAAAATAAGTAACATTCTACTTCCTAAAATGGCTTTATTACCTTTGAAAACTCTTCCGGCTGCTCGCTTGATGAAACCTGAAAATACAATTAACGATAAATAATAAGCAGAAACCTAATAGGGAGCCATCACTGCCAAACATTTTTGATGACTGTTTCAATATAATAAAACACAAACAATTGCTTGATATTTTACAGTTCTTGAAAAATGGAAAATCTTTTGAAGCAAGCATATGTGGCAAGGGTCGTATGAAGCACTCGCACTTCAGAAGCACTCAAAATGAAATAAAATTATGACAAGTCAAAAGAGCACTGATCAACAACAACATAGTAGACAACAAGCTATTTATTCCAGCATACAATGTTTATCATCGGTTTAATTTGGTGAAATGCACGTGTTGTTATATGTTAGATTACCAGAAAGATTAAAATAAAAACCAAATGAGCCACAAAACATTCCTTATTATACCATCAAAAACGTGAATTCAAATGTTACTATCAAATATTATTACTGTACCTGGTGATTCGGGTATCACTTCATATACGGGGTCGACAAGTTGAGGAGGTTCTTGAGCCCCTGCTTTAGTTGATTTTTGGAGATTGAAATGGAGATGACTTGATGATGGTTTACCTGAATACAATGAATATTACTCTGTTGTGTGGATCAGTGTTAACTCTAAGGAAATTATGAAATTGAAAAGATATTATAGTCGCAAGAAGAAAACAAAAAACAACAACACAAGATTTCTCACATTTATCGTTTGTGTCTGTTAGCGAGAGCCGTATGTAAATTCTTACTCGTAATTCGTTGTAAATTAATGTTAATAAATTTTATTATGCTTTTCAATGCGCCATGATTTGTATTATTAAAAGGGATTGCGTCGGAAAAAGAGAGTCCTTCTCTCCTTTTGAGCGCCCTTAACGACGATTGAATTAGTTTATTATCTGATTCGTGGAGAGAAAGGCAAATACGCTTTTCTGAATTGCAATCAATAATTGCCCATTGTTATTTATCATTATAAGCGCCAACTAGAAAAGATGATTGACCCGAAAGCAACAGTGTTTATGTGCAACGCTTGGAATTACCGGTACATAGTCTCATTTTGAAAAGTGTTTAATTTATGGCCAATATACGCGAACTACAGCATCACTTTGGGTATTTATTTCGGAGCTAATGTAGAAGTATTGGACTTGGGACTTGGACACGAGTCCAGCACAAATACTCGGATTCGGCCGAGCCAAACCTATTTAGATTCATCCCTAGTGTTAACTCTAACGAAATTATGAGTGCGACAGTGTTTCGCAGTTGAAAAAAAAAGTGCGAAAGTGCTTTTCCGATTTTAACAAGTTAGGTGCCAAGCTTTTGTTTCAACTCATTTCAAATTGCATATATACTTGAAAATACCTCCCTTCAGTTAATATTGCTAATTAAAGAGGAGCCTTTTCGTTAACAGAGTTTAGTTTAAACCTTTGTTTGAAACAAGCGAATTCATCGGTAACGAAAGGACACCTGCCAAGCACACCTGTCGCGTACAAAATTTTGTCCAATCAACCACCCTTGTCAGTAGCGAAACAAACTCCTTCGCGTGAACAGCAAGGCGTTGCACGTTTGTGTTACTCCTTCCATCTAACAGACAACAATTGATACTTGCAGGTTGGAATCGATATTAGTTACTACCGCCATAGCTAGGGAAAGGAGTCATTTGTACAAATCCTGTGCAAAATAACATCCCCTTCACCGATATCGCTTTAGTATAACATACTTTCTCGTCCGAAAGAAAATGCTTGTAGGTAGTCCCCCCTCTCCCCTATTAAGAAATGGGTTGACGGCATGTTTCTCTGAATTACGCAAGATCACTATGAAAGTCCCGCTGTTTTGAGAGATAGGTTGACCTACTTTCTATCCGAAGATTTTTTTCTCCGAAATATTATGTAAGATCATTAGAAAATCCTCCCCCCTTTCATGAGCTAGCTTGACTTAATTTACATTTATATTATACTATCTCAGAGATTACGCAAAGACATGTAATTTTCAAATGTCGGCATTACTTTGCGTGCAAGTTGGTTTAAATCGGGTGGAAAACATCATATATTGGCAAAATTTTCAGGAATTGTACTTTCAGCATTTCTAAATAGCATCTCTCTAATGCTGCAAACCCAGTATGAAATATTCGGATCTTAGCGCCACTTGCGACGTTTCCATATATTATAATTACACTAATAGGGACAACAAAGTTTTTTTTTAAAGAGTACACGAAATACAACGAGGATGATTCTCAAAAAAAAACATGAATATAAAAGATATGATACTGGTTCCCAAATAATTTTGAGTGTGTCGCGAAATAACAATCCATTTAATAAATAATTTTTATTCGACCGCATCAACGCACGAAACCCTGAAAATTAAAGTTGAAGGATAAGTACGCATTCTCAGATATCAGACATCCAGTTGCGATATATAATCGTTCATGTACAATAACCTCACATGTAGCATCGGTTAATTGTGCATGAAATGTGAAACTCTTAGGTGTGTGTGTTTCAATATTCAAATCAAATTCATTTTCCCGTGGGCCATTACTCGTATTTTTATTAGAAATTATATCCCTAGTATATAAAGTTTAGAAACCTGTTTATATACCACTATTTTTGATTGGCTAAAGAAAGATAACACAGAACCACTTTTCAGCGACATGGTATTCGTTTTATATCAGCTTTGAACAGAGAAAAAACTATGTGCCCTCTCGGTCATTGGATCACAATCGACAATTCATATTAATTTTTTTCTCGATTGGAGTGTTAAAATCGTGAACAAGAATAGAATGTTAAATCAATCATGAATTTCGATGTAACAACGCACACTGTCTCGGTCAGGAATTGCACCTATTATCATCCGAAATGATTACATTCGATATATTTTGAGTATTTTTGCACTAATAATTAGGGCGTGACATTATCAAAATCGTCAAAAAAATGGTGAATTTGCAAATTTTGTAAATAAAATTGTGAGTTACTGCGTAACATTTTAGCTGTTATTATCGCCGGAGTATTGTTTTGTTGAAAAAGCAGAATTATTTAATCACTATGTTAAATCAACATTCAGGATTGACACAATTGCAGATTTGCGAGGTTTATCTGTGCAATAATACAGACACCGTAGAAAAGAATAAGAGAGTTAATTATCGTCTTAATAAATATCTGCATTCCGGTTTTGATAATAATATTACATAAAAATATATCAAAGCCAACGAAAATGGTAATTTGGGTTTTGAAATTAGTCCTTAAATGTCTTTTAACAGCTGTTGCCATGTGAACGCACAGGTAAACCCAAAATATAAAACTGAGATGTCAGCCGACCCGCAAGAATTCATACCTGCAAAAAAGAGAAAGGGCGGGGATATAGATTGCCAAATCCAAGAAATCGCCGCCAAAACGATCGCGATGACAAAACAATTAGCGATTATAACGAAATTAAAAATATTCGATTCGTAAAAAATATTCGATTTGCCCACCTCTACTCGCATATCAATGAGAAATAGTCGCGTTTGATTTTTGACCCTGGTCTGAGTTTGATTTATCGTGGATGACTAGATAATATTAAATATCTCGAAATTTCTGGAAATGCCGCGTGCTTTTAACATTCGTAGTTACAATAAAATGGTTGTTAATACGACCTATGTTTATGTATTTTGTGAATTTGGTGATTTTGCAAATCTGTGAGATGCTGATAAAAGTTTCTTCTAATTCAAAAAATAATGGCCCAATCGGGTATCATAACTTTCTGAATGGCTCCAATAAATTCACTAAGAAGGGAACAAAGACATGTCGAACCAGCACTAGAAAATCGTACCAAGAAACGCAGTGCATAGTATTCCAAAATCTGGTTTCAAAGACGCCACCGAGCGTTTTTGCGGGGAAGGGGAATCGGCGTGCTTGTACAATAATCATATTATAAACAAGAATTTTGCCGTTAATGGAAAAGCTTTATCTTTCATGTCTGAACCACACAGGTTAGAATTCCAGCAAATATCGTTTAATAATGCAAAATTGGATTACAAAAGTACTAGTACGCAACTTATTTGTCAAATTCATACTCGCCAAAATATTTGTAAACTTTGAATTTTTGAATTTTTTTCTCACTGTTCGCAAAAAAGTGCGCTAATAGTGAACACTGGTGGATGTTAGTGGAATTGAGACTAGAGGACTAAACAATGTCATTAAATAAGACCCTACAAGACCCAGTCAAATATTGAAGTCAATGTTGCATTTAGAACTTTCCTGTTTGACACACTTTTGCGGTATAATTAGGATTGCAACGTCCATTACCAATGACAACAGTGCAATAAGTAAAGAATACGATGGCCTATTTCCACAAAACTCGGATCGTTACATGTGGATAATTTGCCACCTTATACAGTAGACACTCCACCTACAAAATTAATTTGCTCCGGAAGGCCCTTTGTAGGTAGAGACATGTAAATGCTCAAATTTGTTTTAAGCCCCAAACAATCTACGACATAATATTCGTATAAATTATAATAATGATTAAAACCCGCAACAAATACATGTTAGATTATTGCATAATAAACAGAAAAGGTACACATGGAAAGGAGGAGTAGCGAATGAAAACTACGAACGATATGCTTGTTTACCTTTAGTGTTGGTCGAATAGACTAGGCCAGGGGTTCCCAAACCAGGGGTTGCGACCCCAAATTGGGTCGGAGAGATAGGTAGGTAGGGCCGCATACAGGTCATGGGGTCGCTGAGGTATGGTAGAGAATGAATGTACAAATCATCTAATATTTGACAAACCATGTTAAATTTAGCAGTTTGTATCATGGCTTACTGTGAAACAGACCCATATGCATCGCTATATGCTTATGCTATAGAAAATGTACGTGGTTATTGTGACATCACTGTTTGGTTTTAGCTTCTTTTACTCAATACCACCACATGACCAAACTCAAAAGTACAGTGAAAGAAGCTTTAAAGTTTCATGAAAAATATATATATTGACATGGGGTCGCACTGGACTCTTGAAAGTTGTCCTTGGGGTCGTCCTGAAAAAAGCTTGGGAACCCCTGGACTAGGCTAAGTGAATAGGAAAAGTTGAGAGGCGTCGCCAAAAGTTCACACCCGAGAAAGAACGTACGGAACGAAAATGAGCATATACACAGTAAATTCAGAACTAAATTGACGCTTTTTTTGCTTTTACGTTTTTTAGTTATGCTATATTCGGTTTTATTTTTTTATTATTTTTTGGATACTCCTGAAGCACCAAGATGGCGGACACCGGAACGTAGTGTACCAGGTTAGGGTTAGGCTATAATTTTATTACAATTTCAGTAAATTATGAGTTCAAGGACTAGCCAAATGACTACCTAAGTATATGTACCTAAATTATGACATTTCAATGAAAGCTGTCAAAGTAAGCTAACAAGTTTCAAAAAAAGCAATTTTGTCGGCGTTGCAGAACTGAAACATGCGACCCAGTAAAGCAGTGGTTCCTAACCACGGTCTGCGAGCCAATCACGACTCGAGTAACGATACAATAGGACTTGAGTGATTATAAAAAAAAATTGGCTCTAGCGAATGTAGTAGCATCATTGATGCAACTGGACGATATGAATGACTTTGCTGATGGTGAGTGAATGCGTTGAGATTTTGAAATAAAAAAAAGTCAAACTTTAAATTTAATCTGATACGGGTGGGTGACTTGTGAGTAATTCCAATCACTTTGCGTGGCAAGGGTTATACCAGAGCCTGATTTGAGCCTATGGCATTACAATGCCCAAACAGCTAGCTTGTAAAAGTGAACCGAGCATGTCATTAGCCTAATAACTACTAGAAAGCCCATGTTAAATGAAGGTTTGGCCCACAGTTTCACTCAGTTATTTGTATCTGACCTTCCTATAATAAAGTTGAACATTCCTGCTCTAGGTAATTAATTACTAATGGTGGATTAGATATTCTGACATTGTGTTTATTTATTAGCTGAAACGCACCCCATCTTGCAGCAAATTCCCTACAATTTAAATGCATAAACTTGATGGTGGAGTAACAACCGGCCAGCAGTTCAGTTATCCTCGCTACCATGCAGGTTAATTAGGGGTGCGATATCGAGAATGTCTCTAATGAATCATACATTGAGGCAGTCAACCGTCGAGCCACTGCAACGCCAGGCCTGTTTGCAGCAAAAATAGTTTGCACTTGTGTGTAAGAAATAATAATATTTGTTTGTTAGAAAAGAATTAGTACTCAATCAAAGATGTTCACCTTTAAAAAGTTTTTCTTTAGTTTGCGTAAGTAGGTAGGATGAAATCAAGTAGGCCAGGGTGGTCGAAGGGAGTGCCTCAAAAATATTTGAGAAGGTCTCGCGGGTCGCAGTCGGAGAAAACCCAAAAGTGATCAAAACATCGCGAATTTACTCCTTTTAAATATATTTAAGAATGAGAGTTCATCGTTCTAATCAGTTTTTCAAAGAAACTATATTAAGCCCTTAGTTATTTTAAAATCGCTTCCCGAGAAATATTGTGGTATTTTCGGTATCTTTTTTCGTGTTTGGTTTTGCAATGTCGCTTGAAATTATATTATTTTGTGACAGATATTACTTGAAAACACACCAGACACTGTGATTTAACAATGTTGTGGGTAAGGAAATACGTTTACTTCGGTCACCCTTTTTCTACACTCATTGTGAATTGTTACATTTAGAATGTTTATTATTTGTAGCGAGAGCAGGCCTAGTGCTATCGTCAAAAAACAACCAAGTCCGTTTAGTTGGGGCATCAAACTCGGATTAAAAAAAACTGGATCGCGTGGCGCTGAGTCATCTTTGCGGTTCGTCACTGCTGTCACATGGTCAACGCTTGAAATAGAGGAGTGTTTTGACTAAAATAAAGACACAAGAGATCTCTTGAAAAGGGGAGGTACGGTACTTGACGCGAGCTCATCTCATCAACTTGGTACTGTCTGCACAAGACTTTCTCCTTTTACCAATCACAGGACGTCATTCCCATGTAGCCACCGTCTTGACGTTTATATATACAACAATGAAATTCCATGATTTTAACAAACATCAATCCCGACATCGGGATTGGGGAAAGGACTATTCCCAGTTGAAATGGTTTAAAGATAAATCAAAATTGTTGTGCTAATAATTACGAATATCTGTCAAGAATTTAGTAGTGTACGCTGAAATTGTTCTGCGGGCCGCACAGAATGTGTCGGCGGGCCGCAGTTCGGACCACCCTGAAGTAGGCTATACTGGAATTTTTAGGTTTCACAGGATCTTGAGACTATTATATAGAGAGTTGCGTTTGAGTTGGAAGGACCAGATGTATACTTTCATTATGTAATTGTTGAAGCACAGTATTGGTTCCATTTAGTACAAACGATGAGAACTGATCTAATTCATGGAAAAGCACTGGAGAACAAATAACGCTCCTTAAAACAAAGGCTGGATTTGCATGCATTAGACATACCTGACGATGGTAAAATCACATCATACACATGACCAAATTTATAATTTGGCAGTGCCTGAACAGCAGTTTCAGTCAATGCTGGAGGTGAAAAAGATGAATCTGAAAAAATTTGCAAGTTTAAATTATACGTCAGCTAGCCAATATTATTTAGGAATAGCAAATTAATATATTGTGACATTGTTGTTTGTTGTCTCGTAAGTAGAACTGAGATCTTGCGAGTCGAGTCTCACCAATACTCTAATAGTCCATCAAAGTAAGTAAAAATTTCTTGAACTCAAAAAACAAGGAAACATAACATTCAATTTGTTGAAACTCAAGTTCAGACCTGTCAAATCTGTACAGTCAAAATCTTCTTTTACACGAGGTCATTGTCACTGTAAATCTATCCCCGACTAAATTTATTTAGAAATTAGCTACTCAATTTTTTCTCTAGAGCCTTGTGATGTTTATTGTTCGAAAATAACTCCCTCAGTTAGCATTGCCTGTTTACATTCGGTTTGTGATAAAATAAACTACTGACTGACTGATTGCCTTGCCTATAAAATTGACAAGATCGTTTTTATAAAGAGTATAATATAAAGTAGAAACTTTAATAGTGAACCATGTAAACATCCTGATTGAGCTAGCAGAAGAACATTTTTGTGATATTTTGTGTGTCAGTTAACATGAATGACTAAACTTTGATAATACTATAGGAATGGAATGACAAAGCTACTATTTAGCTTAATTAGCTTCAACATAAATTCCAAAATTTTTACCTCCAATAATGTGAATATTCGAATCTTTAATTTCGACATTCATACTTTGATCTGTTTTCAATAATGTAGTTAAACCTGAGTGATGCAAACAAGTCACAATTTGATGAGAGTAATCAAGCAGAAACAATGCTGAGTGTGCTTTACTGATATTGAAAGATGTGCAGACTATGCCTAATCTAACATTTCCCCATTTTTCATTTAAATGGAGAATTATACAAACTTCAAATTACACTCCGACTGGAAAGTGTCATGCTGTTTATTAAAGCTTTGAACACAGTATTTACGTTTGCGATGATTAAATGTAATATTTTAAATTTTCATAACGAACGGAAATCAATTGCAATAACAGAACTAACTATAAATACACTCACCTGCCACAAACAAATCCTGATTTCTAACTTCTAGTTCAACACTGCTTCTATCTGGGCTTTGTGAATGCGATCCAGAAGCTAAAATTGAGAGAGAATGATTATAGTAATTCAAATTATTGATTTCAGATAATAACTTTTGAATTAGGAGCATACATGATGTGGCTAATATCATGTCATCAGGCATTGAGAGATTGCGAAATACGGCAATTCAGGGTTACTTTCATTACATCTGAGCAAATTTTCAACTTTCAAACTGATTTAACATAAAGCCCATTAAAAGCATTCAAGTCACATTGTTACTAGTTGTAGATGGCCTTGGACCTGTAACATAGACTACTTTCACATAGGCAAGCCGCGAAACACCGTTACTTGCATTTCAGAAAAGAACACAAGCTCTTTTGATAGAAATATGGTCCCTATCTCAAGATATTGTCATCAATCAACCACTTTTTCCCATATCAATATTATAAAACGAGAATATCGGTCAGAGACTGAAGACTTATCGATCGAAAGTTAAGGGATCCCCCAAAACAGCACTCTTACTCCATAGTGACACCTTGTGTCCCATCACTAATTAATTAATAACTCGCTAATTATACGACATAATTCGCCCAAAATCAATAGGCTTCTGGTCCGATATAATCCGAGATAAGATGAATGCACATGCGAAATCTGGAGCAGATTCAATCTCGCTTTCGTGAGATATCGCGTGCATCTAACAGACAAATACCTATCAACATACTTACCGATTAAAATCGATAAGTAATTAGGTGAATACGGTTGATCCAAATCTTAAAACTTTCAGTCCAAAGTAAAAATGGGACCTTACTTGTGTTACGTTAAAATCTGGGTCTGTTTTATGTTTTTTTTTAAACATCTGATATTTAGTCAATAATTATTAACATATAATCGCATTAAATTTAAATTGCTAAATTATGTAATATCATCGAAACAAAAATAGACTGAATACATTATTAAACTCTGAAAGATCCAAGCAATGCTGTACACCAGCGGTTCCCAAACTATGGGTCGCGACCCCAAAAGGAACTTAGTGGGTCGTGAAAAGATGTAGAAAGCTTTGATCAATTATTATGGCGTCTCGAATACGTAAATCTTCAAAAAAACAAAAGAAATTGAATTTAAACCCTAATCTGTGAAAGCTTCCCTTTTACGATCTTCTCAAAGGAACAAAAATTTGCTACACAAAGAATGACCATGTGGCTTTTTTACGCATAGCAGTTTTGTACGCTGTAAATCACTTCTCACCGTGTTTCCACGAAATTTAGACAGGGTATTGATTTATTTTCTTTTGAAGAATAACAATATGTTTTTTTGGAAGAGATCTTTTGTGTTCATTAATCAAAAATTAAATTACATCGTAGAAAATCACGAGATTTTTTAATAAACATTATATAAAAACCGACATCCATTGCTTTAATCAAGTGACAAATATCATAATTGTGATTGTGACATCACACAATCTTGAATAGGGGTATGATCTTCACTTTACCTCAGATCATTGAACCTTTCCTCTTACACACATTTTAAATTTATTTTATGGTTAGGGTTTAATTAAAATCATTTTTAAAATTCAAATTAGGTCTTATTTTTAGGCCAGGTCTTATTCTCGAGGAAATACGATAGTTTTGCGATGATTAGCCATAGCAGTGTTCTGTGTTATGTCATAGAATAAATAAATTAACGGTAAATGTGTCGCCATAAGCTGTGGTAATAAATGGTGGGTCGCAACTCCAAAAAGTTTGGGAACCACTGCTGTACACCGCTACCTCACACACAACAGTTGCAATTTGGGCTTGCCATATATGATGAGATATGGAATAACTCTAGAACTTATTTTGTTACATTGCTCAAGTGATGGGTTCATAAGGATGTAATTTGCCAAATTGTTCTGCTAATTTTTCTTTGGCCGTGCTTTACATCAAAGTATATAACTATCACCTTCCCAAGAATACCATTAATCCTAAAATTATCTTCAACTATTGAAATTCCGATATCAATTATCTCTTCAAAGTGTGATATTGTTATGGCAAAAAGTAGGATTGATTGGTCCATATTTGAATTGAATGGGGTAAATATAAACTAAATATCCAAAACCATCATATTTCATAATTAAGACCTTTTTGATTTATTAAATTTTGATTTCTCGTGTTTCGTTACTTGCGTTACTATCGTTACCTTACGTTACATTGTTACTTGCTTTACACAATTTGACATTGAATATTGAAAAATTTATACAACCATGATAAATAAAAATGTGTACATATTGTTTTTGTAGCTAACTATAGGAAGTTGGTATATTAATGAAAAAATGCCAAAAAAACGTTACTTTCGTTACATAAAAATGTTTACCAGTAGATTGATGCTCATGATGCCAAGAATGAGTATTATACAAAATTGAAATGTTTTGTGGGAATAGTGATACCACTCCAACATATCAAATAATGTATGGTTTTTCATGATAAGTCATTGAGGCTAAAATCCCAGGATGATATCAATGACTTATGATGTCAAAATTAAGGGTCAATGCATCACTAACTTTCCTCAACCGTCATATTTTTATTCGTCCCTATAGGAGTATTATAAATTAAGATCACAAAACTCCAAAATATATTCTATGAAAATATTGGTTGTTCATGCAGGATTGAGCACTTTTATTTTTTTAATCATATAAATGATATTTATTCTCGTTCAAATGAATTAGTTCAATGAGTGAATTCAATGTATTTCCTGGCAAAGTTTATCCTGGAAGTTGAGGGGATCTCCTTTGTTTCATTTCTCTAAGTTTGTTTGCAACTTTATGATGTTTAGCAATTGCTTATGTAATGCAAATATTTTTGATGCTCGTCGCTAAGGTTTCAAGTAAACATTCTGGTTCTACCAAATATGGCCCAAGATGGAAAAAATACAAGAAAACTGAAGGCTTCTTCAATCGTAGATTAATGTTGCGAAGAATTTTGCAGATAGCAGTTCTAGGCATTTCAATTAGTCTTGCTAACTCTGCTAAAGAGTGTCTTTTATTTCCAGTGACTAAACTTGATCTTGATTTGAATGAATTTCGAGGGAGCGAATTATATATGAAAAGGTTGGTTAGGAAAAAAAGGAATTCCAATTAATTATGACGACTGGTAAAAATTTATCCATAGAGGACATCAATATTTGAAGGCGACAGCATCAAGATGTTTTCCTTGGCCAAGTTCAAAATAAATTCAATTACCTTTAGGTTCTGTTCCTGTGTAGATGTTAACGTGAGATGTTGGTGGTGCATCTCCACTCTGAGAACTTGAAGCTTGACCAGAGGTTGGGTCAGAGAAACCGCTCACTTCTGGATGTTTATCCATGTTGACGATGAAGCATTTCTTTGACTTAAATCCTACTGTTTTAGCTAAAAACAGTAGATGAAAATATGAAAAAAAAACGTCATTTAGATCAGTACTCAACTGGTAAGTCACAAAGACAGTATTGTGTGAACTTGTTACTGAGTAACTGATATTTTATGTTATTAGCATTGGACCATTTTTAGTGGTCATTTGTAAGTTTTCTCCAGAGATTTGCAGAGTTAGAGAGATAGCATTTGACTCAGCATAATCAAAGATGGCAGGAGTATTTAACACGAATCCTATTCAATTTTCATAGCTACCAGTACCCACCGCATTGCTTGATTGAAACTTGAAAAGAGAAAATTGTAACCCAAATTCATTACTATCTTCGAACAGTATTTAGTTGTAAATATCCTGAGCATTGGATATTATTTGATACCAAACAGGCATTTTAAGACAATGAAATTTGGCAATGCATTTTTTTTGCCTTGTACTGTTAAAAATGGATCCTTTGTACAAAGCCCCCGCTAATGCAAAAATGTGAGATTCGAGAAAACATCTCTGCCAAATAACGAATTAGTCAATTAAAATTTCCAGCACAATCTTCATTTCTAACCCCAACTTAAGAAAAACACTCAGCAAGCACTTGAAAACTGCTCAGAAATTTCCATGTGTACCTATTACTGAGTAACAGTGTTACTGTATTTTAATGACGGGAGATATTGGTCAATTAAGATTTGTACTGTGTTGTCGGTACTGTCTGGGACTGTAAATGACTATTTTTCATTTTATTTCTGAGCAGACGTTAGAAGAAGTAACTAATATAATAACTTGAAAATTCAGTATTTCACACTTTCTTTTTACAGTAATATATCAATATGCCAACAAACAGACTTTACTCTATCATATGTAAATATAGAGACATCACATACAGTACCTTTACGTATCAACGATTTGTTTGCTTTTACAAGATGAAACCAGTTAAAACCGGTTTGAACAGGCGAAATGGGTTTGAACAGACGAGTACATGGCAATTAAATCGCTCTGTATGCGTTTAGGTGGGGAAAAGTATTTAATCTTGCATCCATTTGGTCTAACAGGTCAGTACAGTTATACAGTAAAACCTCAAAAAAATTATAATATACGTGGTGTCAAAAGAATCTCCCTACAATTTTGTGAAAAGAATAAATTACCGTATATGCTTGTACTTGAATTATATTATATCGCTGCTTCACTTGAATAAAAGCCGCCCTTTTGGAACGCATTCCATAAACAAATCTTCATTACTCTACACTCTCTTATACAACATTTTTTTACACATTTTATGAACAAAATATTGTACAAGCATTTACTGAAACTTAGCAATGTACGAACCTAATACTTTCTCATAAAAGTCCTCTCACACCTAACCTGTGATACCTGATTATTTAGGTCAGATTCATCTCTGAATGATGAAACTGTTATTAGATAGTCAGTGAAACCATAATAAAAAACTAAATAAAAGAACATTTATTCATTATAATTCAAAGAACTTTATAATCCAAATAAATTGAATGTTCTAATACATCTGGAATGATTCTAAACAATATGGTTAATATATGATTTTAGGAATAATTTAAAACAATTTCATAGATGATATAATACATTTAACAGTATAAACATTTGATATTTGGTGATCAATCATGACTTCTGGCCCTGTAAAAATACAGAATTGAAATTAACATTACCTATTGAATTCTGTCCAACAGGTTTGGTTCGGTTACACAGTAGCACCTCATATGAAACTATTTTATCCAGGGTCTCAATAAAGTCTCTTTACACTTTTCTTTTACAAGTTTGAATATATATGCGATATTACTTCGAAAATGTTCATAAAAAAATATAAGCACTCCCTTAAAATGCATTCAAAAATTGCGAGTAACTGACCCTACAAACAGTAACGCCGTACACACCTATCATAGCCAACGGTTGCAGAAGAGAATTAATGAAAATGATAACCATTTTTTTTATGCTTTTCATTTATTAATAGGGATAAGAACTAGTCTCAAAATCTTTCAAATTCAACCTGACTATCACTGTCAAACTCCCCAAAGATACAATTACAGTCCCAGTCATGTGCGTATAAGCCGTCCCCTTAGTTTAGAGCCCTTTTTTAGTTTTGAGCTCCAAAATATTGAGTACCGTATTTGCTGGTTTTGTAGCCCGGGCCCATATTTTTTTCAACCAACTCACTAACCGGGCCCTTATTCAAGCACGGGTGCTTGTTATTTTCGATCGTTACAATAATTATTATATTGTTATTTCCAGTTCTCAAGTATGATTCAAACGAGAATAACGAAAATTTTGACTTTTTCTACGCACCGCAGGTACAAATCCGCAAAAGAAGATAAGTTTTGCGACGGCCTATCAATATTGAAGCGACGCACTTGGGCATCGCGACGCCCAGTTTGAGAACCATGGTGTTACGTAATCAATGCTATCTGTTATGTACTTGGACGCCTAAGGCGTGAGTGTTATCTACTGATGCTTAAAATTCAACAGCGTTGTGACAAAAGCGCTTCTTATTTCCTATAGTTGTCTACCACAGAAAAATCAGCTTTTACATCGGGCGGGTATTCAAGCACCGGCCCTTATTTATTTTTATGTTCTGTTCACACGGGCGGCTATTCAACTGGGCCCTTAATCAAGATCGGGCGGTAAAACGAGCATATACGGTATATATTAAAAATTGTTTCATCTGAGCAAGCACATACTGTCAGTGTACCTAGAGGAAAAAAGATTTTCACCAAAGGTTTTTTTGATAATTTCAGTTATGCGGAATGCTTTACCTCATAGCTGCTTTCCTGATTGTATTAGCGAAAACTGCTTCATGTCTTGCACTAGCCAGTTTACTATAACATAATTCAGCGCTATAAATATTTAGTCTTATTAGCTCTTGGCACTTCAGTGCCACCTGCAATTTCGTTCAGAGATCAGTTTCCTATAATTCTGGAAGAGAGGTGAAATTGCTTTGAGCAAAATCATTCATAAAAAATAGTCGTTGTCACCATTACCACAGCATCCCTCAGTTTCGGATCTACCGACCAAACCAAAGAAGATTGGCTCGGTGGTGTGACGTATTGTGCTAAGTGTTTGGAATCTGTTCGTCACCACACCTCTGATTACCCTGTGTGGGTTCAAATCCCATGCGGGGATAGTTATGTGCAAGAGGATCGATGGGCTCCTCGCCACCGTAGGGTGGTTCACATAACCACTGCTCGCTTAAAGCTTCCTCTACCATCAAGTCCATGAATATGAACCAGATAACTGGCTAACTAGTCCCATATTGAATATGGAGTAGTAACTGGCCGTGGTATGATTAAGTCTTATTATCGGTCGCCCCCTCTGGGACAAATATATAAATCCTATACTAAGATTGACACATAGTCCAGCACAGGAGTGGGTCATTAATTTTTTGAGAGCGACAGTTACAGGTAATAGATGTGGTTAATGGGCCGGGTGCTCAGAACTCAATATGAATAACTATGGATAAAAACAGTTCCTTTACAAAGACTATTTCAACAGCTAGGTTAATGTCTATATAATGAGAAGAAGCACAGAGTAACATTCGGGGTCATTATGACTTTATTTACATCAATATTCTCGACAGAAATTTATCTAGCCATAAAAACTAGTTATAATTCCAGCAGAAACAGCCACCAGTAGTATCCAATTCATTCAGATACATATTATCCACTTGGTTAAGATTATCAAATCAGAAGTTGTTATTAAAATCATTAATGTACAAAGTTGGGGTCTAGTGTAGTTTTGTATCACAAGTGCTTCTAGGATTGATGTGCAAAATTTGTTATGCTACGCCTACTAGCAGAGGCGTAGCCAGCATATTTTGCGCCCGGGGCAAAATATAAAATTGGCGCCCCGGCCCCCACGTTTAATCATGTTTTCTATTGCATTTAATTGTATATGTAAAAAAAAATTATATTTCGTCACGCTAATAACCGAATTGCGTAAGTCATTTTTAGCTGTTTTGAGAAAAACGTAAAAAAAACTTCCTAATGATATTGCTATGCCATTGAGAGTCTTTAATTTGCCATAGTTCAACTTTTTGATCGTAGCCGGATTTAAGTTAATTTGTATGACGCATCATGTGACGTCATAATGGCACACTGTGATTTAGGCAAAAATGTGTCTATGGCTAGAGGACATACGCAATTTTGCAACTTGTCTATATGTACCAGTCCTGAAAACCAAACAATCCAAAATCCCCAAAATAGCTAATCTGTTTCAATTACATTATTTTTTATGTTTAAAAATATATATTTCATCAATATAACACGCTCTGCACATCACTGAAATAAGACTAAAGTTAAATATAAAGAATAAAACAGTAATGTACTCTTATATAAAAGTCAACCATGGTGAATTGGACTCAGACAGTAAATATCACAAGTGCACGCCTTCCTATACAGTAGTATAAATTGAAAATTATTAGCGCTAAGCTAGAATCTGAGATGCAAAAACTCGAAAATCCTTCGCCTAGGTTATTTTGCCTTTGTGACGTCACAATAGTCCTGCGTTAACAATGATAATTCATTATGACGGAACAATTGAACAAATTTGCATATCATACAAAATTTCTATTTTTATGGGTTTCGGAATTCTTAAAATAAAATCTGAGTTAACAGACAGGTGCGCAGCATTACATAAATACCTATTTTATGAAAAATTCAAAACCGCTCAAAATGACTTACGCAATTCGGTTATTAGCGTGACGATATGTGAATTCAAATTTATATGTATTTATATATTTTATTATTTATTCAAAAATATATGTATATGTAAATTCAAATTTTAATGGAACATTTTATTTAAAGAAGAAGCAAAGCTATACAAAATAGAGCATATGTCCCACTCAGTTACTGTCAAAGATGATCTACATTCTACATAGTCTAAAATAAATTCATTTTTTCAATTTCACTGTCGTAAACTGGTTAAGACGTCATCAAAATCTGTTTTTTTCCAATGTTTCTCTTTCAACACTTAGAAGTGCAAGATCACGGAGACGATCCTGTCCCGTTGATGCACGCGAATACGACAAAATAAGTTTCAATCTGCTGAAAGACCGTTCACAGCTTGCAATTGAAACTGATATTGTTAACAAAATTTGTAGAGAAATTCGCAGATTGAATAAAACGTCGTCTCCAAAAGACACAATAAAACCAAGAAGAGCCAAAGGAGTTTCTGGTTGATCTCCAATTTCGGTGAAAAGTTCGTGGCCATTGATGTCCGTGTGGTAGAGATTTGCAAAATCTGTGCAATCTCGACGAATTGTCGAAAACGGCATTGAGGTCTTTTAGCACAGTATAATATATTTTATGTAACTCTGCCGCAAAGTACGGTACTTTGACAACAAAATACAAAACCACGTATTACTCAAAACATGTATTAACATCATTCAACCAAATTCCGTTTCCATTTGTCTCCAGCACAGAACTAATATCAACTTACATCCGAGTGCGCAGGCAAGAACTTAACGATACAGAACCACGTAATTAACCCGGTGCATTTTGTTACCTAACGTTACCAAATCAAATTTTGCTTTGTTTTCCGACCAGATTTTTTTGGCCATGTAATTACGATGGAAATCTGACCGTGCTATGTGCGTGATGACGTCGGCAGTCGTAAGTGGTCTGACCAAGTGTGCAGTTTGCCATGTACTAAGATTAGATGTCTGCCGCCGGTGCGATCTTGCTTGTGACCGTTTTTTACCTTTGTTGTGAAATTTTTGCCTGCCCCATTTTGGCGCCCCTGTACCTTGGCGCCCGGGGGCATATGTACCCCACTGCCCCCCCTAAGCTACGCCTCTGCCTACTAGAAGTACTTTGGTATGAAACTATACAAGACTCCAAAGTTGCATAAAAGAACATAAATGACAACTAGCAAATGAATATTTTACACTATTATTAATAAATTAAACAAATTAATCTTATCTTATTATCTATCAGTACCTAGGGCAAAGACATTCATATTGAAAACATTAGCTTAATATATTAACATATTTCTGTATTTGTTATCATTTCTATGCTTTTCTAAACTAAGTCTGTATTTCAACCCCCTTTTAATTTTTTTTTCACTCTTGTTACATCTGTTGCGACTCCTTGAAATATAACATCATTTCGTCATATCCATACTTTAAACCTGACAGTTTTCTCCACATTATTATGACTTTCATTATGTAGATCTGTGTGCCAAATAAATTCCAATGCCAAGCAGAAGTAAGTACCTTGCTCACTTCCCCCCACCAGTGGTAAACGAGTCATTCACCATGACAACGCTATTGGTCAGTGATTCAGAACCATCACAGACGCATCGCACTATCATATGCATTGTAATTCAAACACTAATTTGTGAATAACTTTACTTGTGCTTATAACTAAGAATGTTTTTTATATGAAATAAATCATCGTTCGGGTCATTTGTATGTTGTAGTTGATATGTTTTTTCATTAGTAAATGATTTTTTTTCTCGACCCGTGTGTAATTTAATAAATGATTTATATAACAAATTGAATTTGGGAAATGAAGATTATATAAAATTTAAGAATTTTTGTCTCGAAGAATCCGAATATGATCTACGAAAACCTATTCCCAATATTTGTCGTCATATTGGGTATCGTCTCAAATCCATTCAAAGTCGGGTTCGTCGGCATTGCCTAATGACGCAGCAGTTCCCAAACTTTTTGTTCGAGCGGCGCCAAATTATTCGGGAAAAACACGCGGCGCACTTACACGATTAAAAGGTGCTTTTAAATAAAACCTAATTTTATGATCGTTAAATTTTAATTTATGCCTTTTAAAGGTTGTAAACATGTAGCCCTAATAGATAAAGGAAAATGACTCTTTTACCTCACCGCTGCCTGATTTTCTATCTAAATGCTACGAAAATCACTCATGCCCACTAAACTCGGTTCAGCAGATAAATTAAAGGCAACTCGCGAATTTGCAGCAAGAGTTTTTATCTTCATTGTTACATAACAATAGAACCATACACTATGTAACAGAAAGTAAACGACATAGAATGGAAAAAGAACTTATTGATTCATATACAAAACATTTAAACTAAGAAACAATAAAACATTTATAATCAAGCATATTTCAGTTATGTTCTACTCAATTCTGTTGATTTTCGCGGCGCACTTGACAACTCGCCGCTGCTCACACTTTGGGAACAGCTGTCCTAACGAATTGGTAGTGGGCATAGGTGTTATAAACCGAGATCTTCACCATGCGATGCCAATTAGTCAAGGCATTCAGTAATCAGTAGTTCATTTTTCACCATACTGAAAATAGGCACAAGACATGCAAATTGCAATATTAACACGCCGTATTTCAAAGTGAAAGAGACGCGGGAAACTAATACCAACCATAACTAAAGAAGGGAAAGTTATAAAGAAAAGTAGACCTATGAATGTTAACTGAAAGAAAAATTCATCAGACCTGCGGTCGCTCGCTTCAACAAAAGAAAAACGACTTCAAAAACCACTAACTCGGTAAGGATAACTATTCAACAGTCGTACATCGCACCCATAAAAGTACTGCAATGTGTTCTTGGCTCCGTATTCAATTTCCAAACTTTATGAACAAAGTGACAGCTGGAATTCTCGTGCAGATTATTTGTCACCGAACTATAGCTTTTTTACCATCCACGCATATTGAACGACTGACTTAAATCGAGTAAGCTATTGTAGGCCAAACGTAACAATTTAATTTTTTTAATCTTTATTAGAATTGATAAACCCATTAAAACTGCGACGGTATTATAAACTTTGATGGATATCAGCCTTCATTCAATTTATCCTAATATTTGTGGTGGCTGAAGAATTACCTATACATTGGATGGTTATGTGTTTGACAAACGCGTTGGGCAACATCGTAGTAAACCTGTAATCAAACAAATTCTCACTAAATCATATACTAAATCGCGACTTCTGTATAACGTTCATCTTATTGAATGCCAAATTAATATGAATATAAATAATAAATGTTTTGTCGCGACTCAGCCGCATGTTACTAAACGATTTACCCAGGAATTCACCTGTGCACAAATGGGAACATTTGTGCGTTGATAATTCACAGAATGAGATTTGAAATTTTGCAATTTATCCTAATATTTGTGGTGAATGGAGAATTACTTCAATAACTTGTCGATCCCCTTATTGATAGACGTGCTCAGTAACATTGTAGCGAACGAAATAGTCATATTAAAGTTTACTTTTTCCATCCAGTAAAAAATAACATGCAAAGTTTGAAGAAATAATGTTGAACACAAATTACACTGGGGAAGGGAAGCCGCTGGGAACCAAAGCTGGTTATAGGAAAATGTCTCGATAGCATATGTCTTTATTGGATACTCCTGTAGTATGCGAACCAAGATAGTGGACATCGGGACGTAGTATGTGTACCAATCTAGGGTTAGGCCATAATTTCAGGTACAAATAGTACGGGAGTCACTTGGCTAGTCCCCGAACTCGTAATAGAACTAAAATAAAGAAAATTTGAATAAAATTATTGCCTAACCCTAACCTGGTAAACATACCACGTTCCGGTGTCCACCATCTTGGTTCGCATACTATAGGAGTGCCATTTATTGATCACGAAACGAACGTGTCGATCGCTTTGTTGTTATTCGTCTTGTTGTTATCTTATGAAAAAATCGCTTACCTCATTAACTACTGGGGCAATTGCTTAGAAATTTTCAGTGTTTGAAAGTAGTTGTTGTCGCAAGAAGGCTTTTCTGTGGACTTTATGGAGTTCGTTTTTTCTTGGAATGTGTGTTGACGTCGTCATCATTATTTAAAATTGCACACCGTGTCGTGGTTTCTGGTGTTTAGACTCCCAGTATATATTTCATATTACTTAGTTTTGGCATTCGGTTCCATATATTAGGGCATTACTTTCTTATTGAGTAACAGCATTAATCGCAATTTGACCGAATATTGTTTTGGCTGGGAAATTCAGAACCAGGATTTGAACCTCAAGGCACCTGTTTTTATGGCAGTCTCCACTATTGCATGTGTACGATTAGGTTATATTGCCTAGTATAGTTGCCTGGTAGATTCTTTGAGTGACGTAATTTTTGTATGACGAAGTCAGGTGGGCATTAGGATTGACATACGCAAAAATTGTTATGCTACGCCCATTAGACTTGAGATACGACACCACACGAGACCCGGTTCTTATATAAAGTTTGTGATTTGATCATTTATATCCGCCACAAATGGTAGCTTCAACCCTGACTATAATACACTAGTGTTGCAACTGGAGAAATTCTTTTGATAGTCTCAGATAACTCTGTGGCTAAATTTATATATATATCTCTTTAGCCGACATGTGCCGTGATTTCTGTGGTACGATATTGTTTTTGCATCTCTTTATTTCGACACCATACATAGAAGCAATATATTATGCTGGGGCTGTTGACAGGCGTTTATTGAATAACAATAAAACATAAGTCTGTGAACCCTGGGTGTCACTCAATAATCATGCTTAAATTTTTCTTTCAGTAGACAAAAAACGGAACGATAGCATACAGATGTGAAAATGTTGAAAACACTTATCAGAAGAGCTTCTAGGATATAACATATTGGGTTAACTAATAGTTGTGTGTGTTTTCACTAAAAATTGTTTTACTTTGAGTCGTAAATTAAAACTAAACTTGAGTCACAGGACACGAAAATTAGCCTACTATTGTTCCGATTAAATCCCAAGTAGGATAACAGTATTTGTATTGTTGTGTCTTTATAGATGTTATGTTTTTATTTACAGAAAAAAAGTAGGATAACAGTTACAATGTCATGTCCTCGAGACACAAAAACGACTGTAAAACTCCCACTGTTATACGTGAAGGACTAATTACTACGACATGTACTGCGTGCAGTGTAACTTTGCGTGCAGTGATTTTGTCTGACAGTCAGCTCACTGCATCAGCAATTCGCTGCGTATGTGTTTTCTTGTTTAGTAACATTTATTTGTGTTATATTTTACTTTAGATCCATTCTAAGTGTGCTTTAGATTTAAGTTGAATAAAGCCTTATATCAGGGTACTAAATTTCTCATTCATTACACTAAGCGCGCAGGTTAACGTGGCGAAAGGTGGACGTCTTGTTTACAAATACATTGAAACATAAAAATCCAATTATAACATAACAATCACTCTTACTACATCGACAAGACAAATGCAATATTAGTATCTAATGCAGCGGTTCTCAAAAGGTGCGTTAAGTTCCTGAATGCGCCCGAAAATTAAGAATTGCGTTAAACATAACTAAAATATGATTGAGTATTTTACATTATTGTATTTATTATGAATATCTCATCGACTTTACTTTCTTTTCTTATTTATGGAAACTAATTACAGGGAGTCCTCGACCTACGACGTTGTTCCGTTCTTGAGAAGCGGTGTAACTCGAATTTCAGTGTAAGTCGGAACATTATACTGTACAGTACATTAATTACTCTATACATATCGTACTGTATTAGAAACATCTGTTTTACGCTTTGAGTTCATATCAAAGGGCAAAAAGCTAAAAAAAAACGTTCAAAGAAGTTACGAAAAACCCGGCTCAAACAACCAAAGAGACGTACAGTATCACTGAAACTGTATACCATGTGACTAAAGCTTAGTGATTATTCGTTCATAATCGTAATATGTCGCAATTGTCAACTCTACGTTATTCACGATGTAAATGACGAAAACCAATGAACCCAAAGCACTGATTTTCTTGATCACAATGATCCAGTTTAAGGGCTCAGATATTACAGTACAGTATTATCTTTTATACTTTTATGGAGTGCGTTCGTTACCTCGAAACAGCGTTATGGAGTGCGCGTTCGTAACCTCGAAACAGCGTTAGTCGCGATCGTCATAACCCGAGGACTCCCTGTACTGCAATTTCGTGAACTGCAGTTTATTTATCTGCTGGAGCGTATTTAGCGAACGAGAGTCATTTGTTAGCATTTCAAAGGTAAATCAGGCAGAGATGAGGAAGAACAGTTGACCTTTTGCCTTTATTCTTTAGGCCAAGGGTGCACTGTCTTTTTTCCTTAGACAGCCGCATTGCGTTTTTATAAAAGGTCTATCGGTGGGATCGAGGTCCTTTAAAACAGGGGTTCTCAAACTTTTGATGTTGCGGAGCCCTTGAAAAGGTTGACCATTATTCACGGAGCCCCAAAATAAATGTTAAAATTGTTACTTTCCAATTAATATTCCTGAGTAAGTTAAAAGTACTTTACTTAATTTGAATGCAACACCTTTTTAATAGGGTTAATACAAGTCATAAATGAATCTAAATTTCAAAGATAAATTATATATACTAAAGCTATAAATTTGACACTTGACAAACATATTAATAAATTAGGGGTCGAATCTTTTCCCTTTTGACATTTTTGGAAGACTTAAAAGGCGCTAAAAACGCGCGCGATTGCATTTTGTTACAATCGCCGATTGTTTTCGTCAGTATGGCGTGTTTTAAACCTTAAACATCTTTACGCCGATGTTTATTCTTCCTAAATCAAAAATTTCCTTGACATATACGTGTATTGTTCCACAATGACAACGATAATTGCTTTTTTGTTCTCGTGGGGAATTATGAGTTCAATGTAAAAAAACATGTTATCATATTATAGTCATCGGCGACGAAATACTAAAAATAATAATTAATAAAGAGGTAAATCCGCAACTCGAATTTCTTGATTGGAAAGCGGCATTCTAAAATATTAAAACTGAAACTTAAATGGGAGATAACACTATAAGTGTTGTTTCAGCAGACTTTTATAGACATTGTGAATCACAAAATTTAGTTTTATGTTTACTTTGGTTATTCATCATAGTAACTGCGAAATCGAAACACAGTCAATTGTTCATGCGTTGTACCTTTTAGTCGCATGCAATAAAATAAATTACAATCGTTCATATTTTGCCCAGACCTTGGGTATTTTATGTTATTGGACACGTTTAGTGGCCATAACGATCGTTTCAATATTATGTTGTTGTTGTTGTTGTTCTTTGATACGTTTTTAAAAAATCGCTTTTCTCTTCGAATACTGGACCAATTGCTTTGAAATTTTCAGTGGTTAAAGATTAATTTCTTCGCTAGAAGGCTATTACTTTTATTTATTTCAAAATTTTGCGTGAATTCTATGAAATTTGATATTTCGTCTAAAATTTTGCTGTATTATTTTTTATCCATGGGAACACGGATTTTAGTCAGTGTCATGACTGGCTGTACGTTTTGATTCTGCAAAATTCTTGCTACTGGAAATTCAGAACTTTTTTGAGGGTACCGGTAGCGTCAAAGGTACCGGTAAAGACTGATTAGCTCTGGTCTAACGTGTCCATATATTTGTGCGTAGCTCTCTTGTTTTAGAATAGTATTCTTTCATTTTAGTAATCCTAATAGTAATCTCGAATCAAACGTGAGTGACGATGAGCACAATTAGAATTATTACGACAAGACACTTTAAATGCAATTTAAATGAAGAATGTTGCGTAGAAATTTCCAATTCCAATTTTGAACTCCTCCCTCTTAAGAATCCTGGCTGTGCTCCTACTTATAAATAATGTCATTTTTTAATTCCGCCTTTTTGCCATATTTCGAGACTATATTGTTGTCCAATTTTATCAAAGCTGTTATTGCTTCTTTGAACAGTTACAAAATTAGCCAAGTCAGTATTTTGAAAAGTAACCGAATAGCTCGCGGAGCCCCTGGGTTTCTCTCGCGGAGCCCTGGGGCTCCGTACGGAGCACTTTGAGAACCTATGCTTTAAAAGATATATTTGACTTAAGAATTGGTTTTTATTGATATATATCTCTTTGACTTGTGTCTAAAATGTGTGTAAAATTGTGTTTTTGAAATGGTAAAATTCAAACAAAAACGAAAGTTTTTGAGGATGACCAAATATTTTTATCAAATAAGTTTAACAAATAAGAGATACTTGAATCTACAGTCGGAAAAGAAGAGGACCACTGAGGGTCGACATTAATATTCGCTGGAAATTACTTTAAGGCCCAAGAGATTGTTAACAGCGCAACATATTTTACTTTGTTAGTTACATTATAATTGCAGATACTTTTACTAGCATTTATTACTTTTCATGCATTCAATTTTCCATATCTCGTGATTACTACAAATTCTAGCGCCGAAGCAGACGTATGTTTTGTGTCACAGAGACGTGGTATCAGCCGGGCTGTGCTTCTGGTGTGTAAAACTCGTTATTTTGCGATAATCGGCAACGAGACGTCAAATATATTTGGAAGAGTGAATCTGCAACTAAAAATAAGTCTGAAAAATGATGGTATTAAATATTAACAACATGAACGGAAAACTTTTACTTTGATATTCCGTAACAGATAAAAAAAAAACGCTATTTTAGACATTGTAACTTGGCCATTATCCTGAATTGGAAACTATATAATAAGTGCTGAAATCGAAACAATTATTTGTGCCTGGGATGTATCTTCTCACCCATTCTTAAATTTTATTCGGGGTTGCACTCGACTTTTTATCAGATTATGATGGTATACAAGCTAATCAATGTAAAGTATGTTCAATCAATTTTATATCGTAATAAAATGAAATGTACGCTTTGGGATTTTATCTAAGCTCTTGGAATTTTTCTAATAGCGACAATGAAATTGCAAGATTGCAGACATTCGAATCAAAGCTAAATATCGGACAGGTTTAGCAAGTATTCCAATGTTCGCATATTATCGTGATATTTTACTCTAGAAATAATGCTTTCATTTTGTCATAGGTCGATGGAATCCCTTGTTTCGTCGAACACAGTTGTATTAATATAGCATCAGGGCCGGATTTGAGCTCAGAATTTCTCTCGAAACAACATCACATGTCATTGCTTAATGTTAAAAATATTAGTGAATTAAACCAATGACATTAAACAACATGATAGGCAACTCTGACGTCACTCCATAAGACTACAGGCAAAACATTGTATTTCATGATACGCTCCAATGCACATATTTCTCGTCGCCTTTCGCGTCCGTTTTCCGCTCGCTTTTGCTACTCGGCGTCTTTTTTACGTGTAGTACCTGCCTTTTTGCGCCTGTAACGAAACAAAATAATCTCTATATCTAAGAAGTTTTGCTTACTTGGAAAGCTGGAATAACAGGCAAGCTGTAAAGAGCAATTCTGGACATCATAGACGTTTTTTTTTTATCAGAGAAGATTACAAACGCGATAGCGGAAAGATTTGTGTGGAACATTTTGCAGATAATGACAAAGTTCAAAGTTAGTAATTTTAATGTTTGCGCTTAATCATTGAAATTTCATTTAAAGAGGGTGTCATACAAAACTGTGCTGCGATACAATTCCATAACACAAAGTTTGCACCTATCGAACTTGCTTTTGTAGGTGAATTTATTAGACATATTACATATTCAGTTAATCGTAGGTAACATTGCTGGTACATAATGCATCGTAGATAGGTTTGTTTAAATTTAGGAATTTAGCTCATAGCCCACTAATTAATATTATCTTCTATGCAGGAGGTTGCAGGGCTGAATTCAACTTGCAGCCTTACCGATCACCTGACGATGCTCATTTAGTTTGGCTCGAGCAAGTCTTCTTGAAATGCTTGTGTGAATGGAAACTACCTATATTTTTTGCCTTCCTCCGATTTTAGACAAATTTATTCTGAGGGATTTCGCATATAATTCTCACTGATTGTTGGCTGTTTATAATTCCTATTGATTGTGAATTCTGATTATAACAATGAGTTGAAAATTTTTTTACCTAATTTACTGGCACCTTTTTCTTGTCAATACTCCAAGCTGAGGTAATAAACATGACAATACATTTATGTCATCTGGAAGCAAAATATGCACACAAATTAATAGTTTGGCACATTGAGATAATACATCATGACAGAAAATACAAGTTAAAGATATGTATGACTATCACATGGTAATTAAAATTAAAAAAAATTAATAGGGGCTGTGGAGTATGGAAAGTTCAAGACAAAGAAAAGAACAAATGTTCATAGCTCATGAACTCTCAATTTTGCCTCATTGCTTTGTGAAGGCCAATATATTTCGAGTGGCTGAATTGGTTTACCTTTATGATAGCAACGATTTTGTATTTAATATAGCGAGATTATTTCAATTTAATTGAAGTGATATAATTTCCCAAAGCAATGCTTGAATCGTCTAGAATAGATCAGTGGTGTCAAACTCATGGGTTTTCGAGAGCCGCATTGCATTTTGAAAATTGTAAAAAGAGCCGCAAACAGTTTTTGATAATGTATACTTAAAAGATATTTTTAAGATAGTTTTAGTTTGTGACATATATTGTGATGCAACTAAACAGTTGGATTAAGTTTTATTATTTTCTTCAATTTCAAATGCAATTACATATTAATATTTGCATTCCACTATTATTGCAACATTTGCAAGTTACAGTATTTATTATAAAAAATCGTAAAATTCTATGTACAACCATCAAAATCATTTTTGAACAAGCTTTGAATAAGGAAAGAATAATACATACACTAAAAATAACTTAATCCAAATATATGAACCTAAAATTAACAAAAATACTACAGTATAAACTCAATGTTTTAATAATTACATTCGTCCTGGCGTTTGGCATCTTTTTTGTGTCACCAGCATACTAAGGCCAGTCTGAAATGATTTTATAGTACCAACTCTAACTAACGAGGCCACATGATCATGGGTTTATCTGGATCTTTACGAATGTTTAATTAATTCCAGTAATGCAAAAAAGTTACTTTTATCATTTCATGTATAGATCAGTAAAAAAACAAATGACAGATTTTTTAGACAAGACATTTCGCACTACATTGCGTGGCATAGGATTGCTTGAATTATTATTGATATTGATTTTTAGTAACTAAGTCGTTGTATAATTATATTAATATACAAACACATGGAAATTTTCTGTTCGAAGTTGGTCTTCGAATTTGTCATATTGACTGCTGAGCTTATTGTGTTTTTTGATTGTATTGATGGAAATATGACAAATTAAACAATGTGCTTCAGAATTTTGTGAAGAGCAGAAATGTTACAACTCCCATTTTCTTCGAAAATGCCACCTTCTTCGTGTACTTTGCGTTTAATTTAATTACTCAAGTGTTTTATTCAAGTATTCTTTTGCTAGCTTGATGTGTATTCTTAATTGGGTCAAAATGTGGACAAAAAAAATTAATATTCCAAAACTACTTTCAGTAAATTGTTTTCTGTGTGAATAATCAATTTCACTTTAGAAGGTTTGAAAAATCTATTACATTTAGATAAAAAAAAAACTTCCAAAATACTATTACAATTATTGTTAAGCGTTCGAGGGCCGCACTGGAAGTTCTCTGGGGCCGCGAGTTTGAGATCCCTGGTCTAGATTGAAGTTGTTCAAAAAATATATGATAGTATTTTATCATGAATGATGATTATACCCCTTCCGGAATTCCTTCTATAGTACTACCAAAAGTTGATGAACCAAATATAACACAGGTGCAGTGAGGTACCCGTAATCCTCATTTCCAAAGCTGTTTTAAGTATGTCTGGCGTGTTTTGTGCCTTTTTACAAATAAGACCGCTTATGCAATCTTACGCTTTGGAATTTTTAGTTATTTTCCTCAAGCCCTGCAGGATGTGGGGGCCATACACAACTCTACCGGAGGGTCAAATGTCTTTGCATGCCTCCATAGGTTGTTTTTCTATTGCAATTTTCAATTGCATTATATTTCTTGGAATCACACTGTCACTGATATGTCGCCAGACTTCTGATATCTCCCCGTCTGCTATAGTTGTCCTGTGAATAAATAATAAGAAATTGAGATTAGACGAATAGTTGAAAGTTTTGCTTTATGTCGGCTTAATTTCTTGATTGATATACTTACTATTTCTGCTATTGCCTCTTGTGCTGCAAGAGTCTCACAATGCTTAGACAGGTTTGTCCACAACTTTCACATCTGAAGAAAGAGAGGAGATTTATTAATTTTCGTTAAGAATAAATAAAGCAGTCTATATGATTCAGAATGGAAAAGCTAATAAATCCAATAACTCATGTTTTATTTAAAAAATATTTTACTGAATTTTGGAAAATAAACCAACTAATAAAAGGGTTTAGTCAGAAAATTACAAGCATTCGTGGCTCCAAATACTTGAGAAATCAGACTATACAATATAGACCGGTATGAGTGAAATGTTAGGTGAACTTGTTAACACTTTGATTCAATACGCAAATAAAAGTGAATGCGTAATAGTATGTTACAATGAGCAGCAATCAACAATGAGTATATATCCTCACTGATTAAAAAAATCTAACTGGAGGTGCATGAACTATTTGAAACCATAAGGAGTAAGTAAATATGTAATTTCGGCAAATGGGCAACTACGTACCGTACTGAATTAATAACTTCGTAGTATTTGACAAAGGCTGGCTTTCCCACATGTACTTAACAGTGCGATGCCCGGGTGTGATATACAACAATAGTATTCACCTTACCTTTTACCGATTTCTTTTTACCCCAACTTTCAAAAATATCATTAAAATCGACAACAACTGTCAAAGCAGGCACGAACACCATTCGTGCTACGCCTTGAAAGCAGCACACATCCGTTCGTTTTCGTCTCGTCAAGTATGTGCATTGGAGCGTGCTATCGAATACGATCTTCGGACAAAAATGCCGGAGTTGCGCATCATGTTGTTTAATGTCATTGATTAAACTCTTCGTTCTTTTCATTCTCCCATTCATGAGTGCAAATTTTTAATTAAAAGAATAAAAATTTACTCAAGGCAGTTTTGCTTTTAATTTATAATTTCCTTTCTCTTGCGCTTGCTAGCTCCACTATCAAATCTTTCACTCGTAATAAATTTGAGGTTCGAAAAATTATGAAATAAGATTATTCCTTGATTTAAACGCAGGTTAGCAATACCAAGACGTCTAAAAATAAGATAAGTCGAGAACATTAATCAGTTATTTATTTCAGCAACATATCAACTACCGATACTGTTTTTTGCAGAGTAGACTACGGTACTTCAACATGGATAGAAGCTTCCAACAGAATGCGCATAATAATTGCCTTTATTATGATGCAAACGACGTAATAAGGGATGTTTACAACGTGGTTGAAACCAGTTGTGTATAGAATTTTCTACTCTGAAAAGCTTGATATATATATACTATAGGTAGGGTTACCATATTTTTGTGACTTCAAATCGGGACGCCTCGAAAGACAACGACCCCTTAGCTGTGATTTTATAATTTCACATTTTCCGACTCTACTACATAGGCCTACATTTAATTAAAGTTTCCTCGGATGTCGTTATTGACCATGTTGTTATCGTAATTTCATGTGCATATTCTCTGTCAAAATATCGGGTTCAGTTCGAAAAATAGGGAGGAATTGACGTTAACGACACCGGTACAAATAATTCGAATTTAGACTAATTAGTATTGGTTTTACATGCGATACGCCTGCCATCAATGGGAATCGGCGGGAAACGAAAGCATTCGCCTTCAGTAGGTAGGCTAGCGCTGCAAAGAAACAACAGTAACGAGAACATGTTTGTGTACTATGCAGAAAAAACTGGACTATTGACTGACTTACGGTATCGGGACGGCGGGACAAAACGAGGCGGGACGTATGGTAAGCCTAACTATAGGTAGGGTTTAAACTTGTCAAGTTTTTAAAAGAATTACAAATTTCGAAACCAAACTTCGAGGACCCTTGACGTTGAGGCCCTAGCCTGCCTGGTCTTTTGGTAAATCCGGCCCTGTATAGCATGATATTTTGAATGCTCGTATAGGCCGTAGCCTGAATATTTTGCGCCATATAAAAAAATCATTATCCAACGGCTCTTTCTTCTGATTCTGGCATTTGTAATGATGTGAAATTGTAGGAAATTTGGCAGACTTTCTTTTGGCTTTATGAATGGATGTTTACAAATGTGTTACTCTTTATAACTTCTATTACGTTAACGACACAATGATTTTCCGTAATAGTCAAGCGCCAACATATACTTACATTGCAGTAAAACAAACATCAGCACATTTTACCCTCGACTGGTGCAGGTTGTGCACCCCTGCTTTAGGACTGTATGTTGACAAACTTCAAATGGCATAAATTACACATTAATGATGACAAAATTGAGTTTTATTTAAAAGCAGCCTTTTTTCGTATTACTGCGGCTGGAGTTTCCTGATAGTTCGGCACCGCAGGGACAAAATGTTTGGAAACCGCTGATCTGTTTCACGAGCTTGTCCGTTGCTAGCATGCCCATGTGTAACACGAATAGCTTATTTTCTAAACTTGCCAATAGATCCGCGGCACACCCGAGAATCTCTCACGACACACTACACTACAGCTTGAGAAACGGCTGCTTTGTTGACTGGCGGAGCGACGAGTCCATACGCTTATATCAAAGGTAATCATGTTGGGTATATGCTTGCCATCTCACATTTGATTACCCTGTGCGGCTTACAGCTTTCTTCATAACCAAGATCATGCATCTGATACAAATGACTGGCTAACTAATCTCATACCTGACACAGACTGGTGACCGGATAACACGCGCGGTTGCGGTTAAGGACAAGAAAACCCAAAAGAAAAAGAGACAGTACGAGAAACCACAGAGACTAAAAAGAATTGCAAAATCGATGCATTATGTGATAGTATATACTGATCGAGTCAAAACTTACCAAAGGCATCTGTGGTCCCTTGTAAGAACAGGAGCATGGTGTTGATGACAAATGGCAAAATATAAACTCATGGACTGATATGGTTAATAATGATTTAAACAATATAATAAATGAAGCATGACTGGCAGCACTGTTTTACTTTGCTTAGGCTGCGATTATTCTGCCAAAACAATTTTTTCAAATTTCATAAAACTTTTTTAGGGAAATTTGCTCGAAGCAAGATCATGTGCATTCACACCAAAATAAAAATTGACCTTGAGCAAAGCTAGGGCGACAGGCAAAACGCCATGAAAGACAGGGAGACATCTTCTGTTAACACAATTAGGAAAAAAAGGGGTTCCCATAACTGAAGTTCGTTTTGAAGAGTTTTTCGATAGGAGCACTGAGCGTTAGGTGGGCGGGAGCCCACACAGCTAATCAAGATTGATGATGGTAAATTTTTTCAGTCGTTAAGTCTGGATAGGTCAGAAGAAACTGTTCATTACAATATTCATGAAATAAGCCTAGCAAAACAAAATTTTCGCCAAAGGGAAGAGAGTTTGCTGTACAGACGCAAATCAAGTTCATTTTACACTAAATTATAAAAGGACGAAAAGTTGATGAATTAAGAATGAGCACACACCTTAGTTTGTGAACCAAGATGACACAGGAATGTAGTACGTGTACCCGGTAAGGGTTAGGACATAATTTTATACCAATTGTCCTTATTTTAGTTCTATTACGAATTCGGGGACTAGCCAAGTGACTCCCGTAGTATTTGTACCTAAAACTATGGCCTTACCCTAACCTGGTACACATACTACGTTCCGGTGTCCGCCATCTTGGTTCACATACTTTGGGAGTACCAAACTTTATACATGAGCAACAGTAACATTTTGCAACGATGAATTTCCATGACACTTAAGTAGTTCAGAGCCATGTTCAGATATGATAAACACCTTCTAAAAATTGCAGTTCAAAACTGAAAATACAAAAATCTATAAAAAGTGCAACATAACAAATGGAACAACATTCAGCAACAGAAAAAGGGCAAAAACAATAAGAAAAAATGCTGTTATACCAGCCAGCTGGTGAATAATGCTAAGCCAGTGGTGGGCACGGTTTTTGGACCAGAGACCAACAATTTTGCCAACCTAGTTACATTCTATGAACAATATTTACAGTGTTACAAAAGCAAAAATAAGAAGCCTTGTGCTAGAACTATATCTAATCGCAATCTCAACAAATTCTTTAAGCTATTTTTTAGCTAAAACATCATAATTTGGTTTTAAGGCAGCATCAGGTGGGACAGATTGAAATACCCAACAAGCCCGATTTGGCTCGCAGGCTGTAGTTTGCCCATGTCAGTGATGTGCCTTCCGCCTAATAGTCAAAGTTTCTATTAAGCACAGGTTAAACTCAAACCCTATTCCTAACTCCCCACCAAGAGTGTAAATAAAAAAATGATTGACAAGGAAATGAGGTGCTCCCAAGTATGCGAACCAAGATGGCGGACATCGGAACGTAACAGGTTAGAGTTAGGCGATAATTTTTTTCCAATTTTCCTTATTTTAGTCCTATTATCAGTTCGAAGACTAGCCAAAAGCCTTCCGTAGTATTTATATCTAAAATTATGGCCTAACCCTAACCTAGTACACATATTACATTCCGATGTCCGCCATCTTGGTTCGCATACTTCGGGAGCCCCGGAAATGATTATGATCAACCAAGGAATGATAGCTTCCCCCTTTTTATATCATCAGGGCAACATTTTATTCTGATCGACAAAATAATATTTCTTTTCCCGCTCATTTTATTACGTAGTTCCTTGCACCCTGACACCAAGTGTTGAATTTACAAGTAACTGTCGATGTAACGCAATCTCATTCTCCGTTAAAGGGCGAGCGTCGTAAGGGCAATGCTGGATCGTTGGCAATGTTGATTGATATGTCCTGCGTCCAAAACCTGAAAAAAAAAAATTCAATTTTAATTTTGAAAATTGGTTAAAATCGTCACTTTTAACAAGAAATGGGTATGGCCACCCAGTGGTTGAAGTTGTAGTTAGACCAGCGATTCTCAACCGCGGCTCTCAACTATACTATACTTTATGTGGCTCTCATTATTTTCTGAAAATTAATCAGTTTCATTGAACATTGTTTATTGAAAATTAATCAATTCAAAAAATTGGAAGTGCAGTATTTGAATTGATGTCATCGTGACCGCCTTGTGACAACATTAACTTCTGAGAACAATTTGCTTGAAGCAATATCTGCTTGTCTAAAGCCTTATTAATGCAAAAAAGCCCCATAAAAAGGCAATTGGTCTGATGTCATAAACATGAATATAGAACTACTTCAAAATCGAACCTTCATTCCTGTTTTCTGTTGAGTCATTCTCCTCATAACTCAGCATTTTTAGTCTGAATTCTTCTGTCAATTTGGCTTCTTCATATTTTTCATCTTCTTCATCCTACAGAAAAAAGGGAGGAAAGGAAAGCTTATATAGTGAAACACTTCCTCCTCGTAAAAAGAAATATTCCCTCCAAACAGAGCTATTGAGTCGGAGATAATTTACAAGCTCGGCGGTGCGGCTCATCGTGTTGAGCAGTAGGAATACGCTCGCCACCACACCTCTGATTACCCTGCCCTAGTTTGCAAGGTTCGTATCCCATGTGGATATAGTTATGTGCGAGAGGATTGTTGGACTCCTCGCCGCCGCAAGACGGTTTACGTAACCTCTGGTCGGTTACAGATTCCTCCACCATAAAGTCCATGCTTTCACAAACAAATAACTGGCCAAATAATCCCATATCTGACATAGACTGGTAACTGGACGAGAAGACATGGTTGGCCATATGATCAATGAAAAGTTACGAAAGTTCAAAGAATTTTGTTCTCCTTTTTGCACATTTTGTTCAAGTTTCGGCAGTTTGCGTTAAAGCCCTCGAATTTTACCTGTAATCTTCTTTTTATAATTAAAAAAAAGTTAATTTAACCTACTTTTTTCTGTTTATCATCGTCTTCCGACTCCACGTTATCCACGTCGGGAACTACCTGAGCATCAATGGTAGAGTACCGGGCGTCACTCCATGCCCAGGCACATTGTTTTAATGCTACCAACGTTTCGCTTGCCGTCAATCGCTGAGTGGGGTCAAGGGTCAATAATCCTCGGATAATGTCGTTAATTTGAGAAGTCGTCTGAGGATTGCTGAAACGTGGAGGTTTCAGTTAAATATTGTATTTAATTCAAGAACACACCAGCATGAAATGTACTTCTGTATAGTCTCGTCTGACAAGTGACAAGCATATCTCACTGATCAATAGTAACTATATCCCAATGCGCACATGTCTCCATCAGCACAAAGGCTATGTTAAAAGATTCAATACCGTGAGCTATCGGCCAGACAAGAGGTTGTGGTTCGACATATTATACATTATATCAGCCTCTCGCTCTTCTCCTAGGTTAATATAAAAACCCTATTCAACCTTCAATTGTGAGCAAAAAGTTATTCTTTCTGTCACAGCCAAATTTAAGTACAGACTCTTTTTGGTTACATTTGCCTCCATACACGACATGGACCAGTGACCGAATGTCATAAGACAAAGATGGGTGAATTATGACCCACAGGCCGGATTCAGCCAATTGAAGTTTTCTACCTGGCCCACTGGTGTGCTGGAAATTATGGGGTGCAACCCACACCTGGGGAAAGGGTGGAGTGTGTTGGAATGGGGGCATAGACAATTTTTGACAAGGTGTGAAGAGATATAAATTTCTGATGGAATAACGTCATAATGTCCCGATTGTCACTTTTTATTCCTTATTATTATATAAAGTTTTGTCTAGCTGTTGGAAAAATTATTTTAATTCATAGTTTTTCATATTGAGTTTTGTGCCTCTGGCACAGTAACCAAAAAGTGTGCGCGTGTGCCCGCGCACACAGCTTTCAGAGGCTGCGCACACGCATAGATTTACTGCGCACAGACATATTTCGATGTAATGTAATAATGTGCTCGGTTGCCAGGTTGAGAAAGTTTGTTGTTGGCCCACTTATTACCCGGTTAGAACGCCAAAATTTCTTCATTGTTTTTTGCACAAATATTAGTCATTTCCAAAAAAGTGCGCACACACCAAATTTTCTGCGGACACATACTACAAAAAATTAGAGGGATCATTGATTGCCTGTAGCTGGCTTACTCATAAAAGTAATTACCCATGCCTGCCATAGGACCAGGCCTTCTATCTGCTTTGCTTCCCCCCCTGTTTAATATAAAAATCAAATCTTACCTTGGGATGACAAAATCTGCTTTTTTAATCTTCTTGAACAACTTGGGGGGTTCCTGGTCGTAGAATGGGAATTGTCCGTACAACATCATGAACAAAACGACACCTAGTGACCACATATCACTCGGCTTCCCTGCATATGGCTTGCCTGAAAAAATAAATGAAATATAAGTATAAAACAAGGGGTTCTCAAACAGTGGGGTGCGACCCACACGGGTGGGGGGGTGGAGGGTGTTGGGAGGGAGGGGGGGGGGCATAGACAATTTTTGACAAAACGTGACGCTAATTAAAAATAAAAATATTTGTTAGATTTGATCTTATCCGCCCTATTTTGTGAATCTTAACTGTGAAAGCGATTTACGATGTGTATTATCCTCCCCAAAACCTTTTGTCAGCTAAAAACAACTGTACTAATAAAAATAACAACAAAGTCTGCTTGTTTTCAAAACTTTTCATTTCTTGCATTATTTGTACTTTCAACGTGTTTTTCGAATAAAACTGACTTTTGCCTTATAATCTGATATTTGTAGCTTATTGTTGGTTAGATATTTTGAGGTGGGTAGCGAAACTCAACCAGTTCTAAAAAGGGGACGCGACTTGAAAAGTTTGAGAACCACTGGTTTAGGTGAACCTGATATTTCCAGCATTGTCATTTCACAAGAAGAAAGCAACTCGGAGAACGACAAGCAGGGTAACCGTAGCAACAACAGTCAGGGTAATAACGAACAAGCAGGGTAACCATGGCAACAACAGTCCAGGGATAAACAATTTATCTTACCACTGAGAACATCTGGGCTGATATAAGCCGGGCTCCCTCGCTGGTCTTTGAGTAGTTCACCATCTGACATGAGATGCCGCCCAAGACAAAAATTAGTCAGAATAACTTTGTGAGATTTCCGAAGAAATACCATGTTTCCAAGTTTGAGATCCCTGGTAATATAAAATATGGAACACTGGATTAATACAGAAAAAAACTAATACCATTGATATACATATTGAATCAAACATCTGAAATTATTATTCATAAAAGGGCTTCTCAACTATTTTCATCAAAGATCAGTCTACAAAACTTAAAAATTACTGGGGTCCAGTCTCCCCAGAAATTTATTTCAACATCCTTATTAAACGCGAACTTTCTCATCGGCTAATGATTTTGCGAGGAAATGTGATAAACCAGTATTGGTCATCCATCAAGCAGCGAAACCTATGAAAATTCCACTTGCACAAAGTCATACAGCAAGAAAAAGTAGTAAGTTAGCCAAATAAAATGCTAGTTGACCTTAACTTCGCCGCTGGACAAATTTATGACAAAATCGAACTTACAATCAGGGGGGTGAGGAGTTGAAATATATAAAAAAAATCCTTACCTGTGAACAACGTTCATTTGATGTAGCGAATGCATAACTTCGACAATAGAGGTAAAAATCCTTATTGTTTCGCGTTCACTCAAGCGTTTAACTTTTATGACATGTTGTTGCAGGTTCAAACAATCTATTGTGGACTCGTCAAATTCGTGAGGAGACAAACAATCAAGAATTAGGCAAAGACGTTCCTGTACTCGGCCAGTTTTGGGGTCAAATGTCATGTCTTTATGGAACCCATGCTCTCTTATTACACCTGGATGATTTTTTAGTAAAGTTAACAACGAGTACTCGGAATAAAGTAACATTCGTCCACTTCTATCATCGACTGAATTTCCCCCCATATTCAAAACTTTCGCCATGTAGTACTTGAACGTGTTTTCTTTGCGAACTAAATATTGTGAAATACTGCGGACCGGGGAGGCACCAAACAGCGGGCCAAAAACATACGGCCCAATTCTGTTTTTGCATGTAAACACACTCGGGTTCTTTTTAATTTTTAATAAATTTTGTTCTGAAAGTAGGTCATGCTTCATTGGAGTTATTATTTCATCACAAATGTCTTTTTTTGTAGGCTTTAGATCATCTTTCCATGCGACTTGCTTTTTAGGCGGGAGAGTTTTTTGTCGTATTGTTTCAGATGAACTTTCACATTTGTCACCAGAAGAGGAAGTCACATGATTATTCCGGTTCAGTCGTATTTTGGATTTTTTTAAAATGGACGGGCTGGGGGTGAGAGTTCTTGGGGCTGCAGATATGACTCGAAGAGAGTGTGTCGATTTATCAGGAATTGAAGTCTTTGACACGGATGGACTCGCCTCTTCTGATTTAGAATCTAAAAAATGTGAATTCATGTTCGCATCAAGTTTTGTTATTTTGAATTCTTAGAGCCTGGAGTTGAAATCTAAACGATGAAAATTTAACTCAAAATTTACATTAGCAAAGCATACCCGACAGACAAAAAATCATGCACAAGTTTATGATATGAACATTGAATCTTATCAGAGCTCAGAGCTGGAATAAAACTTCCCTCAACCTGAAGTTAATTTCGTTCAAATTTCATTTTTTAAACAAGTTATAAGCAGTATACATCAGGGCTGTGGGCCCAGGTAGATATATAAAGACTCTTGGTGATTCCCTTTTGTTGGAAATGTTGACTTCAGCGCTGAGCTTTGATGGAGACTACTTTAATGAGAAGGAGACTATGGACTCCAGACTTCCTATTTTACTCAAATAATAATGTACTAGTATCTCAATTCAATCGCAGTCGTTAAAAATTGTCAAACAACTATCGAGGAAATTAAAGGAACTGAATTCAGAATAGTGTGTACAAACATTACTTTTACTTAATTTCTCTTTTCTTCAATAATTGCCTCTACACCCAAGACCTACCTTTTATTACGTTCCCGCTAGTATTCCCAGCTTTGGCATCATTGCTTCTATCTTGGTCATCAACGAGAATTTGAACTTTAGGTATTTGCATAGCAGACGTTCCAGGAATGTCAGTGTCTGTTTGTATAGGTTTTGCAAAAGCACTCTCTCGATTAAAAAGGCGAGTTTTCTGTTCGTCAGAAGCATTCGGGTCGTATTCCACCCGCGTTAAGCGTCCGCGGAATCTTGCTCTAGGGTAGAGATTGGAATTATCTTGACATAGGTATTTTGCTTGTGACATCATATTGCCTCCACTCAATGCTCGTTTTCTTGACTCTCGTAGTTGTTCCAGGTAAGACGCTGGGTCTGAAATAATAATTTATTTAACCATTGAAATATTTCCCTTGACTGTATTTTTTCTGATTACCGGTAGTAAAAATGTAGAACGACCTGGTGTTTCCCCAACCTTTCGAAAATGCCAAAATAACAGAACAGAACCCAGATCATTTGGAACATATTCTAGAGCAGGGACTCAAGTATTTCCACTAAAGTTTCGTTTACAAAACTTCAAAATTACTGGGATCCGCACATTCCGAAAATTTATTTTATTAAATAAACGAATGCATTATTAAATTAAATACAAGAGCAATGATTGGCTCACAAATATGGAAACAAATGTCGCAAATCTGTACCAATACGGCAAACTGTATACTAATAGTATCAAAATCATCAAAGAATATAAAACAATGCGAATGCTGCAGACACGGTCCATATTGAATGGTTGAAAGGTCCGTATTCGGAGCGCTGTCCGCCAGTTGAGTGCCCTGTTCTAGAGCAGCGGTTCTCAAACCCTCTAAGATGCAACCCCTTTTCAGAATTTGTCTCGCACACACGTCAATTTGTCACGTCCCCTCGTGGGGTGTGCCCCATCGATTCAGAAACGCTGTTCTAAAGAAAACATCATTTTTGTGCAAAGCATGCTGCTGAAACTTTCTGGTACAATCATACACAAATCACGTGTCAAATAATTTTTCTTCATTATCGTAAAAGTAACTAAGAAATTTATGAGCTCTATGTTTTTTTGTAAGTCACCTTGAACTAGATTTTTACGTATCCGTAGCGGCTTATGTATGGCCTTGTTTAGGGCAACTGTTTTTGAAAAAGAATAAGACTTAATTAATATGATTGTAATATATGTCCATAAAGTCGTATAAATTTTTAAAATTGCAGAGGGAATTTATCGATACCATATATTGTTCTGGCCCTCACAAATATATTAAATGAGGTAAAAATACTTGAACAATCATTGATTCAACAACAAACCTGGTTAGGAAATATTTGAAACTGACTTCAGAACGAAATTGAAATTATAAAGGAAATTTATGGACACCCTAAGCTATATATTTCAAAAAATTTTAATAACTCTTACCAGTTGTAATGTTCATAATAAGAATTATTCAATTTAATTGAATTAGGTAATGGTTAATTTTAGTTTTGACTCATTTTATCACCATTGGAAGTCTACACTTTTGTGACTCAAAACTTCAAAATTCTCGTCTACAATTTCAGGGAATTTGAAAATACAAATCTAGTGGAAACATGCCAAACTGTGACTGCACAGTGGAGCTGAGATCTGAAGCCCGAGCCCGAAATTCGGGCCGGGTCGGGCCTGAAAGGTCAATCGTCACGTTTGGGTCGGGTCGGGCTTCTTTATCGCTGACTTTTTTAAAAATAAATAGTTGTTTATAAAAATATATACTAAAATTTTGTGTGGATACTAAACTAAAGAATACTTGTTACAAAACACATACTGTACTAAACACTTGCAATGACAATTCAACGAACTCCTAAATAAAATATGAAATTTCGGGTTTGTTTCGGGCTCGGGCCTGCAAATCCAGTTAATTAGCCAGGCTCGGGTGTAATACCCACTAGCTGGGTCGGGCCGGAATTTTTGGGCCCGATCTTACCTCTACTGCACAGGCATGATCTGAAACAGTGACTTGTTAGTTTTTGGTCTTTACCAATAGAGGTAAGATTAAGCCCAAAAATTCCAGCCCGGCCCAACCCAGGCCCGTGCGTATTAAACCCGACCCAGCCTGAGCTCGACTAATCAACTGGATTTGCAGACCAGAGCCCGGAGCAAATCCGGAATTTCATATTTTATTTAGGAGTCTGAATTGTCATTGCAAGAGTTAAGTACAGTATGTGTCGTGTTGATGAGGCAACTTCTGTTTTTTGCAGACCACGGTCTCTCGTGGCCAAAATACGGCCGAAACATTTTATTTTAAAAAAGTCAGCAATAGAGAAGCCCGACCCGACCGGAACTTAATGATTGACATTTCAGGCCCGATCCAGCCGAATTTCGAGTCGGGCTTCAGATCCTAGCTCTAGTTTCGAACTCTTACCAGTTGCACTGTGAGGGGCGGTGACAGGAGTCGAAGAATCGAACACATCATCATCATCCTCGTCATCTTCGTCCTCATCAACTGACGTCGACGTTGCAGGATCTTCCGAACTTCCGTCCGATACCTGAACAACTTCTAGTGTGGTCGGTATCGAGTTACGTCGCCTAAAGATGAGATAGAAAGATTATTGAACCTGAATTTTTTAAAGTGAATTTGCTGGTAGTAGAATGGTAGTAAGGTATAACAGAAAATAAATTCGGCACGATGTTCTAGCACAGGGTTGCTTGAAATGGGCCCTCGACCAACCTAGGGGCCACAAAACATTTTTAAGGGGCCACAAAGCAAGTCGTGAGAGTCTTTGGAAGGAGGCAATAGGTCGTGAAAGTTTGAGAACCATTGGGTAGCAGTTAAAGCCTAGACCTAATTATGTTATCATAGCAGGTAAAATATCCCATGAACAATTCACCCACATAGAGAGTGATAAAGTGTTTCATAAACCTAACTAAATAGCTGTGTATTCCCCATATGTTTAAGTCGTCAACTTTTCTCTCTCCTGGGATGAATATGAAAATCCTATCCTATGTATATTTAGCTGCTTGTATATGACCTCATTAAGAGTGAAAACAAGTCACGAAAAACATAATATTTTATTCTCAAAACATAAAAGTTTCAATACCTTATTGTAGTTTCATTGGAAATAATCTCGGACGTTGGTAACGGGCCTCCAACACTGTACCGATCCCGTCTAACTGGGGTTTGAATTGAGTGCGGTTGTGGATAGATTTCTTTATAAGAAGCATAAGGCGGTGGTTGGTGACGATTCAGAATATAATCGTAATGTGGGGCTACATATGGGAGATGGAAATTCGTTCCCGGGGGGTACAGGGGAATATGTGACCCAGTTGTCCCGTGGGGGTTTGAAAAAGCTGATGTAGTTGAGTTCCTACGACATGTTGATGGATCTGGATACTTGTGAGGATCATAGTACGGGTTTGGTAAGTATGTCGGAATCGGACAGAAAGGTAGATGTGCCGCTGTAGCTGAAGTGCTCTGCTGCATCTGAATATAATAAAATACAAATCAGAGCAATTTAGGTACGGCCAATTTTAACTGAGAGCTCGTCAAGGCCAAAATTGAATCAATATTCCAAATACATTTTCAAATAAGATAGAACGATTAAAAACAGGTTTCTGACCCTTACTACCCGATTGTGAAAAAAGTGAATTATACTAGACTTCATTTAAATTTAATGCTTGAAGTTGAGGAAACGAAGGCTGCTAGCACCCCCAAAGGTCCAAGAAAGCTGAATTGATGAGTATGGCAAATATTCACTGAGCCACTATTCTAATTCACTAATTCACTGTTATTTTAACAAAAATATTGAAACTAATGAAATGGTTTTCTTGTTTCCGGATAGGAACAATTATCATTTTTTAGTAATTTCAGAAACTGTTGAAATTTAAAGGTTTCAGAGCTATAATTGAGCCTCCTTAGCGGCTTTCCTCCCCTCCCTGGAATAAAAATCCTATCCTTACCTCAAGAACAGTGGAATGTGAGGCCGCTCTAGCTCTGTTGCAATTATTGTTATCATTCGAGCTGACAAGAAAAAGTGGATTCAACCGGTTTGAACTAGATATAGGCAGCTGGGAACTGGATTGATTCAGTATTTCTGGATGGTAAGTTGGCAACATTGTCCTTGGCATTGATGAATATAAAGCAGGGTCAAAGGCCATCTGCGGAATATGGTGTAAGCCATAAGGCGGCGGTAGAGAGGTTGATAATCGTGGTATATCCATTTGGCTACATGAAGCATGCCTCGTAGAATTTGATTGTCCATTTTGTGACGGTGCATGGTTCGTATTTAGTCCATGGTTGTATAAATCGTCCGCTACTTGCGGATCTCGTCTATGCTGGTTATCCATGCTGAATAATGTATACTGTTCATTTGCTATGAAATACGACTCTATATCCGAAAGTTTTATGTAGTTTATTTCGTTTAAAGTGTAGCAAGCCAGAATAACGTTATCTTATTAAATAAGTTTTAAAGAATAATTAACAGACTAGAACAAACTTTGATCGGTAAAACTCATTGTCAGACACAAGAACTTGCAGCACCCGCATATTGCAATTTAAATTAACATAACCTGATTTTATGATTGTCCCGATATGCGATATATCAATAAATAAAAACTGACTACCGGTACCGGTATAGTACGGTAGGGCACAGTTCTCCAATTTCAAGATAATAAAAAAAATTTCTCTTATTTCAGTGGCAGGGTGGCGAAACAAAAGACTGAAAGATAAAATAAACACAGTACTAAGATAACACCCACTTCATAGCATAGGAAAGTTGATCTATACGACATACCGGTACCCAACGACTAACATACCGGTACCGTAATCACAATACCGGTACCGGCAGACCGGTGATACCGAAAAACAACAACGCACAACAAAAAAATTTAACATTGCTTGTTTTGCCCTGTACCGGTATTGCTTTTTGGTTTCGGGCTTTGTTGTAACGGAAAACCAAAATAAACGCTCTCACTAAAATCTCAAAGTGTATATTTGGACACCATATTAGGTACGCTACCGGTACCGTTACGGTACTGGACCTCAACCTCTGAGAATAACCTCAATTTCGGAAAATTTCAATCTATATGAATTTACTTTTATTCAGTGTTCCTGTCGTATACTTGAAGTATGGAAACACCACATTCTGCCGAATGGGAAAACTTTGCAAAAATCCTTGTTTATGTTTTCGTCTGCAAGTCAAATTTCACTACAATTTCGCTTTCTTTACATATTTATATTCAATATAATATATTGCATCAAAAAAGGGTACCGGTAGTAGACTCCGATTCCGGTACTTTTGATCTCACTTTTATAGGACAGGATAGGATTTTATACATTTATCCCGGGGGAGAGTAAACAGTTTAAAACGGCTTTGTGATGCATGGACTTTAAATTAAATGCGAGATTCAACATCTACGGTACCGGTACCATACTCCGCAGATTGTAATGTCAATAAATTTTATACAAATACCGGTACTAGTGTGGCTTGTGAAAATACCAGGCCCCTTTGAATAAGTACAGTACAGTACCAGTAGTACCGGTAAATGATCCGGTACGGCCATTGAATTTATTAAATATAGGATAGTAAATTTGTTATTTTACGGTACCGGTATGCTATTAATTGGATTTTGGTACTTATTCCATTTTTTATATTAATTATTGAATGTTACCGGTACGGTACAGTCTACAGAATTACGGTACTGTACATTTGTGTTAGTACAGTACCGTACCGTAGTGTGCAACAAGACTACTAAATCATTCGATTGTGTTTATTATTATTGTTATTTTAGTATTTATTTTGGTGCCCTCATATACCCGTAATTTGTAAACCTTTATTTACTTTATAATTTCACAGATTTCATGATAGTTAACGACCCCATACTTGAATTAGGAATTTATAATGGATAATGAGGATATCTCATCAGATGACGATTTCAACATAGTAACAGATTTGGTAAAATTCCGTTCCAAAATTACTAAATTAAAAATAGAAAATGCGAAGTTAAAAAGAAAATTGGCTGAGTTTAGTCGGAATGAAAAGAACTGCAACGATTCTTCAAAATTTATTGACGCCTCTTGCCAGACTGACTTTATAGACATCAAATCTAATTTTCAAGAGCTCAAGAAAGATTCAAATAGCATTGTGGAGAATTTAAATACTAGAGCAACCAAAAAAACTACCATCTCAGCATCAAATATTTCTCAATGGACTTACGATCATCACCGCGGGTTATACTTTGACTACAACACCCATCTTTACTATTACCCCAACACTGAGCTTTTCTACAATTATAAGAACGGTTGTTATTACAAATACAATGAGACTTCACAACAATATGAATTTCAACATCAGCTAGAAGATTTCAAAAATTCAAAAAGCGAGAAAATATCCAGGAATATAGATTACAGGGATTCTCTTTGCAATGCATTTTCCAAAGTTAGTCTCTCCAATGGTTCAATACCCTACATAAAAAAGAATGACGGTGTCAGTATGTCTAGTGGCCCAATATTGTATGTACAGAGTGTGAGTGCCTCTAGTGGTTCGATATCTTATACTCAAAGTAACACTGTCACAGCTAGCACTACTGCCACTAGCTGTAAAGTCCCATTGTCAAATGTACGGAATAACACTAGAACGAGTCTCTCCAGTGGCCCGATATCATACAAACAAAGTTTTACTGGCACAAAAACATCTAGTGGACCGATATCTTATGTACAAGGTGGTGTTAGTAGTAGCCCAATATCTGATGGAATAAGTAATGATACTACAGGTTCCTCTATGCCCAATACCAAAGGGAAAAATCCCTCTAGTGGTACAAAGTCTTATTCACGAAATAGAGCCGAATTGGGTTCAAGACCATGTATTCGAGCTATGGTTACAGCATCGAAAAGTCTAAAACCTGGGACTATATTCATGATTACTTATCCTGGAGCCATTTTGGGATCGAGCGAAAACTGCGATATTCGGATACCTGATGAAAAAGTAGATAAAAAACATTGCGCTGTGATGTTCGATCAAGAAAAAAGGAAATATTTTGTCACAGATTACGGAAGTAACTTAGGGACGACTTTGAATTCGATTACCGAAAATAATCCTGGTTTAACAACAGTTTTTGCTTCACCAGTATCACACAAAAGTGTGCTTTTGATTGGAGATACGGTACTTGTATTACACTTGCATTTGGGCAATGCTACATGTCCTGATTGCGAACCTGGACTAGTTCAAGCTATCATTGAAAAGAGCGAGTCGGTCAATTCGCCTGAAATTGTCCCAAAAAGGAATTTAGAAGTAAAAAGACGATCAGAACTAAAATTCCTGAAGAAAAAATTTAATTTGCATGGGGAAGGTAATGTAGTGTCTACTACTGACACATCTGTGAAATATATTGATAGAGCTTTGGAAAGGAGACTGACAAAGGGTAGCGATAATCCTTATGAAAAAAATGAGATGCCAACTTCTGTTTATACTGAGTTAGCTGATAATAACAAGGGTTTTCAAATGCTCCAGAAAATGGGTTGGAGCAGAGGGCAGTGCCTAGGTAAAACCTGTGAGGGAATAACAGAGCCGATAACGCCGCAAGGTAATTCCAAAGAAAGGTATGGACTTGGATTTGGAAAGATTTGATAATACTTTGAAAATTGAAATAGGCTTTTATTGTTCACACTCGCCACTGGACCGCTGTTTACTCTGTGTGAGTTTGCTGGTTAGAATCCCATGTTGGGATAGTTGTGTGTGAGAGGATTGCTGGACTCCTTGTCGCCGTAGGGTGATTCACGTAACCGCTGGTCTGTTACGGCTTCCTCCACCATCAAGTCCATGCTTCCGAAAACAAATAACTAAATAATCCGACATGGACTTGTAACCGGACGGGAGTCTGCGGTTTGCCATATTATTAAGTCCTCTTAACTTAACGCCTTTCCTCTCCCCCCGGATAAATATGTAAATCTTATCCAGGAGAAAGTAAAATCTACAGAACGGCCTAATTATATTGCGAACTATGTCCCTTGTCTGGTTATCAGTTCATCTCGAGCATGGAAATAGTTATCCGCTTCAGGTGCATGGATGACTTTATCATATCATGAATAGGATTTACCCTGGGGAAGCGAAATTGATGGAACGGCAAACCACGGCCGCTCATCCAGTTATCAGTCCATGTCAGGAAAAGTTAACCAGTCTCAGACTCATAAGTTTGCTGGAGTACGTTTATTTACCTACTGTGGTTCACTTAACTATTGGCTACGGTGTAATTTATATAGCCGATTGAAAACCCTTCTTGTTATTGCTTTTAAAATCATTACAGTTACAGCGTATTTATGCACTATTATCTTGTTTTTCATATATGTCTCTTCATAACAGATCTGAATTGAATTGCACTTATTTTGAGTATATTTTTTTCTATTTTATACATACCGCCACAGGTGTCCGGTAATTATTATGTTGTTTTACACTTTTGCTCTGAACGGGGCTTACTGAACAAGGCTAGACAAACACTCACAAATATATTGGGTCTTAATTTTTGTTTTGCATAATTGCAAATATCTGAGAAATATTTTAAGTGTGGTGTTAAACTCTATGAGGAGACCTACGGTATATGACTATGTTAGTGGTCATCCTTAACTTTTCTATTGGTAATATTTTCAGTTTTATTGAGGACTGGCTGTGAGAAACTTGTCCGAATAAAATGTATTAAAATACCTTTAGATTAGATGGAATAGCTGTGTGTAATGATATATATCTAATGTCAGTGTTACATGCAACTCTTTTATCAGTCATTTTTCTACTTAGTCGGGGGCTCGGAACTTTGCTTTGAGCAAACTTGCAACTCTTCTATCAGTACTCTTTTCATTTTTAGTTGAGGGTTCCAAGAATCTTCTAAAGCTTCCATTGCCTATTTAATTAATATATTTTGAATAATTTTTCAGAGCTCTATGTAATGCTATTCGTCATCTTCGATTTTTTATTTCATCATGGATGAGTGGGTTCATTGTAATCTCTGCGGGCAACATGTTGCTAAGGGAGTATCATTTTACTTGACGACGTGCAGCCATATTTTTTGCAATCGCTGCAAAGAAAAAGGAACGGATCCGTGTGCTATTTGTCAACGTAAATGCAACGTTGCAGCTTTAAATGACAAACTGGATATGAACATTCAGACATTTTTTATGTCGCCGGAAAAAGCTTTAAAGAAACAAATAGAAGTTTTAAATTTTCAAGGAAAGCACAGAACTATGCTAATTGGACATTTAAAAAGGAAAATTGAACTTCAAAGTGACATGTTAAAGAAAGCGGAAAAGTATTGTCAAAATCAGAATGAAGAGATAAAAAAGTTGCAATATGAAAAAACAATTTTAAAGAAATACACTCATGCATTAAAAGCTCACGTTTCTGGTCATTCGTCTCACAGGCCTTCAACTCCACGACAGCTTTATTGCAGCCCTGGGTTGGCATCCCCACGTGTTAGTCGTTCACGAGCTCAGTCGCCATTGGTTACGAGATATCAACCACAAAGTTACTTAGCCACTGAAGCGAAATATCTACAGTCACCCATAGCAACGGGGAAAGATCGTCCGTTCGTAGAAATTCAAAACACACCTTCTGAAGCTCACAGATTATCGATACGTCCTAGACCAGCTGACGGAAAGTTTGGAACGCCATCACCCCGCTTGTACATAAACTCAGGTTCAGCATACCCATCCCGAGCTAATTCACCACTAGTGGTCAGCACAGATTCAATGTACAAACCCTCTCCAAAAGTGAATCTCCAAGCGCTTTCGGCCCAATGGACTGGTACAAATGCTAAATCAGCATATTTTGGCAAACTGGGGCCCACTCCTCCCTGCACCCCCAAAAGAGTTTCCCAGCCCCCATCTGCCTGCAGTACACCAATGATTAAATTTGGAGCAGGCAGTGCGCCAAAGCTAAGATGATACTGAGAGTAGGAACCTTTAAAATAAAAGTTAATAAAGGGGAAAGTTGATGAGAAGGCACAATTGATCATAGGATGAAAGTTTTTTACAGGGAAAAGCTAATAAGAAAGCTTAAGACAGGATTTTAATATTTGTTCCAGTGGAGAAGGAAGTACCGGTAGATAAGAAGGCTTGATCATACTCAGTTTTTATACAGATACCTTTCAGCAGTTTGAATACAACTAAAGCTGCCAGTATTATAGGATAGGCTTTACATATTTATTAATCATTATTTTGTGAGCATAGAGGAGAAAACTTTTATTTGAGCTGATTGTAAATTTATTCTGGGATGGTCAGTTTTTGGCGTTACCGGTAATTGAAACTTTTTTTTGAAATTTCAAGTCTGAGTAGATCAAAATAACTACACAGAGCTCAGGAAATTTTAAACTATGAATCCGACCACTTGTTGGAAATCCTAACCCACCCGGAAAGCCCCCTCCCATAATCATCCTAAGCCGGTGTGACTCCAGACCAATTACCTGCTTGGCTATCCGTACATATGATTGGTAGGCTGTACCTCTTTGCCTAACTGAATTTGTTGACTTTTCTTTATAATGTGCATCTGTGAAAGTCTTTCAATTTTTTTGTTGTTGCGTTGTTCACTTTTTTATTTGTTATGCGACAAAGTTTTATTTAAAATGTTTATTTCATTTTTTTTTAGACTTTTAGATGAATTTATAAAATAACAAAATGAGCGGTGGTCTTGCTCCGAGTAAAAGTACTGTCTATGCGAGTAACTTACCATATCAACTCACGAATAATGATCTTCACCAAATATTCGGAAAAATGGGAAAAGTTGTGAAAGTTACGATTGTTCGTGATAAAACAACACGACAGAGTAAAGGACTTGCTTTTGTTCTTTATTTAAAACAAGAAGACGCTTTCAAAGCAACTAAAATAATTGACGGCAAGCAGTTATTTGGTAGAATGATAAAATGCAGTTTAGCAAAAGATAATGGACGAGCAAAAGAATTCATACGCCGGAAAGAATACCGAGACAAAAGTAGATGTTATGAGTGCGGTGAAGCGTTTCATTTAAGCTACAAATGTCCTAAAAACATGCTCGGAGATCGACAACCCCCTCCCCAGAAAAAGAAACGCCCAAAACAAAAATTTGAACCGCCAACTACAAGAAAAAAACAAAAATTAGAAAAAAGTTTTGACAATGATGATCAAAGTAGCGATGATGAAATATATCTTGAAAGCTCAACTTTTGAAAGTTTGAGTCACGTTATTGCGGAAGAAAGCGCGCAATTTAGTGGATACCGCCATCAAAGTTCAGTAACGAAGCCCAAAAAGATGAAATTTCAAAAAGATTCGTACTTCAGTGATGAGGAAGAGTTGACAACATAGCAATATGCAACAGTCGAAGCAATAGGGCCAACTGTGTCATTGCAGAGTTCTCAGGGTCAAATCCAGTGCCTCATTCACCAATATTGCGATGATTTGGTTGGTAGTGTTAAACCAGGAAGATCCTTTCAAAATGTGGCTACTCCCTATATGGGGCAGTGCAACCTTTAATACAAAAGGGAAGCATACAAATAGCTGGATGAAACCACGTACCAGATTTATTTCGCGAGCCGCACACCATACAAAATTGGCACTTCTCCATAGGCCACATAATTTTCCTTTATGGGCCTATTTGGCTTGTGGGCTCGGTTTGCACACCACTGCTCTGCATTGATGAATATGAAATACAAACCAGCAGCAGTATGCATACAACGCCCTCAAGGATCTAGAGCAGGGGTGCACAACACGAGGCACGCGTGCCAAATTTGGCACGCCTTACGCTCAAACGTGGCACGCGAACCTTTTTGTAAAAAAAAATATTTATGATATACATTAAAATATCACGTTTATATCAAAATCAGCCTTTTTTTTTTCAGGACATTAAATTGTTTTAATAAAAAGATATTCGTTATTATGTATTGTTATTGCAATTTGTTTGTTTTACGGGAGTTAATTTACAATACCAACGATTGTGCGTGGCACGCGCCAAGATTAATTTGAAAAATTTGGCACATGTCCTCATTTGTGTTGTGCACCCCTGGTTTAGAACGCCTGCCCAGATATGGACTGAGAAATTGCACAAGCCAATAATGAAATTTAGTCTTGCCACCAATTCTATAATTTCATTGCTAGGGATCAAAATGCTAATTCTAGATCGCGAGGAGTTTTTGAATAAAGTAATGTACTTAAAATCTCCTCAATTAGATATTGGAACTTTGTGTGCTGTTATTTAACAAAGCTACTGTTCCCCTGTGGCAAATTGTCTAATTATCTCTCTATTAGTGAACGATAGATTTTCTACTGGTTGAAAAAAAATAAACTTGGCATGGTCAGACTGATTTTGAGTGCATCATTAAAAAGTCTTAATTGGGTGCCCTGATTTTGAGACTGCTCATCAATGTATAATGGAGAATAAGCCATATTTTGAGCAAAATCCTCTGATTTGGTCACGCTCAAAGAGAACAAATCGTCTTGATTCCGAGTAAATGTTACGATTTTGAGACGTGTCTAAAGGCTTATTTCGAATGTCCTGATTTAGGAGAGCCACGTCTCCAAATTTTTTCCCCAAATCAGGACATTTACCCAAAATATGGTTTACTCTCCATGAGTGCTTAGACAGGTCTCAAAATCATAACGACCATATTGAACACCCCCGTTCCTCTATACCAGGGGTTCCCAAGCCTACAACTTTCAGGTGTCCAGTGCAACCCCATGTCAATATATATATTTTTCATGGAACTTCAGAGCTTCTTCCATCGGACTTTTGAGTTTGGTCATGTGGTGGTATTATTAAGTAAAATCACTAAGACCAAACAGTGATGTCACAATATTCACCTACATTTTCTATGCTATAGCATAAGCATATAGCGATGCATATGGGTCTGTTTTACAGTAAGCCATGGTACAAACTGCTTAATTTAACATGTTTTGTCAAATCTTAGATGTTTTGTACATCCATCTTCTACCATACCTCAGCGACCCTATCTAATTATCACTCCAACCCAATTTGGGGTCATGGTCCCTGGTTTGGGAACCCCTGCTCTAACAGTACTTGTATTGTTTCATTCAATCTTGTGACATTTATAAGCATTGAATAGAAGGTTTATCAGACAAGCTATCAACCTATTACTTGCATGGCTCGAGTTTTGGGAGCATTTTTAAACATTGTGTGTTGTCGTGACTGGAAGGCGGGTATTCCAGATAATAAATTGCTTTACACTGTATGCTGGGGATAGGAAGAAGAGGTTTTCCACATGGAATAGACTAATCCCACCCCATCCCCAGAGAATGGCGGGATGAAATATGCCGCCAACATCCAACTTATAGTCATTATGCTCCACTCCAAACTATCCGGAGAGGGCAATTGTAATTCAAACATATACCAAGGAGCTCAAATTAGAAAACAAATAACTGGCTAACTAATCCCATACCCAACATGGGGCCGTGGTTCGGCATATTATTAAGTTGTCTTATTATGGGCTTTCCTTACCCCCGGGATAAATATGTAAATCCTATGTTAGTTAAGAATTAGCGCTCTAACTTTTGACTTCAATATCAATACAAAATACCACACTGCGAAACATGCTCTAGGACAGTGCTCTACAACCGGGGACAAGAAGCAGGGTATACAACTGATAAAAGGTATACGCATCCTATTTAAATTACAGAATAATCATTTGCAAATGTGGCACACATGATAAATAAAATGTCATTTACCCAAAAAAACGACTTGATCACATCGTTACATCACAATTTATCTAGGTAATGCAGGCACATGTCTGTCTGTTGTTCATTTTGGTTGCCATGCGCTTTATTGAACATTATTCCCGTTACGGACATCAGTCAAATTTAGATATTGTGCTTAAAATTTAACGTTTATTTAGGCCTTAAACTAACATTGGTATTTGTAAGATATACAAAGTTCTTGAAACTTGTAAAAGGTGTACCAGTACCACGATGAAAAAGGTTGAAAAACACTGCTCTAGGACCAAGGTTCCCAATTCCGTTTTTTCTAAAAAAAATACAACAACAAAAAACACTCGGGACAAGATGTATTTTATTTGAAAACTGCACAATAAAAACATACAGATCAGCATTAAGGAGTGTATCACTTTGAACCCAGAACTACAATGTGAAAGCTTGTAGACATGTAGCAGACCGATAAGAAGTGAATTGATATCTCACAACTCACTCAAAATGCACAATGTTGGAACTGCTTGGTGAGACTGAATTCCGAAAAGCAGTAGGTAAAACCACCAAAATAAAAAGTTTTCATCTTCGAGAATCCACTTGCGCAACGGAGTAGAGCAAGAAAAGGAAGTCACACATAACCCCAAATGATAGTAAGGCATTGAGTGTGACTTAAATTGTATATGGGTAGTCTACTAACAAGGTTAGATATTTATAACTTTCAAGCAGCAAAAAATGATAACTTTGGTTTCCAGCTGGCTATAGATATCTGAACCATCTAATGAAAAGGATAAAATGCCTAAATTAGGTTATCATTGTGCGAAAAAACTCAATTTATAAGCAAAATTCAACTTTTTGAATGAATGTCATTCAAAAAATCTGTATTCCGTGCCCAAGTAGACTAAGTAGACCAAAATGTTGAAGGCCAAGAGGCAAATTAAAAACCAAGTCATTGCTTTCTCCAGACAACATATCGCCAATATTGAGTGTTCCCAATTTCAGTGTTCACCTCCATGAATCTCTTCTTCCCATCTGTGGCATTGAAATTGCTATGTCCATGAAATCCCCAATCTGGAATTTTTGGTCCTTAAACAACAATATGAAAAATTGAAACTTTGAGAAGATAGGATAGAATATATATCTTGTGTAGAGGAAAGTTGAAAACCTTAATTATATTGGAAACCGTAGCCTCTGACATGCTCACTTTCCAGACAAAAATAATTGAAGGGAAATATATATGAATGTATGTATATGGAATTGCTACACAGAAAATGACAAAGCAAGTCTTAATATACAGGGTGTCCATAAAGTACTTTTAATTTTTGTCATGAAGTCAGTTCTTAATATAGCTTAACAAGCTTTGTTGTTTTTAAATCAGTAATTTTTGATTCATTTAATTCATCTCCAAGGGCCAATTCTTTGCAATTTAAAAAAAGACTTATGGACACCTTAAATATATATAACATTATATAAAGAAACAATTTTCAAATCCTCTTAATGGGGGTTGAATTCCGCCAGTGTGGAATGTTATATGACGGACATTCCCATAGTGCGGATAAAATTACCTGTAAAGTAACGTTGTCATCTGGCCCCTTCAATCCTGCCATTGTTCGACCAATGTCTTTGTACCTATAAAAATATAGTGGAGAAATATTGAGCGTTCCATTGTTTAATTAATGATTTTTCACCATACTGAGAATAACCAATGTTACATGATACAGAATATTAAAATGGAATCAAAAATGGCATTTCAGTGTGATGGAGTTGCGTTAAATTAACTAAAAAAAAACCTCAATGACGACGGTGGGTATTTTTTTAAACTGTTTTTAATAATATTACTCTGAACACACACTCACTCACTCAGAAGTAAAGAAGACTCATCTCTAAGCAAAGTTACGGGCACTCACTCAGAAGTAAAGATAACTCTGAGTACTCGGTAGTAAAGGAGAGAAAGGTTATGAAAGACCATTCAAGAGTGCATGAGACAATATCTGAGCAAGGTATGGGCGCCACTGAAATATCAGAAGCTATTTGATAGCTTTACGGTGAATACTTTTCAACTAACCTATGGCGTCCATTTCTTTCCATATAAACTGTAGAAAACTCAAACTTTGTTCCTTTCCTTCGAGCGTCAGGATTCACTTCCTTCACCAGACTTGTTAATTCTTTCAATGTTGCATCCATCCTGTGTAAAAAGGGATGAGACTAGTTAATTTTATATATTTAATTTCGCTGACCAAAGTTACGAGCACTCACACAGGAGTATGGGAGTCTCATGTCTGAGCGAAGTTCCGAGCCCTCACTCAGATTATTCCTGGATAAAACTACAGGCCAGTCTGGATTTCATGGCCTTTTTGAACGAGAAATAGAGCGTGCAATCAGAAATTCCCGGATACTGGTACTGTTAAGTACATTTAGATCAAAACTTAAAGCACAATTATTGGAATTATATTAGCTTTCGTGCAGGACATTCTAATCTCCAGGCATTATTTTTCAGATACAAAGGGCTCTTTGATGATTGGTGGGAAAAAGTTGAGAAAAGACTGGCAGATGAAAATATCTCCGTTTGACTATGTCATCATGAATGCAACCAACTTCCATTGCTCAGGAAACAAGTCTCGGGCAACCCACTATTCCATTGTCTCTAGTTCCTGCATATTTTTATGGTTTATTAGCTTTGTACAGTTACTTCATTGGATCCTTGCTAATGAAAAGATCATCTTATACAAATTAAATTTATCATGCTGAGACGTGGTGACAATAAATTCCACACAATAGCGCCTATGAAGTTGACCTGCATTTTATGCCAGACTCTATTGTTCTCATTACTTTTGTCGCATACAATTTAGAATTACCAACTCGAGTGTAAACAACGAATTTCTACATATGTCCTATATTATTTACCTTTTTAGAACCTAACCCTTTTGTGTCGTGGTCCCACCCAACGTTGGTTTTTGGCTAGTTCATGTCTCGAATAAATTTTTACTTGTTTCGTACAATCTACCGTAAAACACACAAAAATGCGATTTCGATTTATACCCTCCATCATCAGAACCTTGGACATGAACGTGCCATAAACTGCCTATTGTACATATCATCGTGGTGCCGTACCTCTTCGTCCTGTGTATTGCACAAGAGTTTTATTTGTAATTTTCATGTTCGTTGTCCTACTATAACGCAGCAGTCCTAAACTGCAGTTATACTTGTTAGCGTGCATGTCGCACATCTGTGTCTTAGGCCGGTAAGGTCTTGAAAATGTATCCAGTCTCTTTTATACCGTTTAACTATTATGCAGATACCGGTACTGTTACATTTTTGAGGCAAATAAACATACATCGGTGTAAAATTATTGAATGAAAAATAAGTTGGGTCAGAGCAAAATTGGACGACCCGAACATTATTTCTATACATTGTCATCAATTTTGGGAGTGTTTTTGCGTAAAATTATTGGATGAGCAATACGCTGAATCAGAGCCGTAACTGACCAGGAGTCAGTCGGCGAGGAGTCTGGCGTTTTTTTCGCCCATAACTATTCTCACAGGATTCCTATCATTCAACACGATGCGCCATACCGCCAAGCAATTGTGGTGATGAATTGTGTGAATGTATTATGTGCAATAACACAAAAGTAAAACAGACTCGGGCCCATGAGTAATATTGACAAACTCACAAGAATGGCGTTATCTTAGACGTATGTGCGATGCAAAACAGGTACCAGTGAAATCATGTATACGAAACACGGTTATCATGCATCGTTGATTGTGAAGGGTTCAGTGTAGTTTCTTACTTCTAGTGGGCGTAGCATAACACAGTAATGTGCGACTGTGCAAAATCGAGCAAGCTATTTCTCTCATTTTCTCGTCGCAATAATCCCGATATGAGAGTCGAGTTCTTTATCGTCGGTGCAGATGCAATTTCAGTTATACGTTGGCAAGCTCTTTGGCTAATTGCGATTTTGAGATGGCGTAGTCAGGTGGGGGTTAGGAATGACATGTGCAAAAATTGTTATACTAAGCCCATTAGGAGTACTCGAGATACGAGACCAGACACTTTACACACGCCTATTTTATACACTCTCTCTCACAACAAAGTGACAGTGAACAATTCAGCAATTGGAGTTTGATAATTCAGTAATTTAAGGACAGATATCATCTGACAATAAAATCAAAAACTTAGATGGAAAAAACGCATTATTATATTTCTGATTAAGCTTCAACTGAACACTAAACATGGAGAATTTGTTCGGAATATGATTAAATCATCCCAATTTAGTTTGCTTTATGTATTTCAGAAAACTAATGTCATTGATTAGAAGTCCACGATTTAAAAATCAACAAGATTGTACAAACACAACACTTACCATGTGTAAATCTGTAATTCATTATTTGGCACATTCCCTCGCGCATAATCACTCAGAGGATGGTGTCTTCCATTGCAAGTAAAAACCCTCAGCAAGAGTGGACAGGTTTTCTCTCTATCAATAGCTGGCTTTGGCGCCGGCTTTTCTTCCGCTGGCGCGTCCTGTGCTACACTCCTGAGTCGGTCTTCCAGTGAACCAGCTTGAGGCATAGCTATGTTTTATGTATTACTAAATTATTATCAAAATAACAGACGAAAGCAGAGATAAAACCTAGCAACTCTATCGTCACGTAACACACAGAAGAGCACGCGCACTAGAGGTACCGCGAATGAGCAAATCCGTTGGCTGTCAATCAAAATCGTATTTCCGCGTTTTAGGACGGCCCAGGCCAAGCAACCAACTTGCCTAATGTTAAACAGCTCCATGGACGCCATCTTGTGCCATATTTGAAAAACGCGATACAATGGAGTCTTATGGGGAATTTTCTTCGTGTTGTTGTACCGAATCAAATAACTCAGCTGTTAGTGGAGCAAGACTGAAACCGAAGGGTGGATTTTTACCGCCAAGCTATGAACTATGTAATAAAATATGAAGTACAACATGTCGGCAGTCCGTGTGGTCCTAAAGTTTAGTTTAGTTAGGATTCCTTCAGTTGTACATCGTCATCGTGATGATTATCGCTATCTCGTCGTCGTCATCATTACTGTGTTGTTTTCTCGTATTCGACGTGTCGCATTTTTCTCTTTCACGTGTTATCGTGTTACGTATTTATTTTATTATCGTCCCCTAAGCTCAGCAAGATGTTTAAGATTGCATTTCTGGTGGTAGCAGTTTAGGATTTCATTTCTTGTTATGGCAGTTTAAGATTACATCGCCTTTATAACGTTGAAGTTTGAATTCATTCAATAGTCTTCTTTTATACTGTATTTCGAATCGTTCGATATAACATTATGATATTTGCATGTCTACAGCTCGTATGGTATTGCATTTATAGTTACTGTTTTACCTTGGTTGTATATCTGTCGTTTTGGGACTATGCTGTTATATGGAGTTGTTTTGTGTAAGTATTAGTTTTATATTCTGTATCATTTGTCTTTGATTTATTTGGTGCTAATTATTTCATTTGTATTTTAGTCAACCGTTTTGAATACTTTCAATAAAACGAGTCTGGCAAATCGACTTATCATTTGAGGGTCCCAAAAGTGACAAAGTTGAACAAATCTCCTTGCGACGACGATGAACGAAGCAGATGAATCAATTACACAAGATTTGAATAGACGAGAAGCTTCTTCTTCGCCTGCAGTTCCTCTCGCGGAAACAGACGACGGTAACTCTGAAACTATTGGACGCAATGTATTATGCCACGAAAGAGTCCGACTACAAAATGAACTAAATGGTTTGTGCGACAGAATTTCAAAATCGATTACTGAAAATGCTCAAAATTCTATCGCTACTGATCTTAAAATTAAACTTCATATTAAACGAATTGCTTATGACCAAGTGATGGATAAACTCATTCCGACTACCCGTAATCCAAATGTTTTGAAGAAATATGAAACTGGAAGGCAAATGATGTTATCGAAAATCGATCAAATTGAAAGCAGAATTAATTCTTACCTTGACGAGGAGATCGTTTCTGATCACGGGTCTGTCGAATCCAATACAAGCAAATGCAGTGTTGAATCACTGAAGCGATTGCAACTTGAGCAAGAACGAGAGGTAGAAAGAGCCGATTCTCTTGTACGTATGGCTAAACGAGACTTTCTCACAGAAGAAGATACCATTCGCAATAAAATATCAGCACTAGAGCGTCGCCTTGATATAAACGAAAAAGAACGAATGGCAGATCTAACACGTCGCCAAGCTGACGAACTTATGCGTGAAATTGAACAAGAAAAGACTGAATTGGCTACCAAAAAGATGCCTAAAGATAACTTCCGTGGCGTCAATATTGAATATCCGTTAGAGTCAACACGCAGACGAAGTGCAGTGAACTTTTTTGTTCCGACGAAGAGTCAAGTGGCAACAAATTCAGAAAAGACCAAAGAATTGCACTTCCCGACAGCACGAACTTACAAACGCCCGTCTCCTGCAAACAGAATGCTCATACCACAAGAAGCAGTCGACGCGTGGATTGACCACTTGGAACCTAACCAGTCTGGTAAATTTTCTGTTAATTCTTTTAATATGTCAGTAGAGGAACAAACTATGTTATCATTACAGTTGAATTCTAGAATATTGTCCCAGCACCATTTATCGCCGATTACGATTCCTAGTTTTAGCGGAACGCCCCTAGAATGGCCAAACTTTATTGAGTTATTTTTTGATAATGTACACAGTTCTCTTGACGACGACGGTTCGCGTATGGTTCGCTTAGTCGCGTCTTTGACGGGGGTGGCTAAACGACATGTCGATGGCTTAGGCACGGTGGGAAGTAATTATATTGTCGCGTTGAGTGAATTGAAACATATATTCGGCCAACGGGTGACGATTGCTCGGGCCTTTCTCGAGAAGGTTGTAGATGGTAGACGAGTAACAGAATTCAGTATCCGAAAAATATCCGATTTTCATTCTGAAGTTCGCGACATTGTGATAAATTTGAAGAAAATGCGATTGCTTGCAGATTTGTATAGTATTGAAAATGTTAGAAAGACAGCAATGCGAATTCCGGCAGAACTGACCTCGAGTTGGAATAAGTTTGTGACTGATATGATTCGTGCCGACGAAATGCCGAGTTTACTGGACTTCGAGCAGTGGTTGTGGGAACGATGCGAGGAATTAGGAAATCCTTTTTCACCAAATCTTTTCAGTACTAAAATAGATCGTGACGATCGCAGACAGGCATTTCCTAAGAAGAATGTGGTATACCCTTTATCGGGTCATTCAAATCAGCCGCTCGAACAACCGCGAATGCAATGTTTCTATTGCAATGGTTTTCATTCTTTAAGTAACTGCGATAGCTTCAGGTTTAGTGCCAATGACACGAAAAGAAGATTTCTACTAAATTCACGCCTGTGCTTTAACTGTCTCGAACCTGGACATTTAGCTATTTCGTGCCGGTTCCGCAATATGTGTCGTGTTTGTCCCGGTAAGCATCATTCAGCCATCCATGGTTTGAGAGTCGTTCCTAATAGATTGAGTGATAACAATCAGCCTGATCTCCCTCCTCAAATGAGCGGCGTTGCCAATTCTCATGTTTCAGGCGTTAATGGTGTTCAGTTTCAGCTTTTGCCAGTCGTAGTAAAAGGCCCATTGGGATCCTCTGAATATGCTATCGCTGTTCTAGATTCTGCCAGTCAAATCTCAATAATACATCCCAAATTAAAACAAAAACTTGGTTTGAAAGGAAGTCCTAGGTGTCTAACCATTAACACCTTATGCAATAAGGGCGTTTCGCAAAATACGGAGGTGGTGAAATTGTCGGTGCGATCTGCTCACGACGAGAGTGGTCAAATTCTGATGTTAAGCAACGTGTTTGTGGTCGAGTCACGCATACCACATCCAGCTAGAATCCTTAAGAACGATCACAATATGACTCACCTGCAGGATATTCCGTTAACCGACATTGAAGCGAACAAAGCCATGATTTTAATCGGAGCCGATAATCCCTTGGCGCATTTCCAGCTTGAACGTAGAGTCGGCCAGCAACATGAACCAGTGGGTATTAAAACTCCTCTCGGTTGGACTTTGATCGGGTCTTCAGGCGCGACTAATGAAGATGAAACTGTTTCAAATATGCTGTGTTGTGATTTGCGTGACCAGTATAACATGCTGCAAGAACAAGTTGAGCGATTTTGGTCCACTGAAGCTGTAGGCACGGCGTACAATTTGACCCGTAGCGAGTCGATTGAAGATAGACAAACTGATAATTTGATGGAAAGAAAAATTAGATTTATCGACGGTCATTACGAGGTTGGGTTTATGTGGAGAAATGAAAATTGCAAAATGCCGCAAAACGAACACGTAGCGCTTAACAGGTTCGAAAATCTCAGAAAACGACTCCAAGGAAACGAACGTTTGCGAAACTTATATTGTAAAGAAATGGCAAAGAATATTGAAAGGGGTTGGGTGCGTAAGCTAACTTCAGATGAAAAGGCGTTTCGCGGTCCTCGAACTTGGTTTCTGCCTCATCATGGCGTTGAAAATCCCAACAAGCCAAATAAACTAAGAATTGTTTTTGACGCGGCATCTACTTGCTGCGGCGTCAGTCTGAACAGTCGATTGATGTCCGGGCGCGATTTGATCAATAATCTAGTCGGGGTGCTTTTACGTTTTCGGGAAAGACCAATCGCTATAAGCGCCGATATAGAAGCCATGTTTCATATGATTCGATTGCCGGAAGATGATACGGATTCTGCACGTTTTCTCTGGTCGGAAGACCTTTTTTCAACCAAACGGCCAGATGTGTATAAATTCTTAGTTCGTATTTTTGGAGCTGTGGATTCACCTTATGTCGCAAACTTTTGTTTGAAGAGAGCTGCGTACGATAGTAGAAACAAGTTTCCTAGAGACGTAATATTAACTACCGATAGAGACTTTTATGTCGATGATTTACTTACTTCGAAATGGAATGTTGATTCCGCGGTATCGACAGCTAAAGATATGATTAAGATGTTACACGATAAAGGATTCAACTTGACCAAGTGGGTTTCGAATTCTAAATCGGTTTTACGTGAAATATCCAGTGGACGTGTCGTCACTAATGTTGACTTAGATCTGGACAGATTACCTGTTAGAAAAGCTCTGGGCTTGCATTGGGACATCGAGAAGGATTGCTTTATATTCGACCACCAGAAATTTACTGAATTTACCACGAAAAGAAAGGCCCTTAGTGTAACCAGTTCAATATTCGATCCATTAGGATTTGTAGCACCAATCATTTTGTATGCCAAATTATTACTGCGGGAATGTTGGCGTGACAACTTAGCTTGGGACGAAGTATTTGATAATAAGAGATTGAAGTGTTGGGAAAATTGGATAAATTCGCTGAAATGTTTAAAGAGTTTTTCGATTCCACGTCAATTTAAAGGTGTTAAATGTGAAAGTTCCTCGTATGAAATTCATATATTCTGTGATGCATCAGAAGTGGCATATGGCGCGGTAGCATACATAATATCGAAGCATTCCCGGGAGAATTTTCAGTGTAGTCTTATCGCGGCTAAAGCAAGAGTCGCACCTATGAAAGGTATGACCGTGCCTCGTTTAGAATTGCAAGGTGCTCTCTTGGCCGTGCGATTGTTAAATTTTCTCCGAAAAGAACTATCCCTTCCACTAGGCGACGTACATATGTGGTCCGACTCGACTTGTGTATTGAGATATTTGAAAAATAAAACTCGAAGATTTAAAACATTTGTAGCCAATCGCGTTCGCGAAATACTCGATCACACTCGGCCACACCAATGGAAGTACGTCGACTCCGCACAGAATCCCGCTGATTACTGCACTAGGGGAATGACGGTTTCCAAATTTCTAGAAAATTCTGATCGATGGCTACATGGACCAGAGTTTTTGCTCATGCCCGAAAGTGATTGGCCAAGCCAGATAGCGTTACGTGCAGTTGACGACCACGACCAAGAGATTAAATATCAAACATGCATACTAGCAGATTGTTTTATAACTACGGATAACAGCGATGGAGTACTTGATTCGGAAATCGAAAAGGTCGTCGATGTCGAACGTTTTGATTCGTGGTTTTCCTTATGCAAACGAACTGCCGTGGTTTTGTTGGCAGCTCGGTATTTTAAGAATCTTTCTGTGAAATGTCCGACGTATAGCCCGCTGCCAGCTCAACTTGTGACTCCTAAACAGTTGGAACTCGCGGGCCGGTATTGGATAGTTTCTGCTCAAAACGAGCATTTCCGCGTGGAGCGCAAATGCATAACTAACCGAGAAGATTTATCATCAAAATCAACGTTACTTAATCTGACGCCATTTTTCGATGGACAAGTGATCCGCGTCGGGGGCCGTCTTGAAAATGCCAATATCCCACTGCGTTCGAAACATCCTATTATACTGCCGTATTCAAGTTTGAAATGTGATTCGAACTGCCCATGTCGAATTTCATGGTTGATAATGAAAGCTGCTCATATTCGACTCGCACATGCCGGTCCAGAGGCCACGCTTAGCGCATTAAGACAGCGCTACTGGCATATAAAAGGGAGAAAACTTGTCAAACGAATAATTGATAATTGTTGGGAATGTAAAAGACGCCGAGCAAGTTGCAGAACCCCACTGATGTCGAATCTGCCCAAAGTTCGTGTTACTGAAGCAAGACCGTTCGAAAATGTCGGGCTGGATTTCTTCGGCCCGATCCAAACAAAGAGAGGCAGGGTTTTAGAGAAACGATGGGGGTGTTTGTTTTGTTGTCTTTCAATGAGAGCTGTACACATTGAGATGGCATGGACTATGGATACTGATTCCTTCATATGTGTACTTTTGTCTTTCATTGCGATACGAGGACCTGTATCCCAAATATGGTCGGACAACGGATCAAATATAGTTGGTGGTTCCCGAGAGCTGAAAACCGTCCTTAACTCGATAGGTGAATCTCGCGTGGCAGAACTGTGCTTAAAACACAATATTGAATGGCATTTCACTCCACCTTACGCTCCCCATTTTGGTGGCGTTTGGGAAAGATTAGTAAAGTCCGCAAAGCGTGCTTTGAAAGCAGTTCTGGGGAATGTGCGTGTAACCGACGAAGTCTTGAAGACCGCGTTTGCGAGGGTTACCGACATCATGAATAGTAGACCCATTACAACAGTGAGCGACGAACCAACCGACTTTAGTGCCATTACACCAAATTGTTTGTTGAAAGGGCATTCGGCCGAAGTGTTTCCACTGGATTCAGACGTGATGAAATTATGCTACAGAAAACGATGGAGGCAAACCGAAGCTATTTGTAATCAGTTTTGGAGAAGATGGCGAAAAGATTACCTACCGAATTTGATGACACGATGTAAGTGGCGGAAGGAACAACGAAACTTACAAGAAGGAAATCTGGTGCTCGTTTCTGACCCCGTTGCACCGAGAGGACGTTGGCAACTTGGTCGTGTTATTCAAATTTACCCTGGTTCTGACGGACGAGTCCGAACTGTCGCGGTTAAAACTATAAATGGCATACATATTCGACCCGCATCGAAAATCTGCCTCCTAGAAGAATGACTTCCTGCGGATAGTCATGGGGTGGCTTTGTCGGCAGTCCGTGTGGTCCTAAAGTTTAGTTTAGTTAGGATTCCTTCAGTTGTACATCGTCATCGTGATGATTATCGCTATCTCGTCGTCGTCATCATTACTGTGTTGTTTTCTCGTATTCGACGTGTCGCATTTTTCTCTTTCACGTGTTATCGTGTTACGTATTTATTTTATTATCGTCCCCTAAGCTCAGCAAGATGTTTAAGATTGCATTTCTGGTGGTAGCAGTTTAGGATTTCATTTCTTGTTATGGCAGTTTAAGATTACATCGCCTTTATAACGTTGAAGTTTGAATTCATTCAATAGTCTTCTTTTATACTGTATTTCGAATCGTTCGATATAACATTATGATATTTGCATGTCTACAGCTCGTATGGTATTGCATTTATAGTTACTGTTTTACCTTGGTTGTATATCTGTCGTTTTGGGACTATGCTGTTATATGGAGTTGTTTTGTGTAAGTATTAGTTTTATATTCTGTATCATTTGTCTTTGATTTATTTGGTGCTAATTATTTCATTTGTATTTTAGTCAACCGTTTTGAATACTTTCAATAAAACGAGTCTGGCAAATCGACTTATCATTTCCGGGTCCCAAAAGAGACACAACACTATCTATTGCAAAAATATGGGCCGCAAAGACAACGTTGTACAACTTTTCAATCAGGCCCTCAAAGATCTTTATTGCGACATACCAATTTGACGCTTAACAATGCAAGTATTCTGACGCAACAATGGATTTTATGTAATTAGATCCACGTCCTTATTTATATTAAAAACCCACACAGTTCAAATACCTTGTGAAAATGGGATTTATTATCATCAAATTATGCATTATTTTTCTATAAATCCGAACACGCGTAACTACTCTTGCGCATGGAACAAACAGTTGAACACGCATAGTTCACTAGGACAAATACTGTATATTTCAACAATATGTAAGTGGCCGACGGAATTTAGCTGAAAATATATTTTAATAGTATAAATGCATTCGTGAAATATAATTAATGATAACCGTAACGTTGATGAAGTAGAACATCGAAGAGTAACTAACAAAATCGAATAAATTAAAAACAATCAAAAAATTTCAAAACGGAATCAAAATATATATACAGGTCTTTGTCTACCTAATATTTGTTGCGCAAGCAGCGCTTCTGCTAGCGTATTTGTGGCATATACTTTTTGAGTTGCTCTCCTAGCATAAATTCGCATTCTCAAGAGAATGTATCTATCTATAATTTTTTCAATTAAATTATGGCAACTGGAGAACAATGGTCATCTTAAGCATCCGATTTTTTGTTTTAATAATGCTTTTGGATTAGGCTGCAATTTTAGAGTTTTTATGTTGAGCCGAAAAATAGATTCCAGTTGTTGAAAATATTTAAGCAGGGACAGTGATGGATGAATCAGGTGTATCGAATTTTCGGTGGATATTAAGTCTTAATTATATGATTTAAAAAGTGTTAAAAGGGCTTCGGGACAATCCTTCATATTGATCGTATATTCTTGCCTACAAAATGATTTTCCACATGTTTCACATTTTTCTATATTTTTAAGTTCTTTGAAAACAGCCCATTCTAAAATATAATAAAGCCCGTTGGACTCGCAAATGTCCATGCAGACAACTGCAGATTCAATAAGTGCGTCCACTTCATTGATTTCGATGTTCGGTTGTGGCTCACCATTCGTCAAAGAATATGAGGCATTGCTATGTTGTTTTTGTGTTTCTGAGTCGTCCGTTTGTTTTCTGAGTCGTCCGTGTCGTAATTTCCACTTGAGGGAACGTGGAGAAACTGACCAACCAATATTAATTTTATTGCATTTCGGAATTGACATGCCTTCGGATGCGAATTTCCCTTACTTCGCACCTGTGATGTTAAAAACATTTCAATCAGAGATCACCATACGACCATATAAATGCAATTACGATTTATTTAATATATTCTATCTTTGTACTGAAAGATAAGACAAAAAATAACCTGAGAGAATAAATTCTCTACAGCATCTTGTGTTAGTTTTCCAGGTAGTAAAAAATTCATGTTTCCGCCTAGCACAATGTCAGCATGAAGCTCGATTATCGAAGTTGTTGCTAACTTAATACCGGATTGAATTGGCTTCCATTTGTTTCCTGGAAATGCTAAATTCTCTACGACGTCGATCACCTAAAATATTTGGTGCCACTTTAGTATGCGATTTTACTTACAATATATATGATGTGTCACACAACAGACCTCGATAAGGTGATCGATCTTTTCTCGAGAGTTAGGGAACAGAGCATTATCAATGGACCTGGTGTTCACAATATCGAATCATTTTTTGAAGAATGAACAGAAGAATGATGTCGACAAAGCATCTCTTGGCAGTACGTCACTCTCCACAAGCGTTTTTATTGCGCATGCTGTACTGTGACTGATCGATCACCTGTGAAAAGATGGAGTTTGATGTAAAATTCTAACTCATTGGTTTATGAAGAAAAAAAAAACGATTTAACATTATTTTATTTCAGCAAAAATGTGAAATTACGACTTTTATACTGTTACTCTAATATTTTTAAATAAGATGGAAATAAACTGAAATACAAGTAGACCTGAGCCGCTAGACCAACGGTGCACAACCTGCGGCCGTCGTAAAAAAATACAGCGGCGGTCCACATACAAAATCCTATAAACAAAAAAAAATGTTTGAAATATAGGATATGTCGGCTATGCTGGCGTATATTGAAGCAAAACATAAGCACATCAGAAAAGTCAGACGACACGATGCGTCACAATCTGGATGGTGTATTTTTCTGTTGGGAATTTTTTTTCATGGTTCAAATTGATCACGCGTTTCGGCAGCCTAGCAACGTGGCAAGCTAGCCTAGCAAGGCATCCACAGCTTACAGCCGAGAAAATTGTAGCAGTTTTATTTGATTCTGACTCTGATTTGTATGACAAGCCTGATAGTGAATCTGTCGATTGGCCAACTTATTAGTGAGGAATACCATTTCAAATTAGGTCTAATTGAGCTTGCAGTTAGCACCAGATTTTGTTTATTACAGCGCTAGCCTATATTAAACTGCCTAAAACTTTTAAACATTACTTCATGTCGTTAAAACGGAAAAGAACAGTGTCAGAAGAGGGTCGGGTATTTAATTCCAAATGGGAGATAGATTACTTCATGATCGAGACAGCAGCACATACCATGATGTGTCTTAATGCAGTCAAATTATAAAAACTGTGAAAGGGGATAATGCAAAGCAGCATTTTCGTCGTCATATGTCGCATGCTTATGCGAAATTAAAAGGCGAGCCAAGAAAGATTTGTGTAGAAAATTTGAAAAAAAGTGTACGCCAGCAGACATCTTGCATCTCTACTTTCATTAAGTCCCTTCATAATCGTTGCAAAGCTTCTTATAGCAGTATAGAGTGGCATATCATCTTGGTGTAGCGGGGAAGCCTTATTCCGATGGGGAACTTGTTAAGCGCTGCCTCATAGATGTTGTTAAGTGCATTCATCCTGGTAAGGAAACTGACTATTCATCAATTGCTCTCTCGTGTTACGATACAGCGCCGCAAGATGATATCGCCAAGCAGTTAACCCTCTCTCTGCAGACACAGGTTAACAAGGAAGCAAGTTTATTCTCACTGGCTGTCGATGAATCAACTGACATCACAGACTCGGCGCAATTACTTGTTTTCATTAGATCTTTATCTCCAAGCTTCGAGTTGTGCGAGGATCTTCTTTCTATGGAAACACTCGCTACTCGCACCCGTGGTGGAGACATATTTACTGCAGTTAAGAATACCTGTATTCGTAACGGATTCGATCTGACAAATCTTCGTGGAATTCGTGGCGCCCCTGCCATGATGGGTAACTCGCAAGGTTTTGTGGCAAGGTTTTCAGAGTACGTATCAAAGGAATATGATAACAAGGAGCTCATCAACCTGCACTGTATTATCCACCAGGAAGCACTGTGTGCCAAATCTGTTGCTATCAATGTCATTTTGAAGGACGTCAATCGCATCATCTTGTTCATTCGCGCAAATGCTCTTCATCACCGGCAATTTCGAGAACTTTTGCAATCGAGTGAAACGTCTGCTGAGGACATTTTATATCACACCGCAGTTCGTTGGTTGTCTCAGGGAGAAACATCTCACCGTGCTCTGCGGTTACACAAAGAAATAATAGAATACTATTCCTTAAAAAACAAGGACTGTCCCTTACTGAACACGGACTTCCTCACATCTCTGGCGTTTCTGGTTGATTTTCTAACCTTCGTTAACAATCTGAATCAAAGTCTGCAAGGAAAGGCAACTACAGTTTGTCTCATGTACAAAAAAGTACTGGATTTTCGTGACAAATGTCGTCTCCTCAAAGGTCATCTCCAGCAGCGTGAGTTCATCCATTTTCCACAATTGACGGCCCTTATTGACAGCAAAGAAATACAGGTTGACAAAATTCCAATCGTCTTATTTTCTGGTGTTTTCGATACGGTGTTGCAGGATTTTGGCGATCGTTTTCAAGATTTTAGGAGGAGTTCTAAAACGTTAAGACTCGTTGCTTTTCCGCATCTGGTTGATACCGAGAATGCTCCACTGCACCTTCAAATGGAACTGCTGGAGTTGAAGAATGATGAGCAGCTTGTGCAGAAGTTTAAAGACGAGGAAAATTTGCTGAACACATGGAAAGGCGCAGTTGCATATCCAGTGCTACGAGAATTGGCAAGAAAAACTCTCGTTCTTTTTGGAAGCACTTACACGTGCGAAGCAACGTTTTCAAAAATGAAGTACCTGAAGAATGAGTACCGAACCAGATTGTTAGACGTCAATCTGGAGTCTCAACTAAGACTGATGGTATCCAACCAGTTACCTGACTTTGCAAGTTTATCTGCCGACATGCAAGACCAAGGAAGTCATTAAATTGCTACAATGCGTTGCAAACTTTTATAGAATAAATTCATTAAAATATTTTATTTTTCATTATATCTTTGTGGACAAGAAAATGGGTGTGACCGCCCCTCCCCGCTCCTCGGCTTTTGATTTTTTTCAAAATTGTGCAATCATTATGCAACTTGCTGCAATATATCTCCTCAAGAATAGGTCCAGCAAAAAGAAAAATCCGTTTAAAATGCGAATATTATACTTCCAAGTAGTCCTACATACTTCATAATTGGGCAGACTGCACCTCGCATGGGTCAAATACGCGGTTATGACGTCATAAAAGCCCAAAGAAAATTTCGCGCGCTTTCGGCGCGATCAGATACTCCCTGGCGGCCGTTTTGAGTATAAATATATGCAATGTGGCCGTCAACAGCAAAGAGGTTGTGCACCCCTGCGCTAGACCAACTCTCATTTTTTGATATTTTGAAGGTTTTATATGCTTCTCCGTGAGCTTGGGGGCAAGTTTCAACTCTTTTTCTCTCTGCTCATCTGCCACTTTCTCAACGTAACAGAATCGAACCTTTAGTTAAGTAAATTTTAGGTTCAGCCTATAGATATAATACACTTACTGCGCATTTTTACCAAGCACATTTTTGATACTCGCCATTTTAGTCGGAAGATTATATTTCGTAACAACAGATGTTGGCAATTCAATGTCATGATTTATAAAAGCTGTTCGTAAATTTTTTATCAGGTGCGGTACATCGGCAATAAATTGAAATTTCCTATGTTCGAAAGCAGGGCGAGGCACAGAGCAATTCACTTCGAATCTAAAATAGAGTAACCAATGAGAAGTTAATATGCTGTAAATTGTAATGGATAGGCTTCTGCGTGATATATGTATACGCGGATATCACATCCTTCAAATTATTCAAACCTGTTAGAAACTATCCCCGCACTTCTCTACATTGCTTGATTGCTGGATCCCATGTCACTGACAATAGAAACCATCGTGGATCCACGTTCTGATAGACTTAATATAATTTGTTTGGTCAAGCACCATAGGTCATTTCCGCTCACAGAAGTTTTGGTGTAAAAATATGATGTATGATGTCAGGCAACATTTTTCAGCCAAAGAATTTTCCAAGTTAATGTTTGTTATGCAGATCAGATAATCACTTTTAATGAACACCATTAATGAGAATCCTGCCTCACATACGTAAGTAGTTCTGAATCGCACAAGAACTTGCAATGCTCGATTTCTAACTGCTGAATACTTGTTTGGTAACTGTATCCAAAACTTTGCTAAATCCTGAAACATATCAAAATTGATTCTTGCTTCATTGTCTGCCTGCAATCCAGCCATCTCAAGTGCAATAGCACCGCAGTTCGTGGTACCGATATCAGTTTTAAATGGAAATTGTACAAAGTCGAAAGATTCCGCTATCAAATCTTTAAATTCATATTTTCTGTCAGATTTCTCAAGTAATCCAGCAAATCTTTTTTCGCTTCTCCGAAGTCTAGTTCCCCATGAAAATCAACATCTATCGTAGCATTAAATTCCTCTAAATGACAAAAATAAGAATAAAAATTATTTCAGCTTCTTTTCAAAGTATCTGCATCTTGCTGACAAAAGCTTTTATTGATCTTTGA